>NW_012147189.1:4880517-4896139 GCF_000956105.1 Propithecus coquereli | reverse complement strand
CAATCCGCCCGCCTTGGCCTCCCAGAGAGCTAGGATTACAGACGTGAGCCACCGCGCCCGGCCTGATTTGATTTTTTTTGAGACAGAGTTTTGCTCTGTCTGATTTGGTTTTTGTGTATATTGAGATACAGGGGTCTAGTTTCATTCTTCTGCATATGGCTATCCAATTTTCTCAGCAACGTTTATTGAAGAGGATATTCTTTCCCCAATGTATGTTCTTGTTCACTTTGTCAAAGATCAGTTGGCTGTAAATATATGGCTTCATTTCTCTGTTCTCTATTCTGTTCCATTGGGCTATGTGTCTATTTTTATACTAATAAGATGCTGTTTTTATTATAGCGTTGTGATACATTAATATCTTGAAGTTGGGTAATGTGATGCTTCTAGCAGTTTTCTTTTAGTTTAGGATTGCTTCTACTATTCAGGGGCTCTTTTTTGGTTCTATATGAATTTTAAGATTTTTTTTTTCTAATTCTGTGAAGAATGGAGTTGGTATTTTGATAGGGATTGTATTGAATCTGTAGATTGCTTTGGACAATATGATCATTTTAATGATATTAATTCTTGTGATCATGAGCAAGGAATGTTTTTCCACTTGTGTCATCTTCAATTTCTTGCATCATTTTTTTCTGTTTTTCCTTGTACAGATCTTTCTCCTCCTTGGTTAAATATATTCCCAAGTACTTTTATTTTTGTGCAGATATTGTAAGTGGGATTGCTTTCTTCATTTCTTTCTTGGCTAGCTTATTATCGGTATATAGAAATTCTATTAATTTTTATATGTGGACTTTGTATCCTTCAACTTTCCTGAATTCATTTATCAAATCTAAGAATTTTTTTGGTGTAGTCTTAGGTTTTTCTAGATATAAGATCATGTCATCAACAAAGAAGGACAATTTGACTTTCTGTTTTCCAATTTGGATGCCTTTTATTTCCTTCTCTCGCCTGATTACTCCAGCCAATACTGCTAGTACTATGAATAGGAGTGATGACAGTGGGCATCCTTGTTTTGTTCCAGTTCTTAGAGGAAAAGGCTTTCAGCTTTTCCCAATTCAGTGTGATGTGAGCTGTGAGTTTGTCATATATGGCCTTTATTATTTTGAGATGTGTTTCTTCTATTCCTAGTTCATTGAGAGCTTTTATCATGAAAAGGTGTTGAATGTTATCAAATGCTTTTTCAGTGTCTATTGAGATGATTGTATGGTTTTTATCCTTTATTCTATTGATGTGATGTATCATATTTATTGATTTGTGTATGTTGAACAATCCTTGCATCCCAGGTATAAATTCCACTTAATCATGGCATGTTATCTTTTTGATGTGCTGTTTAGTTCAGTTGGTTAGTATTTTGTTGAGGATTTTCCCATCTATAGTCATAAAGGATATTGGCCTGTAGTTTTCTTTTTCTTTTGTGCCCCTATCTAGTTTTGGTATCAGGGTGATGCTGACCTCATAGGAAGAGTTAGGGAGAATCCCCTCCTTCTTGATTTTTGGGAACAGTTTCAGGAGCATAGCATAGGTATTCTTCTTTGTATGTTTGGTAGAATTCAGCTGTGAATCCATCTGGTCCTGGACTTTTCTTTGTTGGAAGACTTTTTGTAGCTGATTCAATCTTGTTTCTCATTATTGATCAGTTCACATTTTCTGTTTCTTCCTGATTCAATAATGGTAGGTTGTATATTTCAAGAATTTATCCATTTCCTCTAGTTTTTCCAATTTCTCAGCATATAGTTGTTCATAATAGTCTCTGATGATCTTTTGTACTTCTGTGGTATCAGTTGTAATGTCTCCTTTTTCATTTCATTGATTCTGTTTATTTGGGTCTTCTCCCTTCTTTTTCGGCTAGTCTAGCTGGTGGTTTATCAATTTCTTTATATTTTTGAAGAAACAACTTGTTTTGTTGATCTTTTGTAATTTTTTAGTCTCTATTTCATTTAGTACTGCTCTAATCTTTATTATTTCTTTTCTTATGCTAATTTTCGGTCTGAGCTTTTTTCCCTTACCTTTCTAGTTCCTTGAGGTGCATTGTTATATTGTTAATATATAATCTTTCTATCTATTTGGTACAAATTTATTGCTATAAACTTCTCTATTAACACTGCTTTGACTATATCCCACAGGTTTTGGTATGTTTGTGTTTCCATTTTCATTTATTTCAAGAAATATTTTGATATCTATCTTAATTTCTTCATTGACCCAGTGATCATTCAGAAGCATGTTATTTCATTTCCATGTGTTCATATAGTTTCCAAAGTTCCTCTTTGTATTGATTTCTAGTTTTATTTCATTGTGGTCTGAGAAGATACTTGATATAATTTTGATTTTTAAAAATTTGTCAAGACTTGTTTTGTGGCCTAACATATCGTCTATCCTGGAGAGTACTCTATGTGTTTATGAAAAGAATATATATTGGATAGAATGTTATGTAAATGTCTGTTAGGTCCATTTGGTCTAATATCCAGTTTAAATCCAATGTTTCTTTTTTGATTTTCTATCCAGATGATCTATCCAATGCTGAGAGTAGGGTATTGAAGTCTGTCAGTATTATTGTATATATCTCCCTCTTAAGATCTAGTGATATTTACTTTATAAATCTGGATGCTCCAGTGTTGTGTGCATATATATTTAGAATTGTTATATCCTCTTGCTGGATTGATTCCTTTATCGCCATATAATGACCTTCTTTGTCTTATCTTACTTTTCTTGGCTTAAATTCTCTTTTATCTGGCATAAGTATAGCTACTCCTACTTGCTTTTGGTTTCAGTTTGAATGAATATCTTTTTCCATCCCTTTACTTTCAGTTTATATGTGACTTTACCAGGAAGGTGAGTGTCTTGTAAGTAGTATATAGTTGAATTATGTGTTTTTATTCTTTTTTAATACATTCTGTTTCTTTTAAATGGAGAATTTAATATATTTATGTTCAAGGTTATTATTGATATGAGGCTTTTTTCCTACATATTGTTAATTGTCTTCTGATTGTTTTATATATTTTTTTGTTTCTTTTTCTCTAATTCTTTGTCATTTTGGTTTGGTGGATTTATGTAGTGCATCAGTTGAGTCCTTTCCCTTCCTCCTTTGTGTGATTGCTTTACAAGTTAGTTTTATACTTCATGTGTTTTCATGATGGTAAATGTCATCCTTTTGCATTTAGCACTTCCTTGAGCATTTCTTGAAGGCTGATGTAGTGGTAACAAATTTCTTCAGCATTTGCTTGTCTGGGATAGACTTTATTTCCCCTTCATTTATGAAGGATAATTTTGCTGGATATAGTATTCTTGGTTGGCAGGGTTTTTTTTTTTTTTCTTTCAATACTTTTAATGTATCATCCCATTCTCTTTGGGCCTGTAGAAATCTGCTGTTATTCTGATGGGTTTCTAAAAATAGGTGACTAGATACTTCTATCTTGCTGTTTTTAGGATTTGCTTTTTACCTTTGACTATAGACAGTCTGATTATAATATGCTGTGGAGAAGACTTTTTGCATTGTATCTGCCTAGGGATTTTTGAGCCTGCTGTATCTTAATGTCCAAATCTCTTTCTAGAGATTGGGAAATTTTCATCTTTCATTTCATTAAACAGGTTTTCTAATCCTTTCTTTGTCTCTTTACCCTCAGGGATATTGATAATTCATAAACTCATTTGCTATATGTTGTCCCAAATGTTGTGATGGCTTTGCTCATTCATTTTTATCCTTTTTTCCTTTAATTTCATCTGACTAGATTATTTCCCAAGACCTGTCTTCAAGTTCAAGATTCTTTCTTCTGCCTGATTAGCCCATTGTTGAAGCTTTCAAATGTATTTTGTGTTTCTGTCAATGAATTCATCAGTTCCAGAATTTCTATTTGGTTCTTTTTTTTGAGACAGAGTCTCACTCTGTTGCCCTGGCTAGAGTGAGTGCCGTGGCATCAGCCTAGCTCATAGCAACCTCAAACTCCTGGGCTCAAGTGATCCTACTGCCCCAGCCTCCCGAGTAGCTGGGACTACAGGCATGTGCCACCATGCCTGGATAATTTTTTCTATATATTTTTAGTTGGCCGATTAATTTCTTTCTAATTTTAGTAGAGACGGGGTCTCGCCCTTGCTCAGGCTGGTCTTGAACTCCTGAGCTCAAACAATCCGCCCGCCTCGGCCTCCCAGAGAGCTCGGATTACAGGCGTGAGCCACCTCGCCCAGCTTCTATTTGGTTCTTTTTTTAAAAAAAAAAATCTATTTCTTTCATAAATTTCTCATTTTTATCCTGAGTTGTTTTTCTGTTTTATTTGTATTATTTTTCAGAATTTTCTTTTATCTCATTAGGCTTCTTTAATATCAATATTTTGAATTCTTTGGGATTTTGAAAATTTCTTTCTAATGAATATCTATTGATGGAGAATTATTGTGTTCTTTGGAGATGTCATATTTCCTTGCTTTTTTACATTTTATGTATCCTTATGTTGATATCTGTGCATATGGTTTGATAGTCACTTCTTCCTATTTTTGAATTTACATTCACTGGGGAGGACATTTTTCTGGAGATATATCTATGGTGTTGTTTGGGTAGGGTTCTTTGACTTTGATTATGGGTGCATGCAATAGTGTGATCTCTGTATGATTTCCTTGGCTGTAAACAATGTTAGTGGTATCTGTGATTTCTCAGTTGGTTAGGGTACAGTTATTAGTGGGGCTGTAGTGAAGTTGTGCTGGGAACTGGGATGCCACGTGGGTCAGTTCTCAGGCCTCAGTGTTGGTAGTGGTGGGCTGAATATGTCTATTTTTGTTCCCCTAGGTGGTGTACATAGACACCTGTGTTGGTGGTTACCAGCAGGCCTCCAGGTGGCTTGCTCAGATGCCAGTAGTGGCAGCATTGGACTGAGTAGATGGGGGGAGGGGTTCATGGGCTCCTGGGCAGCTGGTATAGCATGGCAGTAGCAAGATTATTCTCTGTGTCCTGAGTGATATACATTGATGTGGGCAGGGCTACAACTGGCTGTGCAGACTAGCCTCCAGGACTGCAGGTGGTGATTGCAGAGCTTATTTTCAAGCTCCCCAGTGGTGAGAGCAAGTGCCAGCCATGTAGTGGGGACAGGGTGATCCTCAGGTACCAGGAGGAGTGCTCAAGTGAGGGACAATAGAAGCCACACTGAAGCCCTGCCACTGGAGAGAGTGGGGCTGTTCTCGGAAGCCACAACATGGGCTGGCAGGTGGGGAATATACATTCCTTTTACTCTTCATTCCCAGTGAGGCTTGCCTACCCACCATGGCAGTAGCCCGTGCCTAGCTTGCACCCCCAACCTGGCTTCACAAGGCCCTGCCCAGCTTACAACCAAGTCCCAGCCACAACTTGCACCCTGCTCATGTCCATATCTCAGACCTGGCAGTGCTTCCTTCTTGGCATAGGCAGCTGCAGATCATATCTTGCTCACTCCTTATCCTGGCTGGGGAACCACTCCCAGCTTATGTCCCAGTACCAAGAGCAACAGTCCAAATTTCCGTAATGTCTCCCTCAGTCCTGTTGCCACTGGGCCCCAGGATAGCCAAAAGCTAGTTTTGCGAATGGTGCCTTGCCGTAGCCACTTAGATATCAGAAAGGGTGTGGGGTCAAGTGCAAGCTCCCTCCCTGGAGCAGTTCTGTCCCATGGTCTCTTAGCAGTTCCCTATGTTAGTTTCAGGGGTTGGGAGGCTTGAGGGGTTCTCCCATGGCCAGGATTGCACAATTCCATAGCGGGCATATGGGTTGCTGGAAGTCTCTCACTCACCCTTTTCCTATATTGGAAATTCACTCCTGGTTCCCAGCTGATCCTGGCCAGAAGGTTGCCTCTCTTCCTTCTCTTTCCCTGCTTTTGGTGTTTCCTATCTCTTCTCTGTTGAATTCCAGTGTTCTCTCCTGGATAATGTATTTGAAGTGGGACTGTCTATGCACTATTCTGGTTCTTCTAAGTGGAGAAAGTGGGCATAAAATGCTTCTAGTCAGCCACCTTGAAGCCCTTCCCAATTATTTCATGATCTTGTAACACTATATACAATTTCTTCCAATGATAATCTCAGCTGTTAATTTATGTATATGTCTGTGTTTTTTTAAAAATTCATTGTTATTTCCTGTACTAGATTATAAATTTTATGGCGATAAGAACCACACATAGGTTTTAGTTTTATTTATTTATTTATTTTTCATCATCATTATATTTCCACACTTAACACACTGCATGGCATATAGTAGGCATTCAATTAGTATTGCTTACATAGATTGCAAACTTGGAGACTTTAACTTTCCCCTATTTACCCGTCAGGATCTATCAGTTTACTATGCTTCTCTTACTATACCTATGTTGTGCCTTCATAGCACTCAGAGTGGCCACAAGCACTCCAATGATTTATGCCACTCTGGGTGTCTCCTAAACAATAATAGTTATCACGTTACTGTGCTTTCCAGCTTCTATTTGCCTCCAGGATTCACCCCTGTCCCTGTTACCAGCATGCTCCAAGGAGAACACAGACTTTTAATTTTATAGATTCATGATCAAACACGGAGATTTATGCTTTTGAATTGATCACTATTCAAGTCAAAACCTGGAGCAGTTATTTTTGAGACAAAAGGAAGGGAAATGATCAAAGGCTAGGAATTTTTAGTGTAAATATGGGTTGATTCATGCACTTTAAAGGCATGACATTCATATTATCAGAGTGCAAGATGAAACTGCTAATGTAGAGATTGCAGTACAAGAAGGTAGTAAGGCTTTTGGCTTCAAAGGCAGGGGATACCAGCAACTTGATCAATTCTCTCTGTCTGCTGGAGGAAAATTAAAAAGAGTGACAGAAAAGGAGACATCTCTCAATTGGGTTTTCAAAAAAGCAAGAAATTACAAAATTGAACCTACTTTAGGATTTTCATTATGTAAAAATGTGTGTGTATATATAAGGAAAATGACAAGGTGAAATTATTTTTTTGAAGGAAACAAGATTATAGGTGAATTTTTTCTCTGTTTTGATTTACATACATATTGTCATATGTTATATATAACATAGTTTTTGAGGAGCTCCAAATATTCTGTAAAGTTTCATGATACAATTTAAAGTGTGACTTTACCATGTGTGAAGCTCCCTGTTACAACATTTTAGTTAATCTCAGCAAAAAACCTGAGAGGAGGAGATTAAACAGGTTAAAAGCAAAAGATAGAAATTTGTTTTAGCAGTTGAGCAAGTTAAAAAAAAAGAAATCTTGCTCTGTTGCCCAAATTGGAGAACAGTGGTATGATCATAGCTCACTGCAACCTCAAACTCCTGGGCTCAAGTGATCCTCCTGCCCCAGCCTTCTGTGTAGCTGGGACTGTAGGCACATACCACTATTCCCAGCTAATTTTTTAAAAATTTTTTTCAGAGACAGGGTCTTTATTGTCTAGGCTGGTCTTGAACTCCCGGTCTCAAGCAATCCTCCAACCTCAGCCTCCTGAGTCCCTGGGATTACAGGCACAAACCACTGTACCCAGCTAGAAATCTTTTTGTACTTTGTCAGAGGTAGGCCTGGGATTTGAACTCTGCTGGATCTGACTCTAAGCTTAATTTTGATTCATTTTTCTACACTGCCTCCTTTCAGAGTAACTTGACGCAATCTCCTCAAAGAAGACTTTCCAAATTTTTGACATTGTTGAAAGTATTATATTTCTTCTGCTGCTGCTTTATTGTAATTAATTATTTCAATAAATATTTATTAAATATTTGCTATATACCAGTGATTATTTTATTTTCTGGGTGAATAAGGATGAACACAATGGACAAGGTCCTTACTCTCAGGCTATTCTAGTAGAAGAAAGACAAACTCTCAAATTAGCAAATAAGAAAGCTATGACATCACAGTAAGCATTACATGGAGAATGAATATTGGCTATCTAACAGTGACTAATTATTGGAGCCCAGAAGCTGCTTATTATATAACATAATGCGAAGATCTTCTAAGGAGGAAACATTGAAGCTGAGACCTGAATGACAAGGATGATTCTAGCAGAAGAACTAGCTTTTACAAAGGTCCTATGGTAGAAATCAGCATAGTACATTCAAGTAATGGAAAGAGAAGACCAGTGTCGCCAAAACATAAAAGCAAAGGAGACAAATGTGGTTGGAAAAGTAGGAAGTATCCAGTTCACATAGAGATGTGTAAGCCAGAGTAAGGACAATGAATTTTAGTTTAACGGACATAAGAAGTCACTGGAGGATTTTTAGTAAAAAAATACTATCCCTGTTGCTGTGTGTGAAATGGATTTTAGGGGAGCAAGAGTAGAATCAGGGAGATGAGTTGGAAGGTCATAATGATATTCCCAGTGAGAGAGATGACAGTGGTTTTGATGCGGGCAGTGGTTCTCAACTGAAGTGTCCATCAGCATTACCTGGAGGGCCTGCCGAGACACAGCCCGCTGGCCCTGCTTCTCCTTCCTGGTGTCTGATTCAGTACATCTGGGATGGGGCCCAAGTTTGCAGGTCCTGCTGCTGCTGAGTCTCCAAAGGACAAAGGTGTTAGTAATGGAGATGAAAGGGTAAAGATGTAGCATATATTTTAAAGTTGGGGGTGATAGAACTTGTCGATGGACTGAATTTAGGGAGGAGAGAAAGAGGAATCAATACTTAGAATTTTGCGGAAGTAGCAGATGTGGTTTTTACTGAGATGAGGAGGTCTCAGGAAGGAGCAGTGTTTGGTGGAAGAGGAGTAAGGGAAGAACCAAGATTCAAGTAAATTCAGGGAAAATTATGAAGACATTACATTTTATACATTTGTACTGGATTGTATTAAATGTAATTTTATGAGTGATTAAGGTGATCCAACCCTTTCACTAGCTATGTGCAGAGGACATAGCTAGCTTGAGCAGATCTCAACCAAGTGATGGGAGACACAACAGGGGCTAGAGCTAAAGAGGGCACATGGGGGTTGCTGGAAGCCAGTGGCATGATTCAAGCCAAGTAGAGAAGTAACTGAATTAAAATGATGCCAGGGTAAGTATGGAGGACTCTATAAAATACCATTGGCTGGTGGTATGTTTGTTTGGGACATATTGGCTGCAAAGTGATTTTTTTTTTTTATTTCAGCATATTATGGGGGTACAGATGTTTAGGTTACGTGTGTTGCCCTTGGTTCCCCCCCCACCCCAGTCCGTGTTTCACATATGTCCTTCCTTTGGGTAGTGCGCATTGCACTCCTTGTGTATACAGATACCCGTCCCCTCCTCCCTCCTCCCGCCGCCCTCCCCCTTCCCCAACATCCAATAGATGTTTTTCTTATATGTGCATTTATGTGTTGATTAGTTAATACCAATTTGATGGTGAGTACAAATGGATTCCGTTCTTCTGCTCTTGTGGTACCCCACTTTGGATAATGGGCTTAAGTTTAATCCAGGAAAGTGTAAGAAGTGCTAGATCACTGTCGTTTCTTATGATTGAGTAATATTCCATTGTAAACATATACCAAATTTTGATAATCCACTCACGGATTGACGGGCACTTGGGTTGTTTCCACATTCTTGCAATAGTGAATTGTGCTGCCATAAACATTCGGGTACAGATGTCTTTATCGTAGAATGTTTTGTGCCCTTTTGGGTAGATGCCTAATAGTGCTATTGCTGGATCGAATGGTATTTCTATTTTTAGCTCTCTGAGGTATCTCCAAATTCTTTTCCACAGTGGTTGCACTAATTTGCAGTCCCACCAGCAGTGTAGAAGTGTTCCTGTCTCTCCACATCCTCGCCAACACTTGTTGTTTTGTGTTTTTTTGATAGAGGCCAATCTCACCGGGATTAGGTGATACCTCATTGTGGTTTTGATTTGCATTTCTCTAATGATTAGAGATGTTGAGCATTTTTTATATGTTTGCTGGCCATTATGCTGTCTTCTTTTGAAAAATTTCTGTTCATTTCCCTTGCCCATTTGTTGATGGGGTTGTTTGATTTTTTCTTGTTGATTTTTTTGAGTTCTAGATAGATTCTGGTTATCAGCCCTTTATCAGATGTGTAAAGAGCATATTTTACAGGATGAGAGGCAAGACACGAACCTGGTTACTAATAATTACACATTATAGTGTGAACAACTAATTTTTATTGAGTGCATACACTTGGCCAAGCATTGCCAAGTGCTTTACATAGAGTATCTAATTTAACTCTCACAATACTCCATGAGATAAGTGTCATCATTATCCCATTTTTATGGATCAGGAAACTGAATCTGAGAGAATAACTTACCTTGAGTCACATAGCTGGAAAATGATAGAGCAAGGATTCTTGCTTGGTGCCATTGAATTTTAATATATTTTAGAAGGTTTAATCTGTGCAAGTTTAAAACATACATATTTTGGGAGGGTACTAAATAGCATTTTTCTGCCTTGTCTATGAAATGTTTAATGTCACACTCTAGGCAAGAACATATACCTCCCTGACCCGGTTCCTCTATGACATTACTTGTATTGAAAAATTGAGATCTAGTAATTTCAATTGATAACTCATGCTCCAGGAATGTAATTTATAACAAACTTGAAGACTGTTTGCATGGTCTGTGCCTGAAAACAGTGTCTTCTGCACAGAATTAGCCAGAGTTTATGTCACTATGGTTTTTAAGTGTTAATAAATTAATCACATGTATGAAGGTGTTAAATTTCCTTAAGAAGGTATTTTTCGCTTCCCAGAAAAGGGAAAATCCCCACTTTCTGGGTTGTCAGGCTGTTTATCTGCTTCCCCTCCCTTTTTCCTTGTCTGGTGTCTTTCATGTTTTCTCCTGTTTCTTAGTCCTTCATCTTCCGAAATGATGTTTACTGGGAACATAGGAAGAGAACAAAAGATGGTCTGAACATGCGACTCTGTAATGACAGGCATGCCTTTATCTTCTGTACTTGCTCTGAAGCCTCGTGTGCTTATCACACATCACTCTCCTGAACCTTGGCTGCTGGCACCATCCCTACACAGACAAGGGGGAGAATACGACAGGCTCGCTTGGGGGACCAGAGAGATAGGAAAGATATTTTCTTAACACATTAAATTTCATGGGATTTTTTTTTTTTCTGCCCAGAGAAGCTTTCTAGGGCTGTTCACTTGCTATTTTCCCCCAGTCTCTGAATGGGTTATTCATTTGAAAACTTCAGAAACTAAATAAGGACAGGAATTCAGTTGAGGAACCCATCAACCGAATATAGGCACTTTAAGGAAAAGGAGATAGCTCTTATTAAAGAACTAGATTATTCCGTAGCACTATACTGTGCTAGGTAGTCATTCAGTAAATATTATCCGACTTTTTAAAACTTTGTAGAAGCTACTTTGTAGACTGGCAGCAAAGATGACAGATCTACAATATGTTTTAACCTCTGCTGGCTGGCCTTTATTTCTGCAGAAAGAACTTTCAAATGTACTTTCATGTTTATAATAAAAAAAATGCTTTCAAAAATCAGACTTTATTGCATGAACTTTGTGCTTTGAAGCAAAGGGTTATAAAACACAAACATAAAGCAAATCATCTTTGATTGCGTATTGATTTGAATTAATTGAAAAAACAAGAAAATCCTGAGCTGACCAGGTAAATAAAAATATGATGTCATTGGGAGCAGGGAGGTACGTGGCAGAAGTTTCTGTTTCTAAATGTGTCTCTAATAGAACAGATAGGTTCCCATTATGTTGCCATTGGCTGTAAGAAGTTGCTCATTTAAATGCAATCTCCTGGGAGTAGCATTAAGTTGTCCCTAATTAACAACTGATGTCAGAAATATTTGATATCTAGTTAAAAGTAATTGTTAATGAGAATGGGGTCCAGAGTAGGTGGGAGCTGGAATTGGAATGGGATAGAATGGAAGACAGTTTCATGGACGTAGTTTTTCATGGAGATGGACTGAAATGAGAGGACAATATAATACAAAAGAAAAATTGCCCCAGGTAGGCGTACCTAATCTCCCATTCTGACACCTCCCTCCACAAAGGGATTTATTTATTCAGTAAATCTAAGTGGGAAATCTGGCAGGAATTTTTGGTTAAGAATTCTCTGAATCCTACACGTCTCTTGGTGCTACTGGGTCTCTCATTTCTGAAGTTTATCTTGTTTAAAACCTCTGCCGATAGGGGATTTTAACTGTATTACATGACTGGACTTTCTTCTCTGGCCAAAACAGTTTATCTTGGTTTACGGGATACAAAGGGGATGATAAATCTGAAATAAGGGAAGCTGTTCGATAGAGATAAGATGAGTTGGACCAATTAGATTTTCCTTCAGTTACTGGAACTAAATTAATGGAAAAGAGTAGGAGCTGAAGCTGAAAGGATGCTATGATGTAAAGTTGGCATCATGGTAAACCATAAGGAAAACCAAAATTTTGAGGGAGCACACATTTTGAATAAGCAAAGGAGGGCAGTAATTATGACCACCCTAGCTCTGGGGGGCTGATGTAATGAGTAAATGATTCTTCAATCCTGTGGGTGATCTTACAATAAACTTCCCTTCTCCAAAGATGGCCAACATGGGCCTCTATTGTAATAAAAGTAGCCCAACTAAAGTACTGTCTGATTAACTTTTGCCTGACATGACTTTGCTGGTCAAATCCTGACTTTGATGCCCACTGTTACGCCACTAAATTTCTGGAAGTAAGAAATTTCTAGATGTAAGAAGTAAAAAGCAGATAGTGCTATTTAAGAGGAATGCATTAAATTTGACCAGTTCAATGAACCTATTTTGAAAACCTCTCAGCCCATTTCAGGCTTCTCAGCCCACTTACATCTCTGATCTAATCTTGCATGTAGATAAGTTTTGAGACTACATGTAGGTTAACAACAAGAAAAGGATGAATACTTTCTTTTTTTTTTTTTAACCTAGAGAGATGTTCACAAGTATCCGGGGGGCACGGGGGACTATGAAATTATCTATGGGGCTTGAACCCAGAAAGTAGATGTGAGTGAAATTGTTACCCAGGTTTGTTTCACACACTACTATTCAATAATACTAGCATCTATCCAAATTAAGTTTAAGACATTTTCTTTTTGGAAAATGCTATTTTTAAAACTATATCCTACGGAAAAATCTGCTATGGCATCATTTGACATGCCATCTATTCCGAACATTTTGGTTCCCACACATGATTAGCTCGACCATAGAGTATGAAGAATAAATAAGAGCAAAAGATTATAAAATGAGACCATGTGTCCAAACATGCTATGTATGTCTTGGCAAACAGAATGCGCATATTAAGACAAATCATATCTAGCTTGCCAGAGAACTGGATCAAAGCTGGCACAAATAAGATTCCTGTTGGATAGACCAGATAGAGAGGCTTAACAGTGGTCCCCTTGAAGTAGGGAGACCATATAATTTATCGTTCAGACTGGAACATTTTGAGAGTGGAAAGGACACTGTTAATAATCACACTAGGTCGATAGATGTAAACCGAAAGTCTTCCAGGAAACTAGATGGATGGTTACCCTATAAAAAAGCTAAATGACCATTTCCTTTGTAAAATTTCTTTTATCCAATGGCCAAATTTCAGAATTTACAAAAGGAGACATCAATATGTTTTTAAAATTTTTTATTTGTCAACCACTACTATTCCTCTGAAGCTGAGTTTTCAATATTTTAAGAATAGGTTGTTTCATTGTTTTTGATAAGAAACTGTTAATATTAAAAGGAAAGACCTTAAGCATATGATATGAGCACACTGCTTTTTTTCTTTCTCTTCTTAGAAGCATTATTCTTATCTTTATGAAATTGTTTTTATTTTTTTCTCATGAAATAGTTTATTTACTGGAAATATATCCCTTCTTTGCATGAGAACAGAAGAACCACATGTCTTTGGAAAGGTAACAGATAGGAGTCTATGATTAACTATTTTATCAATATTATTTAAGAAGTTTAAACAGAGGGTTGACTAGCTTCCAACATTAAATTGAAAATACTGTAATTCACTTTGGTTTCTTTTGGATGGAGGGTCCAAGAAGCAAGATGTGTCCTGGGTTTTCTTGTTTTTCAACTAATGAACAGGCATGGAATACCTAGAGAAGTTACCCATGCTATTACCACCCGTTATGATTAGATGGTGATTTTTAATTGTTTCTTAACTTCACAAGAACTCTGTCTGCCTTTCAGAATGTTCACGCAACAGATTTATTTCTTATCAACAGAAAAGGTATTCTTTAGATGTGAACACTTCTGAGCTCATATGTGATCATATCTTTGCTTAATTTAAAATAGCTTTTATGGGAGGGTTTGGATAGATACAAAATATTGGAACACATTAAAAACACGATTTATAATCATGACTATACAAAGGTCAATGATAATATTTCTGTGCTCCTTTACTACAGAGCATCAGAGGAAAATATTCTTTACTCTGTCCTTTATTAGGAAAATTTTGAATATCTTTATCTTTCCATTATGGTGACATTTATTTTGCAAAAAAAGTTAACTTCCTATTTATGTTCCCAAGTGACTCATCTTTATTGATTAAATAAGAAATTTTGCTTTATTAATTTCAATGTTTCCTGTGATATAAAACTAGCACTGTGAAATAGTAATAAACAGTCGTGATCATAATTGATAAAATGATCATAGGCAGTGACAATGAGAGGAATGAACTAATGAGCAAGACTAGTGCAGGGAATATTTCATACAGAAGAAAATGTGTATCACACACTAGAAACCTTGCCTTGCAGGTCAGCATTTTGGTCAGATAATTAATTTTTATCATTTTAGAGATCCAGAGTAGTATGATTTTGTGTGTGTGTGTGTGTGTGTATTCATGTGTGTCTGTATATTTATATGTAGTTTTTTTATTTTACAGAATCAACAATAGGATGCAGATTGTAATTTATTCAAGTTTTTTGTTTTTCTAGTTTTGGTCAAACATTATCACTGTAAACCTTGAGGTCTGAACATAATACTTTGGTGTTTGATGTTGGAAAAAGCAAAGGAAAATCACCCTGAAATACCAGATTCTTTTGACTGGGAAAGAAATTAAAAAATAAGCAGGAAGAGAGAACAGCAGCAGAGGGGCGGCATCTGTTTTACTTTTTTAGGAGCTGCCTCTCATGGTCCTATTCATTAAAATCCCAATGTGCCTAATTGACTTCTGTGAAGCTGCTTTTTAACCCTGTTAGATTTGGAGTAGAGAGTGAAAGAGAGGGGAGACTGAGGGAGAGAGTCCCCATTATAAGTACTTCATCTTCTACTACATTGGATAATATCTACCATGGGGACTGTAAACTTTCAGGCATAGTGATATATTTTTGAACATCTGAGATACTACACACTGAAAACACCATGAAATAAAAATAATCTCTTCACACTTCCCAACTGGCTGTTTATCAACTTTTTCCTTTCCCACATTTGTGCATGAAGTGTCCCTTCACAGCCAGAAACCCTGTGGTGTTTTTGGCTCTGATTTGGACAGTAACTTGCTTATTTTCAAAGTTAACAGCAGAAAGCAAAGAAAAATGTAGTCCATTAGTGTGTTACATTATGTAAAGAAAACAAGATTGCTAAATACTGCCATCCAGTATACATTCCAAGCATTTATTTAAACCTTTTCATTTCAAATCAAACATCAAATTGAACAGCCCCCAAATATTAATATTATTATAGAATTGAAAAAAGTGAAGTCTCTAGAGGTCTTAGAGTGACTAACCATTTATTTAAACTTTCT
>NW_012147189.1:4701630-4880467 GCF_000956105.1 Propithecus coquereli | reverse complement strand
ATTTATTTAAACTTTCTGTAAACCCACCCTCTATCAAGCAATCTCCAAGGGGAAACATATATATAAACATATATATATATATATATATATACACACACTTAAATAACCACAGCAAATATGGAATATTGACTTTCCTGTTTTTCTTTCTTTTTTTCCCCTAAGGGAGGAACAGTGTAGGGTTTAATTTTCTCCATGGCTGTGAGTATGACTGTGTGTGTGTGTATGTGTGTGTGTGTGTATGTATGTGTGTGTGTGTCTTGCAAATTTAACAAGCGATGACAATAAAAAATGAGTTAATAGGTTGCTGGACCAAAATGTTATGTGGTCCTGAAACTTGCTTTTAAGGTTCATCAGGTACAAGTTTTATAATGGGATCCGAGTGTGAATAACATAGCTGTTTTGTAGATGAGCCCGACACTAAATATGCACTCTCCTCAATGGGCTGCGAAGGACATGATGGGGCTATAAAACAGATTTTTCCTCTTTAAGGAGAGGATCGTGCTCACCTGCTATTTCGAAACAAAATTCAATGCTAGTTTCCAGGCCAATAGTCCCAAGAAAATTTTTTATTTTGCTCAGAATAATTAAGTTATGCAATCCTAGAATTAAAAGGTATCTTCTCTCTGTTCACATAAAGCCAAACAAATAATACTAAATTCTGATGCACTAATTATGTGTGTGTGTGTATATATATGTATATGCATGTATAAAACAACTGTGCACTTATTCTATATATCTGTGTAAGTATATAGGAAATAGTTTAGAATACACTAACAACTGGTAATAGTGCTTACCTTTGGGAGTTAATTTGGGTTTAGATTGGGGGGATCAACCGAGACTTTAGAGTTCCTTATAATGTTTATTATTTAATGCAAATTCATAAATGTCTCATTTGAGAAATTAAAAATCAGTAATTTTAAAACAAGTTATCGTTTCTGAGTTCTTGACCTGGAACAGAATATCTAAGCCATTCAAAATAGTCTGTTAGTTTTCTACTCGAAGTTTTTTTTTTCATTCCTAGTCACTCCAGTGTTTTCTAAACCCCAGGGTTGAATTTTTTAAATCTCTAAGCTAAATTAAGAGATCATAAACATCTCTAAACATTTTCCTTAATTCTATTTTCTTTGTAAAAGATGAACGTAAGTGAAGAACGCTGGGCAACACTGGGAAACATTATCAGGACACAGTAAGGCATTGCTGAATATTTCTAAGAAGTAATAGCAGCATTCAAGACAATTTGACCATCAGCATCCCTAATAACATGGATTTGTTTGTGGAATAAAGTATAAGATCAAGACTATCAACAATATTATGCTTTTTTTGGAATAAAGCTTTTCGTGGTAAATATAGTAATTTAATTGACTAGGTTTACAGGTAAAAAATGCAAAATGGATTGAGAGTTGTGCAGTGAGGTTTTTAGGAGCAGTTACTTCCAGTAGAAGTGTTGTGAAAACAGAGGAGACAGCAACACAATATAGTATTTATGTAGTTGGGATAAAGCAATTCCCAGACTCTGCATGCAAGGACCATCGCATAGCTTTTCCTCTGCTACGTTAAATTAGGATGGATTTAAGCCTCCACATGCCAGATTGGTCACAAGTACAGTATTGCATACCTGGGCGGAGGCGGGGGGTGGGGGCAACAAGTTTCCACGACTGTCTAGGAATTTAAGGGATTATACAAACCTAAAGGAAGCCCCTCCCCAACAGCACTCCCTAGCATAGATGAGCCCTGCGTCAGCTTTGTGCCTTGGCTGCCATCAGTTTGCTTTTCACCGACATTTTCTGCTGCTGTTGAGCTCTGGCCTTCCTCCATCTGTTAGTCTATGCAGCAGCAGCAAACTTTCCTGGGCTCACTTAAGGGGTCTTTCAAAAGAGAATGCCTCCAGTCCCTCAAAGGCAGGCATAGTCCTGGTGATCCTCAGTGCCCAGTTCTTTTAATCACACAGAGTTCTTCTACTTGGAGGCTTTATTGCTGGGCCGAAAGCTGTTTTAGTGTGTACTTATTGAGAATCCCACAGTTACTTGTCTATCCTTCCCATCCATTACGCAAGGATATTTAACTTTTGCCCCAGAAGTTTACTCTCTGGGCCAGGCTTTGCTTCCCTTTTTTAAAGGCTGTTTTCTGTTCTGTTAACCTTTTCCCTGGGTTCCCTCCTATTTAGCTGACAACTCTCCTTGTACCCCTAATTTCCATTTACTTCCTTGCCTGCTTTTCTTACTGTCCAGGGTCCCTGACTACCACTGCTCTTTGTCCAATACGGCACAAAGTGACCTTTCTAATCTTTCTACTATATTAGTAAATGTTTAATTTGATAAACCTTTTGAATTTCTAGTAATTGAGAATTCCAGGAATAGTGTCCCATGAAACGAATAATCTCAAAGAAGAATGAGATCGTATTATTTAAATTGCATAACCAAATTTATAAAGAGTTTATTTATATTGAAAAGGGCTATGTATAAAAGCCCATTTTAAAAACCTTAAACTTTTCTGGTTGTAAATTTCTGACCATATCAGAATATCAGTTGGAAAAAATCCCATTTATTGCAAACCTAATTTATGCCATAAGAATCATTAGTTGTGATATTAATGTGATCACATCATAGTATGAGTAGACTACCACTTCCTCACTTAGAAAAAAAGTACAATTGCAATTAAGTATATGTTGGAAAACCAAAGGCAATATTTTTGGTTTACATATTCTAACAATTTAACCCTAAAATAGCCATATCATTTTAGAAACTCTAATATGATAACTTCATAACAATTGAACATGTTAAGGAGCAACAATTTTATGTATTTTGGAAATAACTTCTTCCAAGATATACTAACACAGTTTTATTAAGAGGATATTAGCATCAACTTGGACTTGATAACATTGCTACCTCTTTGCCTATAGCTCTGTTTAGCTGGCTGGGGTTTGTCTAGATAGCAATTAACACTCTCAGTTCCTAAAGCCAGATAAAGTTACCATCATCCCTAACAGCTATATGGTTTAGGCCATTGTTTTTGTGTATAGATAGTAATCCTCTTGTAAGGCTTAAACACTAATCTCCTCTCCCCCTTATGCCGCCTCTAGGACATCTTGGCTTGAATCTACCCTCATAATGCTTTATTTGTGTCACAATATCCTATGACTCAAAATCTCTCTTGGAAAAGCTGCAAAACCCAAGAAATAGGGGAAAATGGCAATTATTAGTTGGCAATGGCACATATTTTCCTTTACAGAACTTTGAATTATGCTTTTTTTTTTAAGCAGATCTATGATCACGCAGGGCAGTAAGTCTTGCACAGCTGTGGTTTAACCTCAAGTACTTTTGTCACATTCTGTTTTTTTATGAAACGTATTTCAATTCTGACATTTATAAGATTGCAGCTTTGAAGAATTTGTGTGGACCTTCTGCAAGCATTTTAGTTTCCTAATGAACTAAAATTGATCTCTGTAATTGAAAGATAATGATACTATTTGACTGTAATGGCTAAATACCAAGAGAAATTCTGCACAAGTGAAATTCTGCACAACCATGGATATGACTGCTTTATCTTAATTGTTAAATCACATTGCATATTTTTTCTAAATTGTTTAATTACTAAAGAAAGAAAAGAGATGAAATGAGCAGGGGTCAGGATGCTGGACTGGGCGTCTGCACACTTGAGTTCTTGCAAAATCTCGGGTAAGTCCCTTAATTTCTTTGGGACTCAGTTCTTACCTATAGAGTTGGTAGAACAAGGTTATCTAAGGTCTTTTGCAGCTCTTCCATCTCTATGAATCTGAATTCCACCAAATTGATTTTTCATAGTCAGTAAAAAATCTGAACAAAGCTGAACTGTGAAATTTTTGACAAGCATTAACAGGATTGAACATGTTTTAGACGTTCGGTATTCTGTAGGAGAAAAGAACAGTTAAGAACTACCCCCACCCCTACCCCGCCCCCTATATAACTTGTATTTCTTTAAATTTGAAACACTGTGCAATTGCCAGTTACTCTAAACTGGTTTTGTACTTCTTGTGGTAAGGACAAATAGAGAATGCTCCAACCTATAATTTCGCGGGGCATGTTGTGCTTCATAAACTCAGTAACGAACGGTGGGTTGGGCTGGAGATCTGGATCAGCTTAGGTGGTCCAGACTATACTACATTTGTCCTTGATACAGGGTCATGAATCTTATTGAGATTTTTTTTCCCCTGGGGGGTAAAAAAAAAAAAAAGAGAGAGAGACAGAGACAGACAGAAAAGCAAAACTGCCTGAAATAACAGAGCACCTGCTTTATTAAATCTTCCCCAGGGAGGTTCATTATTGAGCTCTGAAATATAAGATCTTACTATAAATGACAGATAGGAACCTGTACTCTCTTCATTTGCAATATGCATATTTTACTAATTTCTTATTAAAATTAAATTTACCATTGACTCACACACAAACTATAATCCTTTGTAGAATTTTATGGGTGGATACAGAATATTAAACAGTACAGAGAACGTTCACATATTCATTAATAAAGATTCTTCCGTGAGATAAAACATATTCATTTGTATTGGCTTTGCATTTCTAGAGTCTGTGTAAGATAACTATCTTAAAAATATCAGAGAGAAGATTTTAGAAACAGGTAAAATAGACTTGCTGAATATATCAGAAAATATCTAGCTTTATTTTTACTCAGGGATAAGAATAGCGTATGTGCATATATTTTCAAATGAAAAGGTATAAATAAAAATGCAGCTGTAGAGCAACTAACTTGAATTATTAATAATAGACTACTATTTATCTGCCTTAGTATTCACAGGAGGCTAGATTTTAGCCCTTTACATTAATATACTTTTGGCCAAATAACCTCTGAGTTGTGATATTTGATCACACTTAATAATTTTTTAATGGACAGAATTCAGTTTTTTTTTTTTAAGAAATAGGTATTCTATTGTCCTGTAAAGAAGAATCATATTCTCATAGGCTTTTGTTCTGAATAAACTAATTGCATGTTTGCCACTCATGATTTTTTTTATAACTATGATTGAAATACTAAATAATTCAGTTTAATTTAGACAGAGCAAAATGAAACTTTTGGCACAATTTGGAAATGTGAAGCCATTCAGGGGTTGGGGTAGACAGAAGGTCTATTTTATCTAAACCCAAAGAAGAAATGAGAAAGGACGTACCTAGAGTTGATAAAGATTTTAGGATTAGGTCCATTAATGGAAGGTTTAGGGGAAATAATGGTGAACAAAAGGTGTTGGTTTAGGCAGGTAGTAAGCCTAGGAATACCCTGGATGCACATGCAATCATGACAAAACCTATGTTAGTGTTTCTCTGACACACTGTCTGGTTGGCATATCTGAAAAATGGGGATCATAGTATAAAACTGGGGTCCCCAACCCATGGTGAGTTGTATAATTATTTCATTATATATTACAATGTAATAATAATAGAAATAAAGTGCACAATAAATGTAATGTGCTTGAATCATCCTGAAACCATCCCCTACTCCCTGGTCCATGGAAAAATTGTCTTCCATGAAAATAGTCCCTGGTGTCAAAAAAATTGGAGACTACTGGTATAAAAGTAAAAGGCAAAAACACAGTAAAATCTGCCTGGAAACCATTTATATTTGAAAGTTAGTTTAAAATGAAAAGTTTATTTTCTTTGAAAGTTTAAATAATATACTAAATTAGATTTTAACATAGTAACTTACTAAAGAAGCCCAGAAACAGGAGTGTTATTTGGGGGGAGCCCTCTTAATATTCCAAAAAAATGCCATTTTATTTATGGTATAAATCGGGATCAAGCCCATAGTGTGAAATCAAATTTTTTTAGAAAACTGATAAAAGACAATTTACTTTAAAATCTTATGTAAAGGAGGTAAATTATACTGCACTTCAATAAAAATGAAAGAAAGAACATAAAAACATCAAGGTTTATGTATATAATTAAAACATTTTTCACCATCATTCACTTTCATTTTCCAAACTGATACTATTAAAACAAGTAAAAAATAAATACATATTTTTTGTAATTTGGCCATTATCTTCATCGCAGTCATTCTCCAAACCAGGGAAAAAAGGAAGTGATATTTCAACTGTGCAACCAGACTGCTGAACAGGTTTGTTGAATTCTGTGTTGCGGCTTCGGAAACAGCACGTGCCCTGGTGAAGTTCCTCCTGAACATGCTCCTGTTCTTCGGATCCAGTACTTCAATCACAGGTGAGTTCAAGTTCATTTTCACAGGGGTTCTTCCTTTCTGGCTGTTAGGATCTAAATTCGTTAATACTATGTAGGCAATGACGAATTGCAGTTTGATTCATTAGGTCTGTGAATGCTATTTTATTTTAGAGACTGAAAAGATAAATTTCTGTGTTGGTCTAAATGTTCATAGCTAGCTAGGGAAGGCAGCGGAGGATAGGGCCATCTTCCCTGTACTTGCCTTCTAACTAGATTGTTATGATTTAGAAATCTCTGATGCTCAGGGATTATTTTATTTTTAATCTCCTTAAATGTCTTAATCTAGGTGCCTTGGTTTTTATTTTGTTGTTGTTGTTTTTCTGCACCCTTCCAGACTTTTCACATTGTAGGTGTTACCCCAACCCTCTATTAGAGAGATGATGACAAAGTGATGTGGTACGTCTTAACTTGAGGCTTGCTTTCCTCATCAAGAGAAAAGTTATTAAAAATAAAATACCAGCAGTTTTTCAAAAATTGGATTAGAGACCAAAAATTCTGAAAGTGTGGTCTCTGGACCAGCAAGAGCAGCATCACCTGGAGCTTGTTAAAAATGCAACTCTTACATTTTCCTGGATTGAACTTGAGCCCATTATCCAAAGTGAGGTATCACGAGATGGGAAGAATGGGCTCCACTTGTACTCGCCATCAAATTGGCACTAACTGATTAACACTATGGTGCTCACATGGCAGTAATACTCTCCAGGGATTAGGGGGACGGGAGACAGGTAAACTCACAACTAAAGGACACGGTGAGCATTGTAGAGGGGAAGGGCATGCCTCTAACCCTCACTTGGGTGAGGCAAAGACATAAAATGTAACCAAAATGTTTATACCCTCATAATACCCTGAAATAAAAAAAAATAATAAAAAAAGCAAATCCTTGGGCCCTACCTCAGACCTACTGAATCAGGAACTCTGGACGTAGGCTCATCAATTTGTGTTTTAACAACCCCTCTGGGCTTGTGCACTAAGGGTTGAGAAAGGATGTCAAGAGCCCAGGGCTCTTGTCTCAGTTCTGCCACTTACCAGCTGTTACATCTCGGAAAATTCGCCGAACTTTTCTGAGACTGTGGTTCTTGCATCTATAAAATGAGAGATGATCAACAATGGCCCTTCCAGCTCTAACATTCTGTGAATCTGGGATCCTAATTACTTGATGAAAGAAAATTCATTAGGGAAAAGCAATGCCTAGACATCTGGCTACAGTGATAAATCTGATATTTCTCAGTTACATACGACTTCCACATGTTTAATGCACAGTGATCCTTCTCAGTCCTCATTAGCTCCGTATCTTTCTTATAGCAGCTACTGTAAAATAAAATGAGTGTGTTAAATAACTCAAACCAATTCAGTTGCAAGTAAGTAGAATAGATTACAATGATCTTACTTTTAACTGTTGAATATGACACAAAAATCAATGATATCATAAAATGTATTTTAAAAGTACACAATTTTCATTGGGCCTTCCTCCCAAATTCATCCATAAGCTGAACGCTCAGGAAGTACATAATTAAGTCTATAAGCAATAATAGAGTGATGTAACTCCCTATTAAAATTATATAATTTATTTAAAGTTAAAAAGTGATAAACATAATTTTCCACAAAGATATGCTAAAGCACACTTCTAGGAGTCCGATGAAGATTGGTTAGCCTAAATGGCCAAAGGACTAATCTTTCACTTTTGGATTTTCTAGTCTTGTAGAAGTTTTCAAATGGTAACTTGTTTTTCAGTTTATTCAGAGGTATGTTATGTGGTTTGGCAAGGTATAGCTTCCACTGAAAAATGCACTATGTATGTCTTTCTAAGTATTAGATGTCAACACAAGTATTTAGATCATATAAACTGGCCTGCCGGTCTACTCTAAGAGGCTATGGACCTTGGGTACTGAGAAGTGTAGGTCTTTACATTTTGTATATCTTGATAATGTTAACCTTACAGACAAGTTAACCTTCTTCATCCCACTATTGTACTAATTTGAGTCATTATTAATATATATAAGGCGTGACAATTTTTAAAAGGCACACCAGTGATAACTATGCTTTGACTAACTTGAAATAATTGGACAGAAGATTCCTTATGTTAAAGAGAAAAATAGGCCTCCACGCACATGTCAAATGGGTATGAACCGACTTTCCTCGTCTGGGTCTGTTCATAATCTCATTCGACTGAGTAGAATACAATATGCACTTGGTTGCTTTGTTTAAAAGGCTCTGTATATGTATATGCTTGGTTTTTTTCTTTATTCCATAGAATGCTAGTAATTGTAAGCTTGTTTATGATATTGTAAAAAAAATATGAATATAACATTTTTTAGACTATTTTATTGCTTATGTTCTTGATATATATAAATCAGGCAATTATTTTTAAAAAAGATACTTGCCAATGAGATCTAGGAGAAGCTTCATGCAAAATTACATAAGACCGATGTCAGTTGAGGGTGACTTTCCTGCATCTTGTAGAAAGTTATCATGCATTCTCACTTACAACTGAAGATTCCAAATTATTTTCTTTTGTCTTTAGGTGAACACTGAAATTCTTTGCATCAAAACCTGTTAAAAATATAAAAAGAAGACAATAAGTGGCCAGGTTTTCTTTTAGAGTGGCAATGCCATTTTTCCAGAAGGGGGAGCTCTCAGTCCGCACGCCGTGGAGCAGAGCAGACAGTCTGGTATCTTATCTGCTGCTTGGAAATTGTCTGACAGGAAAATATCAACACAAACCATGCGATTTGCCGCTGGAGCACGCTGGACCTCATCTGCTTAAAAAGATGCACGGATATAGTCATCACAGTTCATAATTTAATAAACTGCTAAAAAAACCCACACATTTTCATTTTAGCGACTTTGGTCTCACAACTAAATTCACATTGCTACAAAGACATTTGAATTTTGCACTAATATGTCATGAGCACTGCACCCATTGCAAATTAATGAGTCTCTGAATAGCACTGTGCATTTGTCATTTGAATTTATGCTAATGCAATGAGGTCTCCTGGTGATGCTGATAGTCCATAGCAGCTGCTCGAGCCACAGAATACACTGGCACTTTCCTTCTACTTTATGTTGCTACCTCCTTTTTTTGGCTTTTCTGGCCTGTCACTTAGGCAGCAATCCTGTAGCTGGTTATTGATAGGGCTGCTAATTATCCTTGACTTTACACTATTGGCCTGACCCCTAACACTGGGCAGAAGTAATGGATCGGTGTTGAGAGAATTATGTACATCACACAGTGACAGCCTCAGACCAGGAGGTCAGAAGGAGTTCAGTGAGAACCAATGGTATTTACCAAGGATGTTGGGGTGGAAATTGACAACATTTTTCAGGGATATTGTGTAATTTATATCAATAAGTCAATCTAAGAAAGTGACTGTAATTTTTGCAACTGTAATGAACAGCGTTTATATGTGTGCGCAAAAATCGAAGGGGGTCTTTGCAGTTTTTTCCTTTTGCATTCACACTGCAAGCTAAGAAAATGGTTATGAAAGTGCTTCTGGGTTATCAGGGCATCCGAGTCTTCATTATGGTTGTACAAATTGTCTGTTGGTCAGAGATATGGTGACAATTGAATCCAGTGGTGGGACTGTTGGCATAGGGGGCATGTGTATAGGAGGGAGATGAACAAATAACCATTTTTATGGGACATAAGTCAGTGACAAAAGGGTCCCAGAGTCTGTTGTTTTCTTTCCCCAAGTCTTATTTCTGAAATTAAAATTTTTTCTTAGGCTAGTGCTTCCTGCCATTTGATCTGCTTTTAGATGTAAGAATGAAGGTATGTAGAGTTTATTCTAATGGATTCAGATCATCAGATTTGGTGTTTAGAAATGATGTGGAAAAATTAAGCAGAAAATTAAAAGTTAAAAACATCGAGATTATACCTCTTTTGAAAATTGTTACTGATTTTTAAAAATGTTCTTTTTTTCCTCCGGGCCAAAGAAAAGCTTCTTCTTTCAAATAAAAGAAATATTTTTAAAAGGGATAAAAAAACAAATGTACACTCTGGTTAAAATGTAGCATTGTTAAGCATTCATTTTCTAGACTGTAAATGAAGCTGAGGCAAGTAAGAGTCAATTCCTGAATTATCTCTAAGAGAAAACACATTCTAAGGCCGATATGTATAATTGTTAGTTAAGTGATGTCAGGAAGTACAGAGTGTAGAAGTCAAAGTGACCTGTTCATCTCCAGTGGTGCCCAAGAGCAAAAGGGCTCCTTTCTGAACAATGAAACTCATAAAAGGAAGAGGATTTTTATCTCGACTCTACGGCCTAGAAAGCTGCTCAGAGCACACGCCCCAGGAGATGCAAACATTCCGTCTATCTGCACCTGTTGGCACCAACCTGAGGGATCAAGGGCCACTCTAGAGAAAGAAACTTGACTGAGAAGGCAGCAAATAGATTCTTTACCACAGCTCTCCTCCGTTTCCCATCAAGGAGAGGAGACGTTTTCACTCTTCTTGGAAAAACTTTAAAATGTAAACTGTTTCGATTGATGGCTCCTTCTGGCCCTGGCAACTCTTTTTGGTAGCTGGTGCTCTTTCTGTAATACTTGTTAAAAACGACTCCGTAGCAAAGATGTTGTTTTTTATGTGATTTTTTTTTTTTTTTAAGTCAGCGCATGTGTGAGTACAGACAGGCTCTCATCTTGCACAGCGAAGACTGGCAGGTGAACACCTACTCCTGTTGCCCTTATTCATTTGCAATACTTTATAAGATTAGTCTCTTTGAAAGCTGTTTTCAGTCTAAACTGTCAATCCTCTTCGAATGTGGTCCCTCTCACTGGGAATGACTTCTTAGAACTTGTGAGAACGCTGTGGCCTGAAAGTCTCTTTCCTAGCCCAGAGATCCTTCCTGTGTCACCGATAACCTGTCCCCAAACCTTCTATAGTAACGCTGCCTGGGGACAGCTTTAAAGAGCCAGATATGTAGTTAAGCTATCATATGTTTAGAGCAGTATTTAAACTGCGTTACGACTTTAACCAGCACCCACATAATTTTAATTATTTTATCTTGTGATACAAATTTCATTTTTAATCAGTCATCTATAAAATGACTGTGTGTGTGTGATTTTTAACATTCTTAAACTATATCCATATGGAAAGAATTTTAGGTGGTGAAATTGATCAATCTGCTTAAATCAATTGATTCTGATAATGAAATCGGTCAAACTGTGAAAGCCAGTGTGAAAAATACCTGTGTTAGTCTAATGTTGATTGCTTATTTGATGTAATGTACTTACAATGGTTATTTCTTTTTCCTGTGCTACATAGAGTCAGGTTCATGAGTTACGTATTATTTGTGGGGGACTTATTTTTCTTTGTCTGATCACACTGGATGCATTATATCTGCTCTGTTTTGCTGCCGTTGCTTTTCCCAGGGCTTGTACTCGCTTGTGTGCACCATAAAGAGGAAAGCCCTGTGGTGTCCTGTTTCCAAGTGGAGCCACCTTCTCCACTCTGAGTTCTCCACTTGCCGGCCACTATATCCACTAACAGCACATTCTGAGGTAGTGAGGCTGAGATTTGACTTAGCGAGTGTCAAGTCAGGCACTGATATGTATATGATATGTATGTGTATATGATCTTAAGGCTAAGCAGCCACGCTGGATGTAGTCGTCTCTAGCCAAAAGGCTGCTCAGGTGCTTAGAGGTGCTTCTTTCCCTCCATTACTATGTGTGTGTGTTTATAAACGCACATACACATTCCCTCGTACATGTGCACACATATATGTATGCACACATACGTGTCTGTGTGTGTGTATATATACCCAAAGTTAGACTGGAATTATCATACTTTAGTATTTTTAGTTTTTAAAATTATAGGTAAACAGGAAACACTTGTATAAAGTTATCGAAGAACATTCTCAATACATTTTCAAATTATTTACTGAAATACGCATATACTTAGTCTCCCCTAAACAGTACGAAACATTTGATTTCCTTCTATGGCACTAAAATTTTAAGTAATGATTAATTTCATTTCATCTTAACATTCAGGTACATATGTCCTTGGTGCATTATGATCCCTGTGAAGTATGTACAAGGCTTGCATCAAGGCCTCTGCCTTCAGGATGCTTATAATCAAGTATGAAAACAAGATGAGAAACAATATGAACAATATAACATAACGAGAAATAAATATAAAAGGCATAGACAATATAAAATTGTTTTTTTGTATTAAAGTGAAAAGTGCTAGGTAGTCTTTACCTTATAGAAACATGTTCTTGATTTCTTATTTACAATAGTTATATTCTTCGTTTTTCAGAATATGTGAAAAAAAATTCAGACCAGAAACTAAATGATGGAATGGTTTGCAAGGTCAGTGCTTAGCTTGCTTCTCTTTCCCTCACCCTTTCTTTTTTCTTCTTCTTGGTTCTGTCGGGACCTAAGAGCTACCCTGAGATCCTATCTCCATTGCCAAGGCCAATGTTTGGGCCAAGTGGAAACCGAACGATGAAGCCTCTTTTTAGACCCAGGTGAAGTCTCAGGATCACTGGCCTTTTTCAAAATCGATTCAGTTTTCAGTACATTTCTGCCCTTAAAAAGCTTGCTTTCTTTATTATAGTGGGCTTAAGTTTACTGAAGAGAATTATGGCAACTCACTCTCAGTGAGGTCTTAATATTTGTAAAGTGCAGATAAATGTGTAAAAATTGTAAACAACTGAATAATATCTAAGAACTCTTCCAAAGTGAAAATGCTCTTTTCTGTGCTTCCAAATGATAGCATCATGGAGTTTTTGACTGATTTGGGGTCCTGGAGCCTAATGCATAGTTAAAAAAAATCCCTAAAACATTTAAGTTGAAATATGTTTTGAGTTTGATTAAAATATAGTGGAAAGAAAAATATCAATTCAACCCAGTAAGATTTTTATTTTAGGATGTGAAGATATAGGTAAGGAAAAGATGATAGGGTTGGGGGGAGAGAGAGAGAGGGAAGAAAGGAGGGAGAGAGGGAGATAGTGAATGAGAAATGTTTTAGAGTGGAGGGGAGTGAGTAGAAGGAGAAAGGGAAGTTGAGGTACAATCGCTTCTCTAAAGAGCCTCAATGAATGTGTGGTATCATCTTCCAAGTTCTTTAGCTGAGTCCTCTTTTACCGAGTCACTCACCTTTCTGCTACAGATGCAGGATGTAAAATTAAAAAGTGTCTTGAATTCCAAAGGTACAGAATGAGTCTGCACCATTCCAATTATGTGTACTGCATAAGGGGACAAGCAAAGATATTTCAAAATCTTTGCACTTACAAGTGAACTGACAAGAAAGAAATTACTGAAGTGTGGAAATTTGAGATTATTATCTAGCATTTATTTAAGGTCACTTGAAAGAGCTTTTAAAATCATAAACGAGAATGGAAAATATTAAAATGCTAAGGATATTATTTGAACAACGTGCGCATAATGTAATGATAGGGCATTTGTAGGGCTTGGTCCAATTCATGTGGGAACATTAGAGTAAATTGTGACACATTTTAAATTAAAGCTAGGGACAGAGTGTTACATGTGAACGAAAGCCCTATAAGAGAACACAATTGATCTTGAAAATATGACCCATCACCCTTAATTTTTGGTTAGGCGACTAGCAAACTTCAGATTCACAACTCTGCACAGCCCAGGACACATTGCTTCCCTCCCAGGGTTCCCTGTGGGCCCCCATTTAAGGTATGGTCACAGCAGGGCGGGCACTTAGGAAGAACTTGCCAAGTGATTTCTTTTGCTAAAATATGATAATCGGCTTAGTAGGACTTGGTAGCTTAAAAAGTCGTAAATGATATTGAAAAGATGTCTACGTTTCTGCATCTTTCAAAAAAAAAAGCCTTTAGAAATCTTATCTGGCACTATGAAAATAGACTCCACAGAAGATCCTTCCCTTCCTCCTCCCACTCCCCAATTTAAATCAACTAATTAAGAAAGACTGTAACTAGAAGGGAATGATTAACTCATTAACTTAATCATTGTCATACTTGTGAATATGGACTTGTACCAGAGTTAAGAGGTTAATGAATTCAAATACACTGTCAAAACTGCCTATGGTTTTCAGAGGAGGATTGTACGTTCTATAGCTTAGATGCTTAGGAGGCAGAACTCAGCTGTGATAAAGTTTGACACCAAAATAAGTTAGTGAAATTGTGCAGCAAATGGTGAGTAGAAAACAAGAATTTCTCCTTAGCACTGTTGCCAACATCACTGCTACCTTCAATATCACTGCCACCAATACTACTATTATCTTCACATAGATTTTTCTTTTTCATCAGGGTAGCTGGGAATTGACTTGCTTGGTCATAGGCTCTTGACCCATAGGGATTTCTCTAGAGTTCTGTCTTTGGCTATCTTTTCTTCTTACTATGAATGTTTTCTAGCAATTTTATCTGTCTACTACATGCTAAAAATTTCTAAAAATATGTCTCTAGCCAAGCTCTCTCTGAGCCTATAACCTATCCTGTTATCCATCAAATATAACAGGCACCATGCTAGGTACAGGGGACCCAGTGATCAACAGAACAGATACCGCCCCTGTCCTGGCAATGCTTACAACCTGGGGAGACACAGTCCATAAATAATACAAATCAATATCTGATTATGAATTGTGATTAATATTCAGTAAAGCACAGGAGATAGTGAGAGATAACCACCTCTCATGATGGGACCTGATCAGGAAGCTTCTCTAAGCAAGTAGCAATTATATTAGAAGCTAAAGAATGAGCAGAAATGGCTTGGTGAAAGATTGAGAGGAAGAGAATTCCAGACAACGACAATAGCACGTGCAAACGCCCTGAGACAGAGAAGAGCTGGGCAGGTTGAAGAATGGAAAGAAGGTGCATGTGCCTGCAGGATAGTGACAAATAGTGGGTGACATGAGATGAAGCTGGAGAGGAACAAAGAAGAAGACCATGCAGAGACTTTGCTGGCCACAGGGTTTTAGGATTTTACTTTAAGAGAAATAGAAAACCATTGGGTTTGAAGAAGGGCTGAAATAATCAGAGTTTTCTTTAAATAATATCACTCTGGTTCTTTGTGGAAAATGTACCAGAGGAGTGAGCATAGTGAGGACATAAGAACGCCGGTCTAGCTGAGGGAGCGTGGTGCTTTGGAATAGAAGCTGGAGATGGAGAGAAGGACATAGATTCAAAATACTATTTGGGAGATAGAATTGATCTATCAGATGTCTGTTGAACAAGGTGTTTTAGGGAAGGGTTTGGAAGAAAGTCTCATTTGTCAGAGAATTCCTTCCCCACTAACGACTCACATGAGTCTATAATAATCAGATAGTACTGAGTATTTGGAGGAGAGGCAATGTACAGAGCTGCCATGCGGCACACCACCAGGGGACCATCACAACCTTTCCATGTGCTTGGTGTCCCCTGGAGTCATTTAGAGCAATGGCCCTGGGGCTGTAGAATACTGAATGATCTTCACTGTCCACAAAGATTGTAAAGTAGGATGTTGTGTTGTGGGCCACCGTGCATGGTTATTTTGGCTTGAGAGGCTGACTGAGGACTGGGAAATATACCCTGGTACATAATCATGATAGTCCCTAGAAAGTGGGCACCTTTTGCTAGTTGGTCTACCCTAAGCAGGACATTTATAATTCACTGTCCAAAGTGTTGCTATTGTACAATTAGTATTCCTGAAGGAGTGATCATCTTCTAATTATGTGCTGGCAGTAGTCCTCTTTCCATTAATCAGATATCATACATGTATCACAAACTCACCTCACCAAAGCTTACAAGATGATGATAGGGCATTAACAAAATGCATTATTATAAACTGCTTTCACCTAGGATTTCTGGGTCCAGTGTCCCCAGTATCCATTCATAGGTTCATAATGCTGATCATTCTTACCACCTTTAAGAGACTTCCTTTGCTAATAGGAAATAAACTAGTAGACAGAGCAAGAGTAAACTCAAGAGTATTTTCATCCCCCTACCCTTGTTCGCCAGGTCTAAAGGGGATGAAATTACACACCAAATGTTATTGTTTCTACTCTTTTGCTTCCTGAATTTGATTGACCTCTTAGTAAAAAGCTAAGAAATCTTGAGTAGATCTTTGAAATTCATAGTGATTCAGATCTTCAATTTAGGTTCCAACAATCCAAAGCAGGATTGAACGTCTATTTTATCCCATAGCTGCTCCATCGATTGTCTTCATTATTGCAGTAAATGCACCACCATCAACTTAGTTGGCTAAGCCAGAACCTGGACATATTCGTATGTCCTCATCCCTCCTGCTCCCTCTCCTCATCCTCACTGGTCCCTAAGACCTATCTCTTGAATTTGTCTTCTTTCTTGGATATCTATTGCCCAATAAAGAAGTTAGAATGACCTTTATTAAATATATAATTGGTCACTTCATTCCCCTGATTAAGATTATTTAGTGATTTTTATTATCATCAAATAAAAATCAAATTTATTGGCAAGTCAAAGTTTTTTTAAAATTAATTTATTTTTTTATTTCAGAATATTATGGGGGTACAAACGTTTAGGTTACATATATTGCCTAAACTGCCCAAGTAAGAGCCACAAGCATGCCCATCCCCCAGACAGTGTGCATCACATCCATTAGGTGTGAATATGCCCATCCCCTCCGCCCCAGTCCTGCCTGCCCTACCTCACATGAGTGTTACTTCCATATGTGCACATAAGTGTTGATCAATTAGTACCAATTTGATGGTGAGTACATGTAGTGCTTGCTTTTCCATTCTTGGGATACTTCACTTAGTAGAATGGGCTCCAGCTCTATCCAGGATAATATAAGAGGTGTTAGATCACCATTGTTTTTTGTGGCTGAGTAGAACTCCATGGAATACATACACCACATTTTATTAATCCACTCATGTATTGATGAGCACTTGGGTTGTTTCTACATTTTTGCAATTGTGAATTGTTCTGCTATAAACATTCAAGTGCAGATGTCTTTGTTATAGAATGTCTTTTTTCCCCTTGGGTAGATACCCAGTAGTGGGATTGCTAGATCAAATGATACCTCAAAGAACTAAAAGCAGAACTACCATTTGATCTGGCAGGTCAAGTTTTTAATAATAACTGATGCCTCCCTGCTACCTGTTTGTTTCCATCTCCCACTATTCCCATTTCAGCTACACTGAAATGTAGATTCTCATATACACCTCTCTTTTGCATGACTATGTGACTTTTCACATTCTTTTCCTTCTCCCTGGATCTCACCTTCATCTTCAATCTTCTGGCTAACTCCAAATCATTCCTTGTGACTCAGATAAGGCATTACCTCTCTTGATAAATACTCCAATAATCCCTGTCCCTGACTCTGTTACCAGCTTCTCAGGTGGAGTTAGGAGCTTTTACTTGCATTCTGTGCTTGCCTCTACCATACGATTTTACTTTATTATCTTTATTGGGTTACCTTTTTGTGTAGCTAAAGTGTATAGAATAATGGTTAAGAATGTGGTCATCGATGTTATGCAGATCTATTGAATCAAATGTGTGACCAACACAAGCTTTGGTTTCTGTGTCTATTATGACAGATTATTGATTAAAGAAGATATTTCAAGTAAAATGCATAATTATGCATGGTACGTAGTAAGTATGTAATAAATGTTGCTTATTGTTTTTAGTGGTATTAGTAGAAACAGTATCTTTTATCCTTAGGAGATACTTAGTACATGGCTGATTGAATAAGGCTATATCAAAGAAAGCTGGCTTAAAAAATCTGGAGGATAACTTGAATTTCATGTGAGAAAGCTATCTGAAATTCAAAGCAGTTTGGATTTCCAACCATTTTCACATTGTATTTCTAAGGATGTGAATATGGAAAACTCTAGATTTCATTATTGCAACTTGATTTTCAGGATCAGGAAACAAAAAGTATAAGTGTTCATTTAATTTAAATTATTGGTATCACCTGGTAAAATTCTAATATACCATATAATTATGAGCGATATAAAAAAGACTTCTGAGAAATATTTTTTGTGGTGTATTATGTATGGCTTTCCCATTAGATTGAAGGTTCCATATCATGAATTTTCAACTCTACAATTCCTATACAGAGCTTATTTATTTTCCTGTGTGAATCAGCTGATATTGAAAGTTTGAAGGCTGTCTTTCTTTTCTCCCTAACTCTATATGTGTAATGATCATTAGCAGGCCTAGTTAGATAAGATTATACTTGGGTGAAAATGTTTTCTTATTAATAATCAATATGTTAAAAATAAATACAATTAAGTTTGGTTATATACACCAATACAAATCAATAAAGCAGATTAGAGGTGTGAACAATTCCTTAAATGTTTCTATTGTTGGAATTTATAATGAATATCAAGTATAAATATTTGGATGTAGAAAGAGTTTGAGCCGCACGATAAAGTTATTCTATAAATTGCAGGTAGTACTGCAAGTGTGCACAAACCCGTGCCATGAACCACTGAGATTAGGCAAAGAGAGTCAGAGGGTTAGAAGGGACCTCAAACATACTGAGTCTAACTTTTCACATAATGGATGATCCTCTCTGAGCTCTACCCATGAGTCATTATGTAGCATCTTTTTGACTATTTCTCGTTAGGGATACCTCTAGCTCATGAGACTTCAAATAGCTCTCCTGAATATTTGAACTTCTTATACTACTTTCTGTAATTTGCATCTATTTGTCTTAATTCTTCTCTATGAATACATTCAGAGTATTGATTTTATTTAATGAAATGTCCCTTAAAACAATACTTTTTATCAAAGATGGGTATTTTCTGGAGTAGAATATATTTCTACTAGAAATTTCAGAATTTCTAAAATTAGGATTTCTGCAATAGGAGAAAAATTAGGCAATTCTAAAAGTTTTAACCACACTTCCTCTTTGAAAGAGAATTATTCTTTTCTTAGTAAAGCAGATAATTGGGCCATTTGAATGGGAAAAGACAGGCCCCAGATGTGATCTGGGAGGTGAGGACTCTGCAGGAGAAAATATTTTTTTAACAGCTTTCTGAGAGGAAGAGGGTAAAGGAGAAAGTGATAGGTGAGAGACCAGTAGCTAGAAAGGCAGGAGGGGAGAGGTGGAATGAGATGGCCAGAGGCCAGGGCCTGAAGAGAAAATGCAGCCTGTGGAAAAAAGTCTGCATGATGGGGTTGGTGAAAGCACTCAAAGAGTAGGGATGTCTGGAATACATTTTTAGTTTTTTTGGTTTGCATAATGCTTCCTTGCATTTCCTTCCATATTTAGACATATTACATTTAACCTGTAGTTAAACTCTGTTTCATACACTGCCTTTTATCCAATAATGCCTTTTGTTATTGGTACTTTGGAGAGACTTGATGGAAACAGGGATGTATTTCATAATAGGGTCAATGGGGTGAGCAGGAGAACGGCGACACTACGGAGATCCTTGAGGATGTTTGGGGATGGGGTTGACATCGGATTTTCAGCTCACCATTTTGTAAGATGAGATTAATTAAAAAAAGAAAACATTAAAAGTAGGGGAGCTAGGCCCAAGAAAATTGCAAGACTTGAGGATACACGAGATCATGCTTCAGAAAACTAAAATCTTAAGGTGGCAATGGGCTACCCTGAATATGACTAGTTATGTTGTGGTGTGAAGTGGAGGGATTATCTGGCTTTCCGTCACTGTTAATATTTTCTGTGTTCTTTGAGCACTGCTTCTATTCTGTCAACCTGACTCTTGAAAATTGGTCTCTAGAACTGAGCAAAACACTCTAATTTCTTCTTTTAAACAAAACAGAGTGGACAATTGTCTCACTTATTTCGAACTGCTATACTTTAAACAATAAAGCATAAGATCTAAGTATTGCATTTTCTCTGTTTACTCATGGCCTCATCTCTTGCATAGTTGCAAATCATTTGTTCAAATTGTGATCTTCTTGGTTGTTGTAGCTAAAGAAGTCCTGTAGTGTACGGGAAACACACTAAACTTAGAATTGGAAGATTGTGCCTTGAATTTTAGCTCTGCCAGTCATCACTATATAAATGCTTGGAATGTCACATATTTTGAGTCTGAATTTCCTTATCTATAAAATTAGAATTAAAAAAATAACTTTCTTACATGACTTACAGAATTATAATGATTATAAAATGTCATATGAAAATATCTTATAAACCCTAATATTTCATACAAATATGAAATAATATCATATTCTAATCATTTAATTAATGTCCTTTAAAGATATGTTGGAAGGCATGGGGCACCAAAAGCACACTAGAGATGTTTTTGAAAACTCTCGTTTAAAAAATAACTAGTTAGTCTTGGTATTGTGTTCCTGATAGTCATAATAGTAGTCTCCCTGGTGCGTTGTATTCTCTCAAAGGTTTTAAATGTTTGCATGCAGCCATCTGTAGAATATCAAATGGTCTCTCTTTGACTGGAACAACAAAAACTCAAAGAAATGAGTGATCATGAGGACACCATAACCTATGAATGATGTGCTGAGACTGGAAACCCAATCCAACCCAAACTTAGGAGACTGACTGAACTCTGGAGAAACGGCAACACCCAAAGCTTTTGGGTGCTGAGCTGACACTGATACCAGGGCAGCTCAAAAACATTTGTGGCTCTGCTCATAGAGTGGAGGCATACAGAAGCCAGTTGATAAATGCAGTCCTGGCCAAAATTTGTTTCACATTGGTTGCAATGAGTCCAAAAAACCACTGCAACCATCAGCTTGTGGTCATTTCCTTGACCCATGAGCGCATAATCTGAATGGGTATTCTTAACTACTAAAAGAAATTCCATGTTAGTCTCCAGACCTGTAGACTCAAGCCATTATGGTAGAATAGAACAAGTGTAAGTCCCTAAAACTGCCTCAAACCCAGCCAAGATAGTAAATCAGAAGTGGTACCACATCCTGGGCAGAATGGTAGAGAGTGTGCCACTGTCTGAGACTTAAAGGTGGTGGTCCCTATCACATCCCCATTTAATTCAGCAGCTAGGTCCTTGCAAAAAATAAGACGGATTGTGTCAAATGGTAGTGGACTATCATCACTTAAGCAAGAGGTTACTCCTATCTCAACTGCCATACTAGATGTAAAATCTTTACTAAAAGAGATCGACACAGACTTTGGCAATTTTTATGCAGCTATTATCTGGCAAATGCCTTCTTTTCAGTGTTCATCTCCAAGAAGGATCAGAGTATTCCCTTGGTGCAGGCAGCAATTCATATTCAAGGAACTACTCTAGGGATGAGTTACCTTTTGTGCTTTCTCTCATGATCTGAAGAGTCCTTGATCATCTTGTCATTGAGCAAAATATGATGCTGGTCCACTGTATTGATAAGTCTTGGGAGGGAGGAAGCGGCATGGACTCTGAGTACCCTAGGGAAGGGGTCTTGCATACACCACTGTGGAATAAAACTTATTTTGAGCTGAAGGCATTTGAGTTCCTGAAATTTCTTACCTGCCTAAAAGCAGAGCCTCCCAGAAGAACTCAAAAGAACTCAATTGTTGTAAATCTCCTCCCCTGGAAAAACCAGAGAAGATTGACTCTGATCACCAGAAAGGATTAAGTCTCTATGCAGCACCTACATAGACATTGTCAAAAGCACTATCATATCTTCCAATCTACTCTCTGTTTGTCTTTCCTAAAAGTCATTTGTTTTTCTCTAAGTGCCCTTCTTTTTTTTTTTCACCTATTAAAATAGTATTTAAGCCCAAAATTCTAACTTCCCCTTTAAGTCACATTTCTTTGTGAACTCCTACTGTACATATGTGATTAAAATTCACAATTGCAAAGATGTGGAAACAACCCAAGTGCCCATCAATACACGAGTGGATTATTAATAAAATGTGGTATATGCACACCATGGAGTTCTTCTCAGCCACAAAAGCAATGGTGATATAGCACCTCTTGTATTATCCTCGATAGAGCTGGAACCCATTCTACTAAGTGAAGTATCCCAAGAAAGAGGAAACAAGCACCACGTGTACTCACCATCAGATTGGTTTTAATTGATCAACACTTAAGCGCACATATATTAATAACATTCATTGGGTGTCGGGCAAATGGGACCAGGGAGGAGGGGATGGGTATATACACAACCTAATGGGTGCGGTGCACACTGTCTGGGGGATGAACACGCTTGAAGCTCTGACTCGGGTGGGACAAGGGCAATAGATGTAACCTAAACATTTGTACCCCCATAATATGCTGAGATAAAAAAATAAAATCAATTTTTCTCTTAAAAATAATAAAAAACAACTAGTTGGGAGAAACAGAGATAATAGCCTTGACTTGTCAGTAAAATCATTATTTTGTCTCTAGAACTTTGTAACTCTCTGTGATTTAGTGTACCATCCTGTTTCTTGCCTCCCAAACAGAGGGGTTCTTTTGCTTGGTGGGTATACACATAGGCAAGTCAGTTATAGCAAGGGGGTTTTATTACTTAGCACAAGTAAGGAGCACACTGGGATTGGTTCCCAAAGCAGTGTGTCCCCGAACAAGGGGGTTGGCCTGGTTTTATAGTCAGAGGGTAATGAGGCATGATCTGATTAGATCTTGCAATGAGGTGATGCCAGGAGGCATGATATGACAGGATCCTGCCACAGGGTGACGCCAGCACTGGATCTGATTGGATCTTGGATCCTGCCATAAGGTATCTGCTTCTTAATTCAGCACCTGCTCCTCAGTCTAAGCACTTAGATTCTGCCCATGCTTGCAAGCTTGGTTTCTCTGGGCATACTCAGGTAATGTGACCTTCAACCTGGGGTCCATGGTAACTGAAAAACAACTCACAACTTTGTTACCTAAAAGTTGAGCCAGATTGGTCTGGTGCAGTTATAATCCAAATGACTAATTTTCTGTACATTAATTCACATGTTCAGTCAACTAATTTCTTCAGAGAAATTGGATGTCCCTTTAAAAAAATTGGGGGTTATGCTATATAATTTACTTTTTTTTGAGTAGCAAAGTAGCTACTCAAAGTGGTGGGTAACTTTTTTCCTATGGAGCACCAATAATCATTAACCAACAAAAGAAAAAAACTGTCCCCACCCTCCAAAATCCCTGAAGTAGTTTAATATGTTTTCTAGTGAGAATACATATGCATTTCATAAATCATACAAAAATACAATTTTATACCATGCACAGATGAGGTATAAGAAACACTGAGGGAAAAAGACCCAGTGAGAAAGAGAGAAGAGTAAGGGGTAAGAAAACATTCTGAGAGAGAAGAGGACAAGGGAGAAAAGGGAAGAGTATAAGGACAGAATTTTCATCCATTGTGTATTAAGTCCTTATATTTCTTTGCTGTACTGCCTAAGTCCTGACTTTCCTTTCCAAAAATCTCAGAAAAGCATCTTTCTTCTCAACAGCCATTCAAATCCATGACTGTTGTTTGGCCCCAAATACCTCTTTCTTAGCACTCTACTATTGTTACAACCCATGCCCCTGGCCCTCACCCTCCCACCCCTGCTTAGCACACCTTGGTCTGAAGGCCAAGATTCTCCCAGTGCCCGTAGGGGGAACATGGAATCCAGCACCTCCTTAAACCATCTCTGTCTGTGATGGAAGTCCTGTTGCTTTAGTAGTGTTCATGTTTTCTTTTCACACCTAATCTTAACTGGTGAAACCAACTGCTTGGGAAATACCTGCCCCTTTTCTGGGAGTCTCAGAATGAAGTGTTGTACTTGATGGAGGGTGTTCCACTGTACAATTAGAAGTCCATTTTGGACATTTGCACGGGTGGATGAGCTTATCAGCTTATCGTCAAGAGAGGGATGTTGGCCCGGGCCCGGTGGCTCACGCCTGTAATCCTAGCACTCTGGGAGGCCAAGGAGGGTGGATCGTTTGAGCTTAGGAGTTCGAGATCAGCCTGTGCAAGAGTGAGACCCCGTCTCTACTAAAAATAGAAGGAAATTAGCTGGACAACTAAAAATATATATAGAAAAAAAATTAGCCGGGCATGGTGGCACATGCCTATAATCCTAGCTACTTGGGAGGCTGACACAGGAGGATCGTTTGAGCCCAGGAGTTTGAGGTTCCTGTGAGCTATGCTGATGCCATGGCACTCTAGCCCAGGCAACAGAGTGAGACTCTGTCTCAAAAAAAAAAAAAAAAAAAGAAAGAAAGGGATGTTGGGTAGGCAGTTAATAAGGGAGCTTGCCAGGGGCTTAATGAAATGAAGCTCATGACTGGTTTCAGTTTATTGTCTGTCTTCCCCCCTCTTCTGCTGCCCACCCCCCCCACAGTCTATTTGAGAGCAAGGGAAGAGAATTAAACATCTTGACTAATTTTCATGCTAGTAAGACCTTAAAGTGATTTCTTATCTTCTCTGGGCTTTAAAGTCCACAGTAATATGACATGTACAGAATAAATGGCTGGTTTGGGAGCCATTTTCCATGAGACTGAAGCTTCTAGAAAGCACAGTGGGTGGCTTTTCGTAATCTGGAGTGAACTTCAGATGATGCTACCCAATTGGAGGGCTCATCCTGCCTAGTCAGGCCAAAATTGCAGTGAAGGCCAAGGGCCAGCACAGTATACTTAGTAACTGTTGTTGACTGCCTCACCCAGGCTGCTGCTGAGGCAGATTCCATTTGGAAATAAGCCAGATTCTTTGTGTCTCCTGGGGCACTTTAGAATTTTATTCTATATATTTATATTTGTATAATCAGCACATTTTCTAATTAAGTGGGAGTTAGTGTATTTTGCTAAGTATAGTTAAAATTATTGTGTTTAAACATTAAACTAAAAGAAAGTAAAACATAACTTCTAAAATCGTATGTAATAATAATATATAGTGCTTACTGTGTATAAACATTATTTTAACTGCTTAACCTATATTAGTTCATTTAATCCTCATAACTCAGTGAGGTTAATTTATTAACCTCAATTTACATATCTGAATATTAAGTCAAAAGGAGGGTAAGTGATTTGCCTAAATTATACAAAAATTCAGGTTATACAAAAGCATTTTTTTCCCTGGGAGTGTCTGACATGAAATTCAGCCAAACTCTGTGTGGGCTGATGTTTATAGGTGTTTATGGAGGAAGAGGCAAAAAATCAGGAGATGGGTGCTGGATTTAGAGGCCCCTTGAGATGGGATTTAGTGTCCAGGAGAGAAGATTGATGGGCATTGTTGAGGACAGTATAGAAAGTGTAAGAGTATCAAAAAATTAGAGGTAGAAGGAATATATCTCTTGTCATTTGATGAGAATAATCAGTGTATAAAGCAATGAGTAAAGTTAAAAAATGTGAGGAAAAGCAAGAAAAGTTAATTCAAAGAACTTGTGTGGGCAGAGTACAGTTCTGCTGCTGATTCATGCTTGAATTGTTCAAAAAAGACAATTTTGATATTCTATAAAAGAAGTGATTGAAACCATGCTTGAAAAAGATTGGACTTCACTGGTGACCAAAGAAGTCCCATACAAATGGTTCTGTCCCTGTGTTGGGGGAAAAAAAAGGGATGAACGGTTGAGAAATTTACCCACGAGACATGTACAGCCGTCAGAAACTTGCGTGCATTAAGACTGGCTAGAACCATCACACGTTTTAACTCATCTCTCAATCCAAATGAATTTGTCCACGAATGGGGACGTGATCAATTGGATGCAAACATAATATCCTTTTTTAAAATGCCAACATTTTTAAATGCTTATAAGAGTTTGATGGGCAGCCATGGATTTTTTTTTCCTTTATGGCTGTGGCTCAGTCTTCTCAGGGCCAAAGTTTTCTTTATACAATATATATTTGGTAATGTTACCTTTGCTTTCCTGAAATAAACTCCACAGATAACGTAAAATTAATCATGCTACAACTGGCATATAAAGGAAAACTAAATGAAAAGATTAATATTAAAGTGATATGTCTTTCCATATGTTAATTTTGTAGCAAAGAGATGCTAGAAGACATAATGAGACAGTCACAAGCATCTTCCTATTTGAAGAATTCCTGCAGATTTGATGCTATGAATGTAGACTGACACAGGTGTGTTATACCAGAGCCAAATACCATGACTGGTGTGGCTGTCAGCGATGTGATTTTCCAGAATGATGAACAACTGTGGGTAAAATGCCAAACAAAATAGAACGCAATTTTCTGTCACTTTCCCCAGTACTTGCATTCTTGGAATGTTGTCGATATCAAAACTGCATAAAGCATACTTTATGCTTATATGTAAAAGGGACTGAAGTTAGGGTCTCAATTTTTTTCACCTAATTGTATGTGCGGCATGATATTTGCAAGTCAAGAGGAATGCTGAATAATTTTTTGTGGTGCAAGGCATCTAGCATTCCTGGGCCCCAACCACTAAATGCTAATAACACCCTCCATCATTGTGGCAACAAAATAATTAAATGTCATATTCAATCTTGAATATTCATAGTTTCTAGTCTGTGAAAGCTTAAAAAATCAGGCTTTGATGTGAGTAGTGTCTCAGGTTGATCAGAGTAACATTTTCAGCTGATCAGCACCTTGCCTAGGCCATGCAAAAGCTACACAATAAAAGAAATAAACAAAACAGAATGACTTAAGATAGTAATGATATGTTATTTCCCACAATTCAGTAGGTTGTTTGGGCAATTCATTCCTGTGAATACCAGTTGAGCCTCCCCAGTCATGGTGACAGCCAAAAATACAATCCCCCCAAACCATTTTTAAATTTCTACCTGGCTAACTTCTACTAACTCTTCAAATCTCTGTTTACGTATTACTTTACCAAGGAGAGTTTTCCTGATTCCATAGACTAAATTGAATTTTTCATGTAGTGGACTCCCATAGCGTATATTTCCTAATGCTCACTCCATTTTTAATTGCTCAGTGGGTATTTTCACTGGCATGTTGTAAGTGCTGTGAGGACAGGTCTTGTGTTTTGTTTATCGTTATATCTGGTTACCTTGTCCCGAAAAGTTAAAAAAAAATGTTTTTGGATTAAATTGCATTGAATCGATTTGAAATTGAGTTTATTGATCAATTGCTAAAAAATGGTGACCTAATATTTTAGGGAGAGTTGGTGTATTATTTATAATGACATTGTATCAGTTAAAAAATTTACCCTCGGAGATTAAATGAAGTAGAAATTTTGATCAATAGAAAAAATATCCACACAACATAATGTACGTCCGCCCTCCACAATATAATGTACATCCAATAAATTGTCACATCATTACGTTCTCCACTATTCTGCTAATAAGTGTGTAGATTCTTCATTGGATGTATATCCTTAACTAGCTGCATTTCTAGTCATTTTCCATTTTATATTTCTTGGGTACATACAAATCCTGAGTATTTTTTCCTCCTAAGGATTTATCCTCAGTTTTGAATCATCCTTCAGTTTTATTGCAGGAAGCCCATCCCTTAATGGTTGATCCTTGGCCCTACACTCGTATCATCACTCATAGTCTATTCCCGATCTGCACAGACATGAGCTCAGTCTTCACCTATGCCTCTAAGCCTGTGTTTTGTTCTGAGCTCTAGGAGGACCAGTGACTCTCACGGAGTCGGTTGAAGGAATGAATCTAGAACATGATTCTCCATATTTCCACTTTCCTAGTGTGGGCTCCTCAGGCAAATGATATTGGTTTATTCACATCAATAATCCTTTAAAATGCCTTCTTATCACCAATTTCTGAGCCCTTTCATGGTTCTAGAACCACAACTCTGTAATAATTTATCCCTAGGTAATATAAAGTCCATTTCTTCCCAATTTCCTAGGATTCAGATCACAGAGGCTTTGTTGTACTATGATGTTGGCATATCCAATGCAATCTGCTTGGACTAAGGGTGGAGGTCTACATCTGAAGGACAGGGGCTGGACTAGGTTATTTCTAGAGTCCCTTGTAAACACAATATCAGAAATTCTTAAAGTCCTCTCACACTACTTCTTTGTGTGCACTCCATAAAAATTCCATGAATTGCTGATTTCTCTCTGCCTCTACTTGGTACAGTACCAATTCTTATACAAGAAACTGGAAGCTGGACGGATGAGGTGAGATGTGAGCAAAATAAAAAATAAAATAATTTTTTTATTTGCAGTCCCACATTACGCATATGCTTAATCAGCCTTGTAGTGTGAATAAGTAGTAGAAGCAATGCTATGTATTGAGCTATTTTTGAGACATTGAAAACACTGTGTCTTTTTCAAAATTGGCCACATCTTTTTTGATTCTCTTCCCACTCTGAACATAAAACAGGTGCACCAGTAATAGTTGGCACAAAGTGAAAAAGTTTTTGCATTGAAGACTGATCATTTCTTGTAGTTCACTTTATCTTAGTCATAAGTGTTGATTCAGAGATATTAAGTATGGTGATAACTTGAAGCCAAATTAGTCAAGATTTGGCCAGCGCTAACCAGGGTTTGCTTTAGCTGTGGGAGGAACTTGAAAAAGGCAATATTGATTATGTCTGGGATATGCCAATTATAATTTGACATTATGATTTCTGCTTTTTGTTTAACTTAGAAGCAGATTCTGCTTTGCTCTGTTTGTGAAAGACAACTGGATGGGTGAAGATTACTACTTGCAGTGAGACTAGCAATTTATCTGAAATTAGAGGCAGAGAGAAAACAGCATCTACTTTTTGCTTATTCTCACTCAAAATGGATGGAGGTGAGGAATATTACTGAAAAACATTAGCCAGGTAAAAAGAAAACGATGAAAAAAGTAAGAAAGTCAAGAGTGAGACCTGAGTTGAAAATTAAAACAAAATACAATTAAGTACTTGGAAGATTTTAAATATGATTACAGTGATGAAAAAAGTGAAAACATTGTGTCAGTGTGAAAAAATAATTGGAAACTAAAATGATAAGGAACGAGATAATATATAGAAAATGGATATTTTAGAGAAGTAAGTTGCCACTTTGTGATGAATATCATCTACAACCCATAACAAAGATCGTACTGTGTCTGAGGCAATTGCATTTTAATATGTATAACAGGATGCTAACAAGACTCTTCTCTCAATTTGGGCTGAGGCATGAAGACAGTGAGGGCTACATTCAAGAATGAATTATAAGATTGATCCTTTGTCTGAGAATGAGAGAAACAAATCTCAAACCTATATTGAGGATCAAGGAAATCGGGAGAAAGCAGGACATTTTTTTTTTTTTTTGAAACAGAGTCTCACTCTGTTGCCAGAGCTAGAGTGCCGTGGCGTTAGCCTAGCTCACAGGAACCTCAAATTCTTGGGCTCAAGCAATCCTATTGCCTCAGCCTCCCAAGTAGCTGTACCACAGGCATGCGCCACTGTGCCCAGCTAATTTTTCTATATATTTTTAGTTGTCCAGCTAATTTCTTTCTATTTTTAGTAGAGATGGGGTCTCATTCTTGCTCAGGCTGGTCTCGAACCCCTGAGATCAAATGATCCATCTACCTCAGCCTCCCAGAGTGCTAGGATTACAGGCGTGAGCCACCGCGCCTGGCCAAAGCAGGACTTTTTGAGGAGAGTTTTTGGAAAGAACTATAAGTGCTGTGGGTACACCCCTCCTCCCCCCCATAGGAAACACAGGAGTTATTGGAGAAGTATCTTTACCTCAAGTCTTGTGAGAGAGGTTCAGAGGCTCAGAGAACTTAATGGGTGTTCATTACAAATGGGGAACAAAGTGGACTGATGTCTGATTCACACCTGAGTAAGTTAAAGAAGCCTTTAAGGGAAAAGGACTGCATCTGGAAAGGCTCTGTGTGTGCCTCTGATAGGAACCAAAAGCACATGAATCATAACCATGGGAAAAATTCAGCAGGAATGTTAGCCTGGAGTCATTTAAACATGAGACCCTGCAAGAGAAGATGGTCTGTCTTAACTGGGAACCCCAGAGTAAGTGGCTAAGTGGTATACCGCAGAGGTCAGAGCAGAGTAAGGATGAGAACCAGCCAGCTATAGGTAGGCACTGCCTTGGCCAAGGGAATTGCAGCGGGGGTGCCCAGTATGAGCATCCGTAGAATCTGCAAAAGCACCCATGAAAGAATGAGTCCTTTTAATCATCTGCTGAGCCTGAAGAACATGGGACCTTGTCATGACAGTTCAGTCAAGTAAGAACTTCCTTATCTCTTTTCTCTTTTATCTCTCCTCTTGCCTGCCACACATTGGGTTCTGGAAGGTTAAGAAATAAGCAGCTATTGAGTAAGGGAGAAAGAAAAACAAAGTGAGGGATAGAAAGAAAAGAATAGACCAGGTCCTATTCCGGAAGGCAGGTTGTTCATCTCCTGCCAGCCTTAGCTAAAAGTGGTAAAACTTCTGTCTTAACTTTACCTGTGATGTCAACTGTGAAGAAAATAAATAAAAATAACGATCGTATCTCAAAACAATAGGAATTATATTGCAAGACATATCTAGGGATTTAAAAAAGTTTATCATCATCATCATTATAATTATTATTTAGCAACAGCCCTTTATGTGGAAGATTATAATTTAGTATTCTTGCATTTCATTTTTGTTTATGATTTCAGCAATGTGTTATAGATGAATGCAGACATTTCTTCTATGTATTGCTTCTCAAACATTGAAAATTTTTACTGTCTTTATTAATGAAGAAGATATAGTCACACATCTAGTAAATAGTAGAGTTGGATTTTGAACAGATATAGTTGATTCCCAAATTTCCAGTTTGGGAAGTCGATACAAATGGGACAAAAACTCCTTAGAACTGTCACATGCAATACCCCATGTTTTAACGTTTTAACTCTGGTTGTTCACGTTAGGCATACACTCTCACCAACCTCAAATATATACAATAAAATTTATTTAAAAAATATATTTAATCACTTGTATTTGAACCATTAGAAATTTGATGATTAATTATAAAAACAATGCATTGTTAATATATTAGCAAATAACATTCGGTGTTATTTAACAAAGTGAAAAAAATCTTAATTTCTTAAGACAACATATTTTCTTATAAAATTTAATAAGAAAGTATCATCTATAAGAAATTCTACACTTAACTGAAATAATCAGTTACTGATTTTTTTTGTGAGCCTAAATGTTCCTATTTTCCAAGTTAATGAAAGGAAGTTCAAGAATATTCTTTGGTCTTAGTCCCAAGTTGTAGACATGTAACTACGAAACTGATTGTAAATCAGAGCAACAGTCTTGCTCTGGTTCTCGTCCTTCTAAAGGTCAGCCAGCTGCTAAACTCCACACTGACCATTAGCCACTACCTATGCACTCCTAATCCAACAATCAGCCAATCCCTGAACTCCACGCTTTCTCCTAACCCAATACATGATAGGGTCTTTGATTTGTATGAGAGAGTGCATTTTGCACTGTATCAACCTGCAATAAATTCATCTCTGTTTCAGGCATAGTTGAGTGGTGGTCTCTTCCCTCAATAGCTTCTTATTCTTTTACTAGGTGAGTGAAGCTCCCTACTATCTGCGACTAGATGTATTTGGCAAGAGACAAATGGCAAAGAAGTTATCTAACAACATGGTGAAAAACTCCCTCTGTCCTTGTTTCCCAGTTCTCATCCCTCTCCTGGGGAGACACAGGAGAACTTGCTGGAAAATAACTGAATAAAGTGACTAATTATAACTAAACCTCACAAACTAATAAATATTAAATGTTCTTTCCCTGTCTCCTCTATCTCTTATGATTTCTCCAGTACCCACTGAGAATGGATCCAAGAGAATGGGAGTTTTCTCCTGATTTCAAAACAGAATTTGTTAAAAATATCATTTATTTTATTGCATAAAATATGTAAAATTTATATAAACAAATGTTTGGTTATCGATTTAACACTAAATTTCATAGGGCCATATAACTGATCTCTTTTGCAATTTATGTTACAGAATATCCTTCTGCCTTGTATAATTCCTAATGAGAAATTCTGGAATGTCATTCCAGCACCTTCCATTATAGGACTAGCCCTGCTTCTGCTTGATGGCGAGTGCCTTGTTCATTAAAAGTCATCTCTAAATGGATACCTGGGCATTGCGATTGTTCCCTCAGACCAGCAAAATTCCTGGACCTGAAGAGCTAGTTCTAAAATCTGACATTTGACACAGTGTAATACCACAAAACCATGCCTCAATTAAAACTACTGAGTTAAAATTTATCTTAAGAATGAGATTGTTAATCCATGTCGATTCCTTTGAGAGTCTAGAAATTGTACAGGCAGCAGAAAATGAAGGGTATAAAACTTGACTGGGGAGTTTCTCTTTCCAGTTATGTCTCCCCATGAAATGTACTCTCAATATATTTTAGCATTTTTGAATACATACTGATTACTTCTGTAGGATTATGCCTTTAGCACATACACAACAGTGAGTAGGTAAGATAAACTGGATACTAATAGGCAGTGCTGAAGTCACCTCATGTTGGCTCACCAGAGGCGACAGTTACATTTTCAGGAATTTTGTTAGCTGGCTCACATCGCTTTGGTAGCTTGAACTCTGCCACAATGGGAGTATTTATACCAGAAAGATTGACAAATACTAAAAATTAATGTGTCCCTGTGTCCTTTGTGTTTGATTTTAGTTATCTTTGTTGGAAGGTACATTTTGACACCAGTTTTTTCCCTAGGAGGTATAACAAAGAGACAGTATTCTTATTTCTTTGTGGAACAGGGATAACAGTGGACAGACGTGTTTCCTGACTAAGTTGAAGTAGAATTGTTTGCACACTTGAAATGAAGTTTAAAGGATTTAATCCTGATCCAGGCTGTTTTCCTTTTTCTCCTCTTTTTGTGACTGTGCAGAGAAATTCTAGGTTTACTGGTATCAGAGGTGAAGCCCTAATCATGACATCTTGACCAACTCATTCTTTCCCTGAATAACCTAGAATCTTGGTAAGTGTTATTAAAACGTGAAATTCTGGGTCCTTGAGCAAACAAAGGATTCCATTACCTCAACTAATTGTGAAAAACTTAAATTTTCAGCAGAGACGATCTCCTCTTTTTGTAGGGTAATTTCCTAGGAAGGACTTCTAGCACTGTGTCAGCATACTTGTAATAAATAAGCATGTAATTATTGTCTCCTTTGTGTCCTGTGTGAGAAGGAAAAATATACCTTAGTATTCTGTGGGAGGGGGTTTATGAGATTGTGGTGGGGCTGGAGAGTATGGGAAAGGAACTGACAGGATTTTGGAAGATTCATCTCCACAGAACATGGTTACTACTAATCCATGTTAAACAAAGTTAAGTGACCATTTGGATGATTAGGGGTAGATTTTTAAGGTTCTTTTATTTTTTGCTCTTTTTGGTTTATTACTATACTCTGCGAGTTATATTTTCTGACTATTTGGATTTATGTATTTGGAGTTCATCTCACTTGCCATTTTTGTATTTTTTTTTTTTTGTTGTTGTTGTTGTTAATATAGTACATCGATTCCCATCTCTGACTGCATATTAGAATCACCTGTGGAACTTAAAAAAAAAAAAAATCCTGGTGCCTGGCCCCTATCCCAGAATAATTAAATTTGAAAGCAATTGAGAACCACTGCTCTGGAATGTAAACTTTTTATGGGGTAAAGATTCAGTTTTGTTTCATCATTTATGGAGTTAATTTATTTCTACAGTGATTATTTTTCTAGCTATCACATTTTCATATGGTTCTCCTAACGTTTTTTGTGTATGTGAAATATTTTTGATCAGATGACACCTACTGGATAAGCTGCTGTTTTGTCCAGGACATCAGTTTTACAAGTTGTAAATGTGCTGAACAGTTGAATGTGCCTTGTTTCCCTGAATATAAAAAAGAACCTATTGAGACATCAGCACATCTGCATGAAAACATACTTTTGATATTTACGTTGTTATTATTCAATTTGAATAAAAAGCTATCAAACTTGACATGGATCTTTAAAAAATAGAAATGAATCCTTGTGGGCAATTGCGAATCTGATTTTGAGGAGAAAGCAAACGAGGCAGAGAGCCTTAAGGAGTTTTCCTTATTGTCATTTTATCACAGGAAAGGACCTTTGAGGACATTGAAACTTGACTCTTGTCTAGTGATCTCATGAGACATACAGCTCCTGTTAAACACGGTTGCTTTGTTTTCACTTTTGTCTTGTTGGCTTATGTAGCAGTTTGTTGATAAAAAAAAAAATCCTCAAGACATGAGGTAAAATGAATGCCATGCTCTGGTGACTGGTATATACCAAACCAGAGGCAAATTCACATGAGAAAAGTGCTCGACAAAAATATTTCATCTAAGATATTTTCCAGCTGAGTTGCCTTCACATTCTGTTCCCACCACATTCTCTGAATTGCATGGTGGAAAAGCTGAGACATTTAACTTATGCTCTGCAAAGTACTGGGAACTTGGGCACAGAAAACCAGGTCATTTTTTTTATTGCTGCCCTTCTGCTAGGATTTAATTTTTTTTAATTTTGTTTATGCAAGGAAAGAACAAATTTAGGAAGAATTTACTTTCTTTAAGTACTGTCAACTATCCCAGTTTTATGTTCCCACACTGTATAACTTCCTACCTTGTTTTAATTGACAAATTATGTGGAACAAATGATAATAGCCTTTGTAGCCCTAATTTGGGTTTATACATATTATAAGTATAACAATACAGTAAGCCTAATATTGTAGGTAAGAAAATGTTTATTAATAACATATGTGCCAAATCAACAGAGACAAATGTATTTTCTTAAGAACTCATTGCCTAAATTTTGGCTGTTATCAATATTGATTATTTGTTTCATGGCAACAATGGGTTCGGGTCTCTACAGTGAACATAAGGTTTCTTCCTTGAATACTTTCTGTTGAAATTATGTATATAGTAATTCAGCAGAACAATCCAGGCTTGAAACAAACATGTTACTGGATTCCTCTGTGTTTATATATTCTGTCTTCCTTTCTAATTTGGACCATGAACTATTTGGCAAGCACCGTGCTTAATCCTATCAGCACTTATAGAATAATAAGTGAAGTGCACTCCTGCCAATTTATTGAAGAATTCCCTCAGGAGAAACAAAGCAACTTTCTTTACCAAAGAGATTGTTAGGGTTTGAAGGAATCTGGAGACTTTTGGAAAATGACTAACATAGAAGAGTGTTCATTTATAAAATATTATTGATCACCAGTTATATGGAAGGGATATATATATATGTATGTATATAAGTATATATATTTTTTTTACTTCTAAGGAACTCAGAGTCTAGTAAAGGAAATAAGATGAATACATATAACCATAAGACAAGATAATCTGGCTAAGGCTAAGATTTAAACTTACTTCTGGCTCTACTAGTAACTAGTTATGTAACAGTACGGAGATCAGGTAGCCTTTCTGAGACTCAGTTTCCACATCTGAAAAATGAGGGCATGGACTACTTTGTTGCCAAGACAGGTCTGTGTTTCTAGCTCTTAAATAAATATTATTAAAAAGAGGCCACATTTAGGTGATGTAGATTTCAATGCACTGAAAACAGTTATTCTTCAGTAAGAAATTATCATCAAAAAAGCTGATAAAAATTTAGTGCATCAGTTAGAGCTAGAAAAGGGGGGCACATGAATCAGAAGATGTGAACTTTGGTGGGAGCGGCAGGGCGCGGGGATCCCTGCTGTGGTTCTCTCCTCTTCTCCTCCTGGCGAGATCTTCCCCGCAGATCCTTTCCCGGCTCTCTCCCTATCCTCCAGGTCTCTGAAAACAGCTCACCTCTGGAGAGAAAACGTCCCTGACCAACCTATCCATAAATCTCCCCCCCTACATCTCTCTATCCCCACACCTTGCTTATTTTTTCTCGTAGCTCTTATTATTATTTGCCACTGAAGTATGTATTAGTTTGTGTAATTATCTGCCTCTCCCATGAGGATATAAGCTCTATTATGAGAGAAATTTTATTTATGTGGTTCATTGTCGTTTCACCAGCATCTAGAACAGTGTCTGGCACATTGAAGGCACTTTATAAATATTTGTTGACAAAGAAAGTAAACTTCTTTATGATTCCAATTCTGGAACAATAGCCCTTTCTCTTTTTCTACAATTATTAATATCTATTTACTTTCAGAAATCTTGCACAAACTAAATATCTTACTAATTTGTGATAGCCTTTGTAGATAAGATTTTAGCTTCCTTCCTTTCTTTTCTCTTCCCTCACTCCCTTCATTCTTTTCTTCCTTCTTTTCCTCCTTTTCTGTTTTCCTTTCTTTTGAAATGTGGAAAGGAATTTTGAGTTAAGTATTAAAGAATGTGGAGCCTTTTCTTTTCCTTAAATATAAAACTAGAAACCTTATGAGATTGGACTTTCTCATGGGTTTTGTTATTTCCAACCTTTATCAAAACAGATATAAGAAACAATTTTTACAGATTGTTTCCATCTTATTTTTAGGGCACCTTGAATGTACATAACTATTAAATATATATGATGTTAAAATTAGCTTTTTAAACTTTGTCAATTATTAATATTTGTGTCTGCTCAGGTCAGGACAACAGATTTTACTTTTATTTTAGATTAATTCAAAATAAAGCATCTGTACAGTGAAAAGCCAAACTGTAGCTAAATTTGGTTCCCATCACGAATCATTAGAATACTGAGACAGCCACATTGTCATCTGCTACAGAGTCGATGAGAGCAGTTGCATAGGATGAGTTAACTATAAGTAGAATCTCCTTGGAATTCTGTAGGTGAAAAATGATTTATTTTGTAATTTTGGGGAAAAATGCAGTTAAATTGCTCACATCAAACTTTCATTTCCTCTAAATAAAGACAAAAGAAGTCCAAACCAAATAAGTTTGTTGCTTGCGTAAATCTGAATTATAAATTTATAGCAAAAACTTAAATTATTTGAATGAAGTAAGGAAAAAAGAGAAGCAATCATAATTAGTTCACAAAGTGTGTGTTGCTATTATAACTGTCATTGATTTATAGCTTATATTTTTATTACTTCCAATTGTAAGTTTTTGCTTTTTGTCAATTATCAATAGTATATCAGATTTACTACCAACTACATAGATACAGTTATAAACATAAATTTAGGTATTTGCATTTTGATTTCATGAATTAATATTATTACAAAAGAAAATACCTTAAACAGATCGGAATATTAGTTTTCATCTTTGGATGTAGACTAATTCTAACCTGTGCTACTCTACACATGTGTTACTAGTCTCTGCTCAGGGGAGAGACTAGCCAGGGACAAAAGCACTCTGTGTACTTTGGTCCCATCTGCTGCTTGACTTGACTCGCCATTGTTTTAATGTGGCTCCTGGCAATGGGAGGCTTTCTTGGGCTGTGTTCATGCTACAGCTGGCTGCTACTAACATGAGAGAAAATAAAGAACTCTAGTTTCAACTAATATGGGCTTCTCTGGCTTATATTTTAGTGTCCCAGCATGTAAGGTGTCTGAGGGCTGGTTCCTCTGAGGGCATCTGTGCAACTTCTTCAAAGAGCTCTGGGGAAGGGGGCTCCCTTTTTCATACTTGTGGGTTTGAATGGTGGCCTCCCTCTTGGGTGGAATTCGGGTTAGACAGCTCTGCTCAGCTACTCTGCAGTGTTCGCTTGAATCCCAGAAAACTGGTGTGAACCTGCCACTGTTTCCTCCCCTCTCCATCTCCTCATTTGGTCTTTTTCTCTTGAGATAGGCATGAGGCAAATGAGCAAAAAACTGTCACACTGGGGAGTGATATACCAGTCTGCTCCTTCATGTAGCCTCTTCCGAACTGCACAAGTGATTCTCTTGGATTCTTCCTTTTTCTAGTAGGGGGAAGGCACCTCTTTCTCTTCCCCCATGAGGAGGCAAGAGAATCTTTTCTCATCATGAACTCTGAATGTCTCATAAGGTTGATGATTCCAATAACTCTTTCTTCTTCCCTTTTCCTGGCCATGGCTAATAGATAACGCATAGGCAGTGGTAGGAGTTAATTGGGTAGGGTCCTCTGAGCTGACTCTTAGTAAGCCTTGAGGAAGGTGTCCGTTTCCAATGGTTGGTGAATCACTTTAAAATTTGGAGGTATTGAGTTCCTCCTTTTGCTTAGCTTTAAGCCCTAGTTGCTCATTTTGGGATTATGGGAAAACTCAAGATCTGTTTAAAATATCAATAAAATCTCATATTATGTTCAGAGTTTAAAGTAATGACTCTTCTTGAATTACAAAACTAATCTGCCAACAATTCCGCAATTACAACCTGGTGGATCAATAGACCAAGTATTGAAAATTGTATTTTCCTTATTTCTGAGGTGACCTTTCAGCTACAAACAGTCATACTCCCATCCTCTGTAATTTGTGAATTATGTGAATGTTGAATTAGGCAAGTTTCGCTCATCCTATACATAAAATGTAACCAATGTATATTTCTTAAGCATCGAATTAAAAATTGGGGTAAATAGAAACAACATATTCTAGATGTTCCAATTCCCTGCAATATTTTATATAAATAGATTCCAATGAAATGAGCATTTCAAATATAGTAATTCACAATTTGAATGGCCCTTATGTTTCTCAGACTCTAGCTTCAAAATTAATACTGTTATTGGTATGAAATGCTAACTATTATCCACATATTTATTCATATAGTAATTTACAAGAGAATTTAGTAGTTATACTTGCTTACATTTTGTCTCTGTCCATGTCATTTCAGGGCTCTGAATAAAACCAGAGAAGTAATTTGACAAAGAAAATTAGATGCACTTGAATGAGATTTATAAGAGCAGAATTATATGGGGATTATGTCTTACTCATGAGTAGAATATTTAAAGAAAGTGGTAAAATATTGATGTGTAATGAGTTTAGGAAACTGGTTTAGGAGGAAAGGCAAATCAGTGATATGTTGGCCAATGATAAAAGGAAGAAGATAGGAAGATAGAACACACGATAGTCAAGACCTGTCATCTGAGAGTTGGCAGGTGGGAGGGAAATAGAATTCACATAAATCCTGAGTACTATCTGGGAACATACAGGGTGTCCCAAAAGTCTCTATACAAAGGAAAATTTTGTAAGATTTTGTAATGAATATTTTGTAAATAAAAGTACATTTAGCAACAATTTCCCATGTTCCCCTTTTGTATTTCGACTTTTGGGATACCTTGTATAGAAGGGTATATGTGTTACTGAGAGGTGGAGAGTGTGAGAATAAAAATATCTTTACTGAAGAGAGAGGTTCCAGTGGGTACTATGATAAATCTCAAGAATCATCATGTGTCTTATATATATATATATATATATATATATGTCATATGCATACATACATATCTATGTGTGCATGTATGAATGTTTTTCTATATTTTATATTCCTGATTATATTATGATTACTTAAAAGAACAGATTAGCAAATGTGCATGGTATGAAAAAGAATGTATGGATTGTATTCTCCGCTCCATCAGTGTGGAAATTTGACTCCTTGTCTTACACTCTATATGAGAGAGAGGGGAGTTGGAGCCTCACTTGTTACCCGTTAACCAGGCACTACCCATTCCTGTCTCCCAAGCAGTTTTCATCCTCCCTACTAGGTCTTTGTGATGCTAAAATGAAGTTAATTTAGAGGCCAGTAAAGTATCACAAGGCACTTTGTCATAATCCCCCCTCTGTTATGAAAAGGCTATCTGGTTACAGCTTCAGTTTCTCTCAACCTTATGTCCGCTCAGCCTCACAGATTCCTAGAGACATTTGTTCCTCTTTCTCTTCCTCAGAATGAAAGACTGATCATCTCTGACTTCCCACTGCCTGAGCCCCTGAGGTTAGCCCAGAGGCATTGTGGGGTCTCCAGAGGGTGGGAGGAGCGTCGGTGAGACTGGGCTTTCTTTTGCCTGGCACCTGGCCGCAGGGCCAACCCAAAGGAGGTTGTGGAGGAAACTAGTCCGTGTGGGGGCACTGTGCCCACTGTGCTTGACCTGGGTTGGCATCAGTGTTTCTAAGTGTTCACAGTGATCTTTATTGCTCGTGTGGTGCTCTGCTTCCAAGGAGGTCTGATGGATTAGAGCAGGAGCCCAGCCAGGATTTAGGAAAGGAGACACTGCAGTCAGCGTCCTGATCCAATAGGAGAGAAATGGGCCCAGGAAACCCAGGACGGTCTTAGCTGCCAGGAAAGGAGGGGGAAATATAGGCAGTGCTGGGGGCCTGTAGTTCAAAGGAAGACCTGGACCAGGAACTTCTCACACCAAATTCAGGTCAGAAGGATTAGTATTTCTATACTTCCCTGGTGAGGAACTGATGTTAAAACACTGCCAAGCTTTGCTGGAACAGGCACTGAAGGGCAGTGAAGGTCATCAGCACAGTGACAGGCAGAGCTAGGGATGGCAGGAACCAGCTACACCCTTTGTTTTTGTTCCCATACAGGCTGGAGGCGTTTTTAGAAGGTGTAATTTAGTTTTGTGTGTGTGTGCGTGTGTGTGTTTATCTAACTTAAAAACTAAGGTTTTAGGGTTTGTATGTGGGTTTTCTAACAACACATACAATGTTTCACGAAGGAGGTTGGGATATGTATAGAAACTCCACGGTACAGAGTCTAACAAAGACAAGAGATCTAACACCTTAAAGTTTGGAACTCAGTGCCTTTAAACAAAAAACAGGAGTGAATTCAGAAGCATTCTCTGGTGGCTTCTTTTCTCTTTGCTTTTATTTTTTTTAAGGATGGTTTATTCCTGCTTTAGAAATTTTTTTTTTTTTTTTTTATTTCAGCAAATTATGGGTGTACATATGTTTAGGTTACGTGTGTTGCCCTTGCCCCCCCCCAAGTCCGTGTTTCAAATATGTCCATCCTTCGGGTAGTGCGCATTGCACTCCTTGTGTATACAAATACCCGTCCCCTCCTCCCTCCTCCCCCGTCCTCCCGCCGCCCTTCCCGTGGTACAGATGATTAGGTTAGGTGTGTTGCCCTTGGTTCCCCCCCCACCGAAGTCCGTGTTTCAGATATGTCCATCTGCTTTAGAAATTTTAAAAAGTTCCAGAGGTTTGGATCTGTATTTTATTTATAGTTGATATCTACACTTTTACCCTGAAATGCTTTGGCTCGGAGCTTGGATAGAAGAGGATTTGCAATAAAAAATGTACAGAAGTGAAAGCTATAAAAAAACTCATGACAAAGGCACAAGCATTTGCATTTCATGTTTGTAAATGACTCATAAAGTAATGAAACCCTTTATGGTATTTCCCCACATAAAACTGAAGTCAAAAGCCTCTAATCAAGTCTGTTCTTAGCTCTCCAACCTACAAAAATTTCAAAGGAATTTTTGGGTTTCCCTAAAAGAGAGATGGAAGTATCTATTTGGATCAATTGTAATGGAAGGGAAAAATTAGTTAATTCTCTCTATCGTGGGTGAAAATTGGAGGTTGCTGTAAGGACAAACGCATGGAGTGGCATGCCAGGGCTGCTTGCAGAGAAACTCAGATGCTTGGGTTCAGTGTTTGGCCTCAGGCCAAAGGCTGCAACTAACAGGAAAGTGTCAGCATCTCAATATAATTGCATGTCCCGGAGCCTATTATTGCACTAATAAAAATGCTTTTCAATAAATCTAAGAAAGGAAGAGGGGGAAAAAAAAAAACACCAGGAAGAAAGAAATTGCCTGAAATATTTTATTATATTTAATAAAATTCTCATTAATGGAAAGAGTAGCTTTCTGCTAAATAAATGTGCTTTAATTTTATTTTCTGATTAATTTGATTTGAAGGAAAATGCAAGTAATACTTTCTTTTCAATGTACTTTCTTAAAATAAGAAGAGTAAAAGGCAAGTAGACATCACTGTGGGCGAATGTTTTCTCAAGGAGAGAAGGAGGTGGGAGGACCGGGGTACCAGAAGCCTAGGATTTAGCTAGTAATTATGTCACTGATGCATTGAGTGACCTTTGGTGAAATGATTTAACCTCTCCATCCCCATATATAAAATGTCAATGTTTAATGCTTACAAAAGTCTTTGAAATAGTAAGAATGTCAAAGGTATTTGACATGTGCACTATTATTTAAAATGGACACAATAAAGAGTGTATATATGTCCACTGACAACTATCTTGATCACACCCAGGAGCATATCTGAGATATTTTTCTCTTTTGGACTATTTTGTATTGATAATGAAGATGTGTAACACCTTTGTGAAAAAAGCCATCTCAGTGTCTTCATAGGAATAAGCCCTAATAATGCTAGTGTATGAATGTACTCCATAAAGATAGTGCTTTCTGTAAAACAACGAAACACAAAAAAGAATAAGATAACTAAATTTGTTGCATGTTTACTCTAAACAATGTTCACAATCATAAAAGGAAGGAAAAGGAGAGTTTCTCCCATGAGCCAGATGCTCATGTATGTTACCTTGTTTCTTAATTTTAGGAACATTTCTGACACATAGTAGGTGCTCAAGAAATATTTATTGGATGAACGGATGCTTCTTGTTTCTTTTTTTATTCTCAAAATAACCTTATAAAACAAACCTTATCTTCATTTCACAGGAGAGAGTAGGATTGAAAAGTCTGCATCTTTGATTAAGACCACGCAATTCGCAAATGGCAGGGCCAAAATTTCAGTGCTGATTTGTCTGACTTCAAAACTAATATTCACAATAAAAGGACTTTGGCAGTATTTTGATTAATACACATTATCATCCCAAAGTTTATTAATTATTATGATGGCTTTAATGCGTGAAAAAGAAGCTGACATGATGAGATCACCTGCATGTTTTAGACTCAAAGGGTCTGGTTCGCACCTTATGCACAAGCGCTACTTCTGCATGAAAGCCTGAGATGAAGGCAGGTGTCGAAGGCCTCTCCCTAGCGGAGGAGCTAAGTGGCTGGCATGGCTTGTGTGGCTCTTGTGGGCAAGAGCTGAGCTACAAGAGCATTTCTTTACATGCAATCATGGATATGAGGAGCTGATGTGTGGAAAATGTCAGTCGTGGAAGCAAGGAAAGCTCGAGTAGGTATGTGAGCTGGGAAACCAAGGAAGATAAAAGGAGAGAAGAGCAGGTGAGAGCAATGTGGTTTGAGAGATGCTGGAGGAAGTCACCTGCCATCCGTGGCTGAGGTTTTCCGTCCTGACCACTACTTGCTTCGGTAAATGGCCAGGGGAACATAACCTGTTCTGCCCAGTCTTGGTAGAATGCTGTCTAAGCCTTGCATGCTGGTTATCAACTATTGCCTTTCAGTTCCCAGTCCACCCTTTTTTGCCCTGCTTTGTACAACTGCAGCTGGAACCAGTAAACATTTCTCCTCCGCCAGTGGGCACCAAGTTAAGCTTTGTCGGTAGGAGGAGCTGGCAGGACACGTTGCCGGAGGGAAGAGTTTCTCTTGGTCTTTCCAGTGTGTTTTTTCTTCTTGCTCCTGTAGCGCATGGGAGCCAGCACCAGGGATGATCCCTATCCTGACTGTTTTGCCAACACCCCAGTGGGGCAGTGTTTCAGCAAGTTTTACAACATCCCAAAGGGTGACTTCCTTGCCAGTTTTGCCTGCAGGACAGGTGGTTTCCCAGAATCTCACCAGTACCCCAGGGCAGCTTGTCAGCGAGTTTCAACAGCACCTTAGCAAGTGGTTTCCCAGCCAGTCTTGCTAGAACCTCAGAGGACAGTTTCCTAGTGAGTTTTTGGGCACTTAGCAGGCAGTTTACAGGTAGCGCCTCAGCCATCCAGTGGCCACAGCCACACCCTCTCTAAGGAGGTCTGACTCTGCCTTGCGGAGAGCCTCTTTCAAGTTCATTACCTCTTCAGACACTTTGTCTTGGCTCTCGATGCAGTGGCTGATTCTATATCTGCTCTTTCCCTGTTCTTTAAATTTCTCTTACCCTTTTGTAGTAGATCTGATACAAGTTAATAATTCTTTATATTACATCTCTTTCTGTTCAAATTAGTGGTGTGGTTTCTGTTTCTGGACTGGACTTCGATCAATGTATCAGATGGCCTCAAAAGCAGAGCCTGAGGCAAAGGCTCACTGGGAGCTGTTTATTTGGGAATGTAATTTTGGGGAGCAGAAGATGAGGACAAGAGAGTGACACAGGAGGCAGGAAAAGCCAATACAACAATGGGTTATCAGGTTGGTCACACCAAAGGGGAACTGGTTTTCAATCCTATGGGACCTTCTGAGAAACCCTGTGAAATATATCTGAGAACCAGTTGATAGGGAGAAGAATGGAGGAAGCATTGGCTCCCCTTGCTCGCTATGTAAGCAAAGTTCAGAGTGAGGGCCTGTCAGGTTGCAGCCGTGTGAAAGCGGTCGAAGCCTGCATAGAACGGGTCGTTGCAGCAGGGGTTTGGCATAAGAAGTGAAGGTGACAGAATGTGAACTGGTGCATAAGAAATGTTTGGTGCATTACCAAAATATAATAAGAAATGAATATTTAAAAAATCTTTTATTGAATGTCTTGTTATAAAAATTTAGCTCAAATATCAGGGTCAGAAAATTAAGTTGATAATTCAAAAATGTATAAGCTGCAACTCGGTTTCTTTATTTAGGGTGCCTAGATCTAGTAGAGGTAAGAGTGGGTGGGAGATCATGCCTGTACAAAATAAGCACTGAGCAGGGCGGTATGCAGTAGATGTTACATTATGGCATGTTACTGTTGGAATTTACTAAAAGGAGACATTGCATCTTACTGGGGCAAGAGGCCCACTAGTTCAAGTAATCACATAATATCTCTGCCAAAGTCAAAGGGTCATAGGTAACTATGGCAAGGAAGAGGGAACATTGTCAGAAATCCAGGAAATACCAAAATATCAAGTTGCAAACAATTTCGGGTGCAACTTAAAGCAAGCGTCCCAAGATTTTATTGTTCTGTAGGCCTAGGGCTGTGGATACAATTAGAGAGAGAAAACTGTAACTACAAGTGAATTCTGATAGTGAATGGGGAAGTTGGGGAGAATATTAATACCCTATATTCTGTTGCCCTCTCCTATGAACAGCTTCCTGTCTCCTCATATCCACTATATACTTTCCATTTTAACTCATTGGGAGAGGGGAGAAGTTAGTATCTTTCTTGCACTTCCTTCATGCCACTTCCTGACCTCATGCCTATACATTTCTCCCATTCAAGGCCCATGGTATTTGTTTCTATGACTGGTTTTAGTTTATTATTTCCATTTTCTAAACTATGAGCAAAATTTACAAGGTATGACAGTTATTTTAAAAATGTGGTGTGTGTGTGTGTGTGTGTGTGTGTGTGTGTGTGTGTGTGTGTGTATGTATATATACCAATAAGAGTACTACTCAGCCATAAAAAGGAATGAAATAATGTCTTTTGAAGCAACTTGGATGGAATTGACAAACATCGTCCCAAGTGAAGTATCTCAGCAATGGAAAGACAAATACCACATGTTTGTACTTATAAGTGGAAGCTAAACAATGGGTACATACGATCATAAAGTGGTGTAATGGACATTGGAAACTAAGCAGCAGGGTGGGCGGGGAGGGCTGAAGGATAAACAATTACCTATTGGGTACAATGTCCACTGTTCTGGGGGTACACTAAAAGCCCTGACTTCAACATTATACAATTCGTCTGTGTAACAAAAAACATTTATACCCCCTAAATCTATTGAAATTAAAAAAGTTATACCTTTTGATTTACAATTCTCCAAAAATATTTTTATTTTAGAGAAATATTTTAAAAGATTTAGCATTTTTGAATTCCAGGAAGCTAGAGGTATATGTAAATCATAGGGGAAGAATATATAAATTCTGCAAAATGGTTAATTTTTCCAAATAATGTAATGGTTAGGAGTGGAAGGAAATTAGAAACAAATTTTGGAGATGGAAATAAGAACCAACATTGGTTGAGAGGTCAGACTTTGTGCAAGTGCCCTTTCATTTTGTCTGCATAGAAATGCTGCCAGAAAGGTGTTGGAGTAGCTAACGTAAAGGGGTGAGAGTAACGTGCTCTAAGTCAAACAGATCAGCCTTTCCTGGACTCCTGTGTCCACAGTCACTTTTTTCTTCTCTGAAATCCTGCTGTATATTTTATACGTGGTGTTCCTTTGGCCCTTTTGACATCCAGACTTACACTGTCAAAATGTTTTAGGTTCAAAAAAGGAACATTTCAACTGGGCCCGGTGGCTAACACCTGTAATCCTAGCTCTCTGGGAGGCCGAGGCGGGCGGATTGTCCGAGCTCAGGAGTTCAAAACCAGCCTGAGCAAGAGCGAGATCCCATCTCTATTAAAAATAGAAAGAAATTAATTGGACAACTAAAAAAAAATACATAGAAAAAATTAGCCGGGCATGGTGGCGCATGCCTGTAGTCCCAGCTACTTGGGAGGCTGAGGCAGTAGGATCACTTGAGCCCAGGAGTTTGAGGTTGCTGTGAGCTAGGCTGACACCAAGGCACCCTAGCCAGGGCAACACAGTGAGACTCTGTCTAAAAAAAAAAGGAACATTTCTTTAATGTCATTTGTGCCTAGTGATGCTAAAAGGATGATGAGCTCTGTGCACCATGGGGAGAAGAGGATGGATTTGGGGTATCGATGCCAATTCTGTCACTTACCAGCTGGAGACTTTAGGACAATCACTTAAACTTTCTATGCCTCAGCTTCTGTAATTTGTAAAATGAGCATAATACAACCTATCCAACAGGGTTGTTAGGATGATTAAACTAGATGCTGCAGCTCAGCAGTTCCCAAAGTGTGTCCTTTGGAATGCCATTCCCAAAAGATGTTCCTCAGCAAGAAAACTTCTTGCTTAAATTATTTTGTGAAATGGGGTATACTGCATAAACCTTTTAATGAGTCACTGTGAAAATTAGCACATTCAAGAATCTGAAAAGTCCAGCAAGGAAGAAGGCTGTTTACCTTTCTATCCACGTGTTTCTCATACGTGTTTGACCAACCATTCTTTTTTTTGTTTTTTTTTTTTTTTTTTAGACAGAGTCTCACTCTGTTGCCCGGAGTAGAGTGCCGTGGCGTCAGCCTAGCTCACAGCAACCTCAAACTCCTAGGCTCAAGTGATCCTTCTGCCTCGCCCTCCCGAGTAGCTGGGACTACAGGCATGTGCCACCATGCCCGGCTAATTTTTTCTATGTATTTTTAGTTGTCCAATTAATTTCTTTCTAATTTTAGTAGAGACGGGGTCTCGCTCTTGCTCAGGCTGGTCTCCAACTCCTGAGTTCAAACAATCCGCCCGCCTCGGCCTCCCAGAGAGCTAGGATTACAGGCATGAGCCACCACGCCCAGCCTGACCAACCATTCTTGTACTTAACAAATATTAACATAGGTAAAAGATGCACTGAGAAATGTAGCTGAATGTGAATAAAACTTTTTGCCAGTGTCCTGGTATACAAGTTTTAGGACCTGATCATTGCTTCGAAAAGATTATATGGCCACTGGGATTAGATGGGAATTTATCCAAAATGTTAAGTAAAGAAAACAAAATGTAGAAAATTCTTCCAGTTATATTAAATAAGAAAGGATATATGTTCCTATATTGTATTGAAAATTTTGGACAGTATGCAGTAAACTATTAGTGTTAGTTTCCTCTACAACAGTGTCTGAGGTAGAAGGGAATCATATATAGATATTTTTTTTTCTTTTTTTTTTATTTCAGCATATTATGGGGGTACAGATGTTTAGGTTACATATGTTGCCCTTGCCCCCTCTACCCCTCCTCAAGTCCGAGCTTCAAACATGTCCATCCCTCGGATGGTGCGCATCGCACTCTTTGTGTATGCATGTGGAGGGGATGGGTATATGTATATGGATATTTTTAACGTTTTGTACTGTTTTAGTCTTTTACTACAGGAATTATTTGGTTAAAAAATAGTTAAATGTAATAAAGAAGATAAACTAAAAATGTACCTTAATTTTGATGATTCATAATAGATTAAAAACTGCAAAAGTTTTTGAGACTTTTTAAAACTAAAAGTTTCCTAAAAACTTTTAAAGAAAGTTTTTGTAGTGTTAAATTATTTGTTAATCATTTTTGTAAAAAGGAATTTTATTATCTGTAAGCCAGTTTCTACATTTGTCATGTGAGCTTGGCCATTTGGTGATGCATGTGTATAACAGTTTTATACCTTGTTATGTACAAGCGTCAACAAATATGTTGATCTTCCAATTTGGAAGTCCACTTCCAGATCTCCTACATTACAGAAACCAATATTAGAGACTTAGTAATACTGATCTGTAGAATTAAGTTTCCACTTGATTCTTTGATGCAGAATCAACTTAATATATAGATGCTGTCTTTGAGAATCTTAAAATACTTTGCAAAAATTTTAGAAGTTTAAAAGTTTAAAAGCAAAAAGTTCAGAAGTTCAAAAAACTGGATACTTCCTGGCTTACAAAGTTGAAACTACATTTAGGCTAAGAGACTCATCAGAAAGGTCATAGTGTGACATTTTGTGATGTCAAATCCAAAAGATTCAAAGTGTTATCAAATACATCCTATACATCAATTTCTAACAAGACCGAGGAGGTGGATTTGAATATGCAGTGATCGATAATATAAACAGGAAAGAAAGAAAAAGCTTCTGTTCTAATTCACAACATAAGGAAGGTAATTTGCAGTGTATTTCCATTACATGAGGTATTTAAAGCACATTTGGCAACACTTAGCAGTAAGTGGCAAATCATTGTTATGTCTGTCAGTACCCTACACACCCTCATCCATCCGGGTGTTGGGGCATTAGAACAGTTTTGTGGCTATATCTGTTCTGTAGGTCTTGCCAGTGTTTTGATTTGAGTTTTGCCTCAAATCAACTGATCTGTTATTTAAAAGCTATGCCTTGGGCATAAATGGAAGCTACTAGTTTCATCCCTTGTAGTGGGGAAAAAGAAACAAAAATGGCCTCTTGTTTTACAAGTATCCATCCATCCTTCCTTGGCCCAGCCCCTTGGTCCGGTCCTCATTACTGATTTCCCAGTGGGCCCCACCCTCTGATCTCTAGCTAGAAAATTCACCATTTCTTAGTGGAGTGGAATTTCCTGTTTGATATCCTTCTAAAAATAAAGTCAGAAGGAAAGAAAGGAGAGGAAGTTAAGAAAGGTCAAAAGGAATGCTCTTGGGGATATTTCTTGTTCTCAGATGTGGCAGATTAGCATTTAAACCAACAAGGGAGAAATCAGAACAGCAATTTCTTCAGGTATCTTTCAGTCTTCTTTCTTGTTCCTTTCCCAGTGCCCACAATTTGAGAACTGGTGGGCAACAAGGAATGTTTTTATCAACTCCAAACCGTCATTACCCAGGAATAATGTGCTAAAAGCACCGAGTGAGGATATCAGTGAAAAGTTAAAGTTTGTAGTTGGGAGCAATCTGCTTTTTATTTCCTACAGTTTGAACATTTGTTGAACAATTATACATTTTTCCCAACATTACGATAAATCTTGATTGATATTTTAGATAATTTTAAAGGTAATTTAAACATTTAAAGATAATTTTAAACATTTTAGATAATTGTGAAGCATAGACATGATATAGATAACCTTTATTAATTTGTTTTACCGTGTATTAGGTATTATTTGAAGCATTTTACATTTAACCATTATGTCAACTTAATGAGGTAGGTATTGCTAATATTATTTCCAGTTTAGATGAGGAAAATGAGAGAGAGAGAGAGGTCAGATCATTTGCCTACGGTCTGACAGTGAGTGGTAGAGGGTAGACTAGGATTGGGTCCCAGGAAGTCTAATTCTAGAACTAGTGCTCTTAATGATTATACAACAGAACATAACCTCTTGAAGGGTATAAAAGAATTATAGATGTAAGGAAATATTACTTAAAATAATACTTGAATATTTTGCTTATTAGTTTTAAGTATTGCATCAAATAATCTTAGAGAAAGAAGAATTTAGCAGGAGGGTGGTGATAAGAACTAATATTAATTGAGTGCCTGCTAAGTACCAGGACATTTAAGTGCATGAAGAGGTGAGGTGGAGAGTGACTTACTTTCTACATCTGTTTGGATGCTTGGTTGGTTTAGGGTCAGCATACTTTTTCTGTAAAGGGCTGGATAGTACTTTAGGCTTTACGGGCCATGCATGTATGTTGCTGCTGCTGCTGCTTCTGTTTCTTCTTCTTCCTCTTCCTCTCCCTCTTCATCATCTTCTTCTCTTCCTATACGTTTTTGTTTCATTTTTCAAATTGTGGAAAAGTACATATATCATAAAATTTACCATCTTAACTATTTTAAGTGTACAGTTCAGTGGTATTAAATACATTCAAAATGTTATAAAACCATCACCACCTCCTATCTTCATAACTCTTTTCATCTTGTAAAACTGAAACTCTGTACCCATTAGACAATACTCCTAATACTGAGTAATATTTTATTGTATATACATAGCATAGTTTGCTTACCTACTGATCTATCAATGGACACTTTGGTGGCTTCCACATTTTAGCTATTGTGAATAATGCTGCCATGAACATGGGTGTATAAATATCTCTTTGAGACCTTGCTTCCAATTCTTTTCAGTATATACCCAGAGTGGAATTGCTGGATCATATGGTAATTCTATTTTTAATTTTTTGAGGAACTGCCATACTATTTTCCATAGTGTTTGTTCCATTTTACATTTCCATCAACAGTGTATAGGGTTACAATTTTTCCATATCCTTGCCTATGATTGCTATTTTCTTTGCTTTTTTTCTTTTTGATAGTAGATATACTAATGGGTATGAATTGGTATCTCATTGTATTTTCCATTTGCATTTCCTTAATGATTAATGATGTTGAGCATCTTTTCATGGGCTTATTGGCCATTTGTATATCTTTGTTCGAGAAATATTTATTCAAGTCCTTTGCCTGTTTTTGAAACAGGTGGTTTTTTTGTTGTTGAGTTTAAGAAATTCTCTAAATATTCGGGATATTAATCCCATATCAGATATGTGATTTGAAAATATTTTCTCCCATTCTGTGGTTTGCGTTTTTACTCTGTTGATATTGTCTTTTGATGCACATATTTTTTTAAATTTTCATGGAGTCCAATTTGTCTATTTTTCTTTTATTGCCTGTGCCTTTGGGATCATATTTAAGAAATCACTGACAAATCCAATGTCATAAAGCTTTTGCTCTTTGTTTTCTTCTAAGAGCTTTACAGTTTTAGGTCTTTGATCCATTTTAAGCTAATTTGACAAATTAACCCAAAATTAATATGGTGTTAGATAAGGGTTTATCTTCATTCTTTTGTATGTTGATATCCAGTTTCCCTAGCACCATTTCTTGAAAAGATTGTTCTTTTCCCATTGAATGGTCCTGGCACCCTCGTCAAAAAACATTTGACTATATATGTGAGAGTTTATAGCTGGGCTTTCTATTCTTTTCCATTGGTTGACATGTTTGTCTTTAAGCCAGTGCCATACTGTTTTGATTGCTCCAGTATTGTAGTAAGTTTTAAAATCAGGAAGTGTGAGGCCTCCAGCTTTGTTCTTGTTTTTTAAGATTGCTTTGACTATTTAAAATCCCTTGAGATTCCATATGAATTTTAAGATAAGTTTTTCTATTTCTACAAAAACCATCAATGACATTTTGTCAGTGATTACATTGAATCTGTAGATTGCTTGGGTAGTATTGATATGTTAACAATATTAAGTTCTTCAATCTATAACATGGTATATACTTCCATTTATTTGTGTCTTCTTTAATTTCTTTCAGCAATATTTTGTAGTTTCATTGTATAAGGCTTTCACTTCCTTAATTAATTCCTAAGTATGTTATTCTTTTTGAAGCTACTGTAAATGGAATTTTAAAATAATTTCCTTTTCGGATTATTCATTGTTAGTATATAGAAATGGAAGTGATTTTTGTGAGTTGATTTTTGTATTCTACTTCACTGTATTCATTTATTTGTTCTGACAGTGTGTGTGTGTGTGTGTGTGTGTGTGTGTGTGTGTGTGTGTGTATAGACTCTTTAGGGTTTTCTACCTACATGATCACATGAGGGGGTCTTCAAAAGTTCATGGGAAAGGCCTATCATGAAAAAACTATGCATGGATTTCAAAATTTTTTTAGCACCAAAATAAGCTCGCACTAGCTTGTTATAACATGTCGGAACAGGATCTAATTTAAAGTACTAGGAAGAATATGTTATCAGTTTTAAAAGAACTCCTGTTAGAGAAACATGGATTCTGCTAAAATTGAAGCAAGAATGGTGAAGCTCGAGTAGAAGAATAATGAAATCATTGATGTATTACAAAAACTTTAGGGGGCTGCTATAAACATTCTCGTGTAGATGTCTTTTTTGTATCATGTCTTTGATGGCCAGTAATGGGATTGCTGGATTAAATGGTAGTGGTACTTGTAGGTCTTTGAGGCATCTCCATTATAGATTCTAATTATCAGCCCTTTATCGGATGTGTAGCATGTGAATATTTTCTCCCATACTGTAGGTTGTCTGTTTGCTCTCATGATAGTTTCTTTGGCTGTGCAAAATCTTTTTAATTTGATCAGGTCCCATTTATTTATTTTTGTAGTTGCTGTGATTGCCTTTGGGGTCTTCTTCACAAATTCCTTGCCTAGACCAATGTCTATAAGAGTTTCTCCAACATTTTTTCTAGAATTCTTATAGTTCCATGCTTTAGATTTAATTTTGCTATGCACTGTGAGTTGATTTTTGTTAGAGATGAAAGATGTGGATACTGTTTCAGTCTTCTACATGTGGCTATCCAATTTTCCCAGAACCATTTACTGAATAGGGGGTCCTTTCCCCAGTGTATATTTTTCTCTGTTTTGTTGAAGATCAGTTGATTTTAGGTATTTAGCTTTATATCTTGGTTCTCTATTCTGTTCCATTGGTCTATGTGCTTACTTGTATATCAGTACCATACTGTTGTGGTTACTTTAGCCTTGTAGTATAATTTGAAGTCAGTTAATGTAATGCCTCTATATTTGTTCTTTTTTGCTTAGGATTGCTTTGGCTATTTGTCCTTTTTTTTTCGGTTTCATATGGATTTTAGAGTTGTTTTTTCTAATTCTGTGAAAAATGATGTTGGTATTTTGATAGGAATTGCATTGAATCTGTAGATTACTTTGGGTGGTTTGAACATTTTGACATTATTGGTTCTCCCAAATCCACAAGCTTTCCCATTTGTTTGTGTCATATACAATTTCTCTCATCAGTGTTTTTTAATTATCCTTGTAGAGGTATTTCACCTCCTTGGTTAAGTATATTTCAAGTTTTTTTTTTTTTTTTTGCAGCTCGTGTAAATGGGATTGAGTTCTTGATTTGATTGTCAGCTTGGTCATTATTAGTGTATAGAAATGTTACTGGTTTGTATATGTTGATTTTTGTTTTGTTAGTTTTTCTACCTAGCCTCGAAAACTAAACTAAATTTGTTTGCTTATATTGGTGAAGGGTAGAATGGACTTCAGTGGGCAGTTCATCATAGTTCTGGTTCCATTTCTCTGAGACTCACTGAGACCATCTTTGTATTAGATTTGTCCTCAGGTTTATTTTTGCATCATCACAAGTTGGCTTCTCAACATAACCAGAGTTCCCTGCTTCCTTCTTATGCATATTTGAAGGATGGTGTGGTGGGGGAAGAAACACAAAATACAAGTTCTAAACATCACTAATTGGATAGTCTTATGATTTGGCACATCCTAAACTGATTCCTGAGTCTAGGAATTTATAAGTCTGCAATCAGACTTTAGTTGACTCAAGACTCAACTCAATGGCCGGGTGCGGTGGCTCACGCCTGTAATCCTAGCTCTCTGGGAGGCCGAGGCGGGTGGATTGTTTGAGCTCAGGAGTTTGAGACCAGCCTGAGCAAGAGCGAGACCCCGTCTCTACCAAAAATAGAAAGAAATTAATTAGACAGCTAAAAATATATAGGAAAAAAAACTAGCTGGGCATGATGGCGCATGCCTGTAGTCCCAGCTACTCGGGAGGCTGAGGCAGAAGGACTGCTTGAGCCCAGGAGTTTGAGGTTGCTGTGAGCTAGGATGACGCCACGGCACTCTAGCCGGGGCAACACAGTGAGACTCTGTCTCAAAAAAAAAAAAAAAAAAAAAAAGACTCAACTCAAGCTTAGGCTTGAGTTGTGTTAACTCTTGAAGATTGTGTGGCAAGAGAGATGGAGTTACCTATGACTCCAACTCATTATTCTGGAATGGACTCTGAGATTTTACTTTTCTATTGAGTTTTCAGGTGATGGTGACAGTAGCTGGTCCATGGACCACACTTTGAATAAGAAGGTTTTTCTAAACCTAAACAGCATGACTAGGGATTTATGGAATAAATATTGAGGAGATGCTTAGAATTTTTTAGAATTATGTTTTCTGTGGCTGTTTAAAATAATACAAGGACAATACATGTATTAGAAGGTGAGTTTCTTACGATCAGGATATGAATGATAGCTATTGCTAAGGTTTTACATTAAGAGAAGTTGTTCTCGACAAAGGAGGAAGAGACTCTGGGAAGAAAGTAGAGTAAGACGGCTGAATAGAAACCTCCAGCAGTTGTCTCTCTGTAGGAACATCTAATTCAACAACTATTCACACAAGCAAGCACCTTCAGAAGAACCACAATGGAGGAAAAAAAGTTGGAGCTTCTATGCCAATCCTGGAGAAGGGCATAGAAAGTCAGAGATAGATGTGAGAGAGGAAGCCAGGAAGAGAGAGAAACATAAGCCACCTTATGTGATCACGCTTTTACTTATGAATGTTTGTACAAACTGAAGGAAGAAGACTTATTCCCATGTGGAGTGGGGTAGAGGTTTGAAGATGACCGAGCCACAAAGGCAAAGGACAGCAATGTACGTAATCGCCTCAGGAATTATCAGAATTCTTGGAGATGCCGAAGGACTGGGGAGTTGTCAGAAATTTCATGGCCCAGTGAAAGCCACCCAAACTTTAACATTTTAGTTATATGCAGTATTTATTTATTACCCCAGTGACTTTGTGAGGTGGCTATTATTATCCATTTTAAAATGAGAAAACCAATGCTCTGAGATATTAAAGAACTTGCCCGGAGTTTCATAGAGAGCAGGTTAGGGATTTGAACCCCAACTCCTCTAACTATAAAACCCATACTCATTTGATTATACTAGTCATTTTTGAAAAAAATTTGAGCAAAAGAACAAAACAAAAAAAACTTAAAAAACACAAAATAGGTGGATCTAGTAGTAGTGTTAGAATTTCTATACTGAAGAGATTTGGGGGCAGCAACCTATATGTTTTGGCTGAAGGACTTGCTTTGAGGCTGTGTTTGCATAGCAAGCATACTATGTCTACTTATATTGTATGTTTACTTGAGATTTTTGTTGCGGTGGGGGGAGTCAGTTAAAGCCCTTTCAACCCACGTTTTCATGGTGTCCTGTGTGGGACCTCAGTATGTATTAATAATAGAAATAAAATTAATTTTCTTTCTTTCTGTCTCTGAAGCATCTCTAAGAAACCTTAAAGTAAAAGCCACTGAAGTATTAATATATGCTTCTTGTTACTCTTAACTTTATAAATAAGAAAACTGAAATCAAAGATTCAAAGTGAATTGTCCAAGGTAATATAGCAAGTTAGCAGCAGTTACTAATACTTCAAGGACTCTTCAATGCAAATGCTTAGAGAGAGACCAATTTCTTCAATTTCTGTTTAAGTACAAATAAAAAAAATTTTGTCTCAAGTGTTGAAGTATTTTGAAGTTTGTGGAAAGTAAAATATTTGAGAATTAGAATTTACTTTTTCCATAGAAGCAGCATCATACAAGGCATATGAGATGTAATCTCAGAGTTTCTCTTAGTATAATATAGTTTTAAAATTTATTTTGATATTATAATGTTTTGTTTATTACATTATTATTATAATTTTGAAGGTTTGGTTAATGTTTCATAAAAATATAGTTTTAAACAGTTGACATTATATGAGTAGCTACATTCTTAGTTATAAATAATACTACATAAAGAGGCCACATTTTTACCACCAAAATATGTATATGAGCTTAGATTAAAATCAGTGACAGGCTAAAAGAAATCCACTTTACATAGGAATGTTTTTTCTCTTAATACATTACTTAAATCAGATGAAACATGTGTTACGTTATTTTGATATTATAACTGTCAATTACATTGTTGTTAATAGCCAGTAGGTCCTTGTTATAAAAGTGTTTTTTGAAAAATATTGAAGAATAAATTCATCCAAATTCAGTATTGACTCTGCCTCTTATTAGGCTTTTAGCCAAAATATGACTCAATAGGGTGAATACAGTAGCTGGAGAAATATAATAGTTTCACCCTTGGAAATCCTTTGGAGTAAAATGGTAACCACAAGGGCAAAGGGACATATCTTGACAACAGTGCCTTTCATTGGTGCAGACGGTCAACTAAAGGACAACACACAATGTTACAGGCTAGATCTATAATTCTAATGGCTCAACTATTTGGCAGGAAGCATCATATACATAAAAAGTCGAGAAACTAAAATAAGAAATATTCATGGTACCCAAAATCTTTGTTCTCTAGATAGAAAAAAAAAAAGACTAAAGACTGGTTGCACGGGTGGGTGTGGAGTGGGGGAGAGAGAGAGAGAGAGAAAGAGACAGAGAAGGAGTTTGTACCTGATTTGGGCTTCTGCAAGGTTGTTCCTAGTTACCTATTTTCCTCAGAGTTTAATTTGTTTCCTTGAGTTGTACTCCTGTATGTTTCCTCTTCCTCACACTTATCACCAGAATAAGGACAATACTGATTCTATTGGCATGAAATGAAAACTCTTCTCTAGTACATCATCTGAAAAATATCCTTTGTTTTTCATTATTTTAAACTATAGTAAATGAGAGGACTTCCTTGTCAGTAATAAGGTATTTACTTACAGAGTATAAGCACTTTTTATTTGAAAGTCTCGAGTCCCAATATTTATCTCCTTAGTGATATAGGAATATAAATATAAGAATATTTACTAAAGAGACAGTGAGTCAGAGACAATATGAAGAATGATGTGTGGTTTAGTAGTTTGGAGATCTGGGTTCTGTCTGATTCCTTCTGATGGATCAAGGAAACTGAGCAGTGTGATGTGAAGGACAGATTTGGTATCTGAGAATATGGTGGTAGGGTCAGGGGGTAAGTTTGAGGGGGAGAAGTCCACAACTAGGGATTGTAGATAGTCCACAACTATCTATTCAGGAAAGTAGAATCCAAGAAAAAGTGGGGAAAAGGAAATTGCTTGAGAAGTCAGGAGTTCTCAGAATGCAGAATAATGGAGCAGATGAATGGGAGGGAGGCTTGACAAATGATGGAGAGAAAGAGTGGGAGTCTGGCTGGGACTGGTGTGCTGGGTTAATACAACTGGTTGTAAGCAGGAAGGACACATTCTAGTCCTGGTCTTGTCATGTCCTGTGTGAAGTTGACCACATTTCCCTTTTCATGAACATTTATCATTTCAATTCAATTTTCACCTCTATCAAAACCAGATTACTAAGCCCCTTTATAATTCCTTTCAGAGATCCAAGATGATTTTTGATGGAAGAACCCTTGTTTCTTTCTAATCAACTTGAAATATAAGAGACAGTGTAAAGACAGAGGAAATTCTGAGCAGACAGAAATCTAGCAGGCAAACACTAGGTCTAATCTTGCTTAAAGGAAGATTCACGTCTTGTTTTATTACATTGACCAATATTTCCCAATGTGTGCCTAGAGGAACACATGTAGACAGTAAAAATTACTCATTGGGAATATGTATACTTTTTTAAAATTTAGGGCTTCTTAGAACCATTATTATGCTAAGATAATATTATTGTGTTCAGTATTGAAACAATTTATTTTTATGTTATTCTTAGTCTGAAGTTTGACGGAGGTATTAGAATAATGTTAACCCAATGTGAGTTCAAGAGAATGTAAGAAATTATTTTCTAAATGATTTTTGTCCTTCCTTTTCCCATATAATTATTTCTAGAGGGAAGCATCAGGAGGAGAATTCTAAATGCTTACTGGTGAATTACCTTGGCTTCTGCTGAGGTGATCATGATGTCACATCCCTCTGTGGAAAGGGATAATCCCTTCTGATTGGACATCTGTAGAACTTTAAAGGCCATTGCAGACAGAAAGCTCCTGGGAATTCTGACTCCAGGTGTTCCCAAGTTTCCACCTCTTTGGGCCAACTTATCTTTCATTTTGGTTCAATCACTAGAGACATTGAAAATGAGAAGCTTACCTGAGTTGCAGATTTCCTTTTCCATTCTACTTCAGTAAGGATCTTTGGATTTTCATCCTGATGGATTAAATGGTTTTCCATCCCAGTAAGAGACCGACACTAAAGCAGGAATGGAAAAGGAATTACTTTCTCCCCAAACTCACACTGTCGGGTTGGCTGACAAAGAGTCCCCTGCTTGAGCATTTCCTGGGGAAGGGCCATCCCACTGTGCTTTCCCAGTACATTTCGCTCTGTGAACAAACACTGTTAGTTAACAAGAAGGTTTTTACCCCTCTGAGAACAACAAAGAAACACCTACTGACGGAATATAATCGGACACTTTTGTATTTAAAATATGATAAAACATTCTATTTTATACCTAATTCGATGAAGTCTAAATATTGTTTATTGCTGGAATTTAATCTACAAATTATAAATATGTGTTTATTGACATCCAAAAAGCATAATCACATACTACTTTTAAAAAAATCATATTTATTAGTGGGGAAGAAAGGGAAACCTCTACTTTTCCTTGTTCCTTTAAAAGTAAAGAATACTTTTAAAACCTTCTAACAGTTTTTCTTTTATTAGTAGCTGAAAGAAATCTCGAGGAGAAGTGGATACTTTAAAAATAAAAGGAGCAACATGAAAAGGTGCTCATCTCTGTGAAACCTCTATTGTTCGGTAATGCCTAATGTTAGACATTAAAGGTTTGCGTGTTCATCATCATATTTTATTGAAGTTGGTAATAATTTACTTATTATCTGCAATGGGTTTCTGAAAAATATTTCTCTTTCCATTAAGGATTTCATTTTCAGCATTTGCTTGTCAGTTAAATCCTCACATCATTAATGTAACTTCTCATCATAGGCAGAATTGAATATTCATGCCTAGCTCAAATCACTGTTATTCTGGCCTGTTACTTTTTTTTTTTCCCCCTGAAAGTGTAGATTGTTAACCCATCACTTTACTGTTGAGATTGTTACATTTTTCCAGACTGCCTTGGTTTGTAAATGTAACATGAATTTATACTTGGTCATTTTTTTTAACACAGGTAGTAATTTCTGCTTTTGATCTTGACCAGGTCCAGGCAGGTCATTCAGCTGTTTGCTCTTTGTTAGCTACTTTATTAACTCTTTGGTAGTGTTCCAGATCCCAGAGCCGTGCTATTTCAACCCTTCATACAGTGTATTCCCTGCTTTTGTGCATGGTGAACAAAACTCTTTAATGCTGATCACCCTCTCAAGTGTCTTACTTACACCCAGGGAATTAATTTTCTTGTCTGCAAGACACTTGAAGACATTTTTAAATGGCCAATCATAGAGTAGATGATCTCTCAAGCCCTTTTAGCATAAGATGCTAAGATTCTGTGTTTGTCTGTGTTTTTATCTCACTTTATGCGAATCAACATTAATAAGGCTAGCCTTCAAATACGTTTTTTTTTTTTTTTTTTTAGGTAAGGGACTACATTTTCCTTAATCTGTACTATGGCAGGATAGAGACCCTCCATGGCCCTGCCTTGTTTCTGAGTCCTGGCTTATACCCATCTGCCTTCCAAGGCCAGGTTCACATTGAACTAGAACAACAGAAAGAGGCCTTTGATAATGCTGCCACAAGGGGAAAGAAGAGACAGAGATGCTTTTGCATGATAACTCACAGGAGAACTGATGACCCTTGGCATTTTGAAAGTTTGATTGTCTTGTACCTGCTTGATTCTAAAATACGATCATTGAAATCAGCTTTCCTTCATCTCCTTCAGAAAAAAAAAGAAAAACAACCCTAAGGGGCAAATTAACAAAACTTTCTGAAACTCAATGAAACATTGGCAACTAGTCTAAAGATGAGTAGGAGGAGGTGAAGGTAGGATGAGGGATAGGGTGGGAATTGGTGGGAAGCTAATGTGATTGAGGGACTATAGGACCTGTCAGGGAGGAGCATGGCAAGTGGTTCCAGGGAAACAGGAAGGTAGAGAGGCTGCAAGTCTGCTGTATCTGTTAGGATGAGGTGTGGGCTGGACAGAGCTGAATGTGGTATAGAAGTATTTGTATACAAAAGGAGTGCAATGCGCACCACCCGAAGGATGGACATATTTGAAACTCGGACTTGGAGGGGGGACCAAGGGTAACATACGTAACCTAAACATCTGTACCCCCATAGTATGCTGAAATAAAAGAAAAAAAATACATTTTCAATTATAACATTAAAAAAAAAAAAAGAAGTACCTAAAGCGGATGCTGTGTGGATTATATCGTATGACTTGAATATGAATATGCAACAGGAGATTTATGCAAGTTACTGCTTGGTTAGCAGTAAGATATTGTTTTGTCAATAGATTGTATAGTTTTGCTTTTCTATGGACGTATGATAAGCAGTTTACATTGTTAATATGCAATTTTTTTCAAAGAAGGGGATATTAAAATGATATATGAAATTACATTAGCAAACATTTTAAAGTTTTTAGATGAATTATTTCATTTAATATTAGCCAGTGTTGGCAAGGCAACATCATAAAGGACATTCCCAAGCTCTGTGGAGGCTAGTTAACATGGAATTAATATTTATCTAAGAGGTGTTCATTCTAAAACTAGTGTCAATGATGAACATCAGGCTTCAGAATGTAAGCTCCTGGAAGGTAAACAGGCAGAATATTCTGTAGGATGTTTATGAGACTCAGTTAATCCAATCCTTGTTTTGCGTTGCTCCTTGAAAGCACACATATCATTTCAGGACACACTTAGCCATTTAATGGTTGATTTACTATCAGAGAGTTACTTGGGAAAGCCACAGGGCAAGAGAGAACCTAATTAATATTAAACATCAACAATAATTTGGGCCTGTTTTCATAAGTTGCCTGGTAAAGGAATATGCCAGTCCTGGGTTATCAGTATGAATTAATGGTGTCTTCTTCTGCTCCTGGCCAGAATTGTTATAGACTGTTTAGCATACAAATTATTACAGAAAATATTTTTCATATAGTCCAACTCAACTCATTCATTTCACTAATCTGCAGATCCAATAATTTTCAAACTAACCTCAGCATTCTCTCCCTCCTCTCAGTAAAGTTTATTAATAGCGGAGTGCTGTCATGAAATCTCATACTGCAAAGACTCCATTACTTCTACAAAAGATGCCAGCATATAATTGTTAGTCTATTTATTACCAACTGATTTAATAAAAATTAAAATGCAAGACTATTTATCAAGAAAAGCAGTACACTTTTTTGTATTATGATATCATACCAATTTGTCCTGCCCATATGCACAGAAAGTACTCACACTGGCTAATTTGTCTTGGTCTTTATTAAGGTTCTTCATTAGTATGATATTAAAACTTTAGAAGAACATTTAAATACAAGAAGAATTCTGCATATTACTAGGAACATACAGCCAAAGTAGGAAGAATATTGTCTCAATGTATAAGATTTTTACTTATGTGTCTAATTTTTGTGTCCCCACCTTCCATAAAAATCCAACACAATATTCTATCAAATTTGCAGTTCATATAACTGAATGGAATGAAAGAGATTCTATATATGGCAAATTGTAATAAATTTTCCATACAAATGTGGTTTAACTATCTGGGGGGAAAAAAGCAACAGGCCAGAATAACAGTGATTTGAACTAGGCATGAATATTCAATTCTGCCTATGAGAAGTTACATTAATGATGTGAGGATTTAACTGACAAGCAAATGCTGAAAATAAAATCCTTAATGGAAAGAGAAATATTTTTTCAGAAATCCATTGCAGATAATAAGTAAATGATCACGAATTTCAATAACACGTGATTACTGCATGCCAGCTAATTCATTATATGCTACCTGAGCTCTGGTCAAACAATAGTATTTCTGTGTGATTCAATTCAACTGTTCACAATTTCAGTGCCTACTATGTGTATCCTATGTATGGATATCTTAGTTGTGATTGAAAAATAATTCAATTCTATTCTAAGAGACCTCCATTTTTTTTTTTTTTTTTTTGAGACAGAGTCTCACTGTGTTGCCCGGGCTAGAGTGAGTGCCGTGGTGTCACCCTAGCTCACAGCAACCTCAAACTCCTGGGCTCAAGCAATCCTTCTGCCTCAGCCTCCCAAGTAGTTGGGACAACAGGCATGCGCCACCACGCCCGGCTAATTTTTTCTGTATATTTTTAGTTGTCTGATTAATTTCTTCCTATTTTTAGTAGAGACGGGGTCTCACTCTTGCTCAGGCTGATTTCGAGCTCCTGAGCTCAAACAACCCGCCCGCCTCAGCCTCCCAGGGAGCTAGGATTATAGGCGTGAGCCACCGCGCCTGGCCTCCTCCATTTTGTTTTAATCAATCGAGGGAAATGCTAAATAAATGCAATAATAATAGCACATTAATTCAGCAAATACTTATGGAGCACTCATTGAATTTGCCCCATTGTAACTGTGTAACAAGATATTAAGTTGGAAATTTTGACTCGGGTACTAAGATATGATAATATCATATACCAGGGACACGTACCACATGATTATCCATATTTTCAATGAAATTGATAGAAAACTGGATTTATGACTCATGAATCCTTTGCTTATTTTGACCATGTGAAAAAGTAGAGGTTTGAAAATTAGGGAGAATTTGGTGAGTAGGATTTCTTTGGAAAAAGCTAGGCTGCAATTGCAATTCCTTTCTTCCCTTCTCCCCCCTCCACGCCACCAAGAGGGATGGGGAAGTGCTTTACAAGTGTTCCTTGAAGCTGAGGGGACATGGTAGAGTAGGCCTTATGTCTGAGAAAAATGAAAGAAGCCTTTGCAGCTAAATAGAGGCCATGTCTAGTGATCTTGATGTAGTACTGCTCTCCTCTCCATCATGGTCAAAAGAACTTAAATCCTATGGAACAGATGTGGAATTCTCAGTAGAAATGATTATTCAGTCATTTAAATAAAGATTTTGCCAAAGAAAAGCTCTTGCAGTAAAAGGCTATAGAGTGTACTACCTGGAATCTGTGGTTGAGTTGTGAGTGGTAGCATCCAGCCAAAGGAGAGGTACTTTCTATGTCAAGGAAGTGATATTCAGAGCAGATTGGATGGAGAAACTCTGAAGAACCTGAGAAAGTACCTATAAGAGAAAGAACCAACTTTAAATATCTACCAGTTCTAGAGAGCATGGAGGCTTTTATCTTCCTTTCCTACCATGAAGAATTAAAAGGAAATCTAAATAAACAGGTAATTTTGGTGTGTTCATGGGTGGGGAGATTCAACATAGTAAAGATGTGAATTCTCCCCAAATTGACATATAGGTTTAATGCAATTCCTATCAAAATCCCAGCAAGAATTTTTACCTATATAGGCACGTTTCTTCTTAAATTTATGTGGAAAAGCAAAGATATTATGAAAACTTAAATGGTACTGAAAAGAAGAATAAAATATGAGGAATCATTTTATCAGATATCAAGAATCATTATAGAGTATTCAAGACTGTATGACGTAGGAAGAGGGATAGACTTCTATATCAATAGAAAAGAATAGATAGCTCAGAAGTGGCCACACAAAAATCCAAAGGCCAAGTAATATTTGATAAAGGTGCAAAAACAATTCAATGGAGGAAAGATAATCTTTTTAACGAATAATGTTGGACCAATTGGCTATCGAAAGGAAAAAAAAAAAACAAACCTTGACCTAAACCTCACAGCTTACATAAAAATTAATGGAAAATGGATCATAGATTTCATTGTAAAATTTAAGATTATAAAATTTTAAGATGATGAAATAGAAGAAAATTTTCAAGACCTTAGGCTTGGTGAAGAGTTTCTAGACATGACACCACAAAAATAATCAATAAAAGAAAAAATAATAAATTGAACTTCATAAAAATGAAAACTTTCGCTTTGTGAAAGACTCTGTTAAGAGGATAAAAAGACAGGATACAGACAGAAAGATAATATTTGCAAACCATATGTCTGACAAAGGATTCATATTTGGAGAATGTGAAGAATTCTCAAAACTCAACAGTAAGAAAAGAAAAATCAAACAATCCAATTAGAAAATGGGAAGAAGACATGAACAGATATTTCACTGAAAAGGATAAATGAATGACAAATAAGTACATGAAAAGATATGCAACATCTCCAGCCATTAGGGAAATGCAAATTGAGACCACTATGAGATATCACCACACACCTATTAGAACAGAGGGAAGAAAACAGTGTGAGAACACCAAACGCTGTGTAGGATGAAGAGAAACTGTATCTCTCATACATTTCTTGTGGGAATGTAAAATAGTACAGATATTTTGAAAGATAGTTGGCAGTTTCTTAAAAAACTGGACATACATGCATTTACTATATGACTGAGCAATCCCAGAGGAAAAAAAAAAACTTATGTCCACAGAAACTACTGCACATGACTGTTCATAGGAGCTTTTTTTGGTCATAGTTAAAAACTGGAAACAACCAAAATGGCCCTCAGTGGGTGAATGATTAAATAAACTGTGGTGCATCCCTACTATGGAATACTGCTCAGCAATAAAAAAGAATAAATGATTGATACATGCAACTACTTCAGTAGATCTGAAGGACATTATGCTGAGTGAAGAAAGCCAACCTCAAAAGACAACATTAAAAAATTCTCAAAAATACAAAATTATGAAGATAGAAAACAGGTTAGTGGTTGCCAAATCGGAGATGGTGGCTGGGGGATTGGGGGTGACAAAATGTAATTCAAGGGTTATTTTTGTGGTGATAGAATTGTGTGATATCTTGATCGCAGTGGTGGTGACACAAATCTACATAGGTGATAAAATGGTGTGGGACTATGCATACACATTGTACCAATGTCAGTTTCCTGGATTTGATACCGTACTACAGTTATGTAAGATGTAAGCACTGGGGGAAACTAGGTGACAGGTGTATGGGACCTCTTGCAACTGCTTGTGAATATATAGTTATTGAAAAATAAGAACTAAAGATTTTAGTTTTTGACTAAAGTATTCGTGACTTAAAGTGATAATTATAGTTTCTATTAACTGGAAGCAAATAGAGAAGTCATAGGACTCTTGAATTTTTATCCAGAAGGGAAGAATTGCTTAAAGGGACAACCACAGATAAGATCAAGTTGCTTGTATGATTGCACTGCATGATGACTGCCAGCTCAACGTATCCATTACATACAAGACTCTGTGTTTCTTAAAATGATTTGTTCCGCTGGTTTTCATGACATGACACTCTCTTCTTTTACTCTTATTTCTTCTCACAAAACCTGTTCTCTTTATAGTATTCTTGCTCTTATTTGGTAGGATCTCTAGCCAGCTAGTCACCCAACTCATAACCGTTGACTCATAAATCTTTCTTCTTTCTCATCTTCTTCTCCACCCCAATTTCCTCTCCTCCATACAATCATATAATCAGTCACCAAGTCCTGTTGATTTTACTTTGTAACATTTCCTCTACTACCACTTCCATTGTTTTTGCCTTCATTTTCTCTCATTTGAGTTAACGTAAGCTCCCCGACATCCACTTACACACCTGCAGGCTTGTTTTCCTTGACTCCATTCTCCAACAAGCAGCCAGAGTGATTTATCCAAAGTGCATTTGATCCTGCCATCATTAGCCTAAAATCCTTCAATGGCTACCTATTGCTCACAGGAAAAATTAAAGCTTCTTAATGTGCCAGCCAAGGTCTGATGGTCTGGTCTCTGCCAACCTCTCTAGTCTAACTTCTCCACAGCCTGACTCACATATGTCACACAATTTCCTATCTCCATGCCATTGTCATGCTCTGTCCTCTGGCTCGAGTCTTGTTTTTGCTTGGAGTACTTATACACATAACTACATTCCTTTCTACTATTTTTAAGATTAGATTCAGACTCAAGGCTTCTGGGAAATCTTCTCTGATCCTCTTAGCCTAGGCCAGGCTTCCACTTCTGTGTTTCCCGAATTGCTCTATGTCTTTGTACCTATGATATGTGTGGTCTTACTTTATAAGCAGAAAATTTGGTTACATTATCTTAAAGTCTTTCAAGATTAGTTTTTTATGAACCTATAAGGCACACCTTCTGTCATCTGGTATCTCTCATTTCCCATTCATTCAAATTAAATAAGCATTAGTTAATTGCTTCTGTGTAGGAATGATGTTAGGGACAATAGATGTCAAAAGAAGTGAAGCATGGCTCTTGCCTTTCCTTATCTTAAAGTGTACAAGGTACATTTTTATTTGTTGTCAAACGGAGAAAACATAAAGTCTCCTGAGTAAATTAAAACCTGCTGGAGCCGTGTTAGCACGGAGATGAACCCTGTGAAGTGCTCTGTTGCTGAGTCATGCCATGGAAGGATTCAGATTTGCTGGTGCAGAGATTGCCTGTGGTCAACACATTCACATCACTTGTGTCTTTCAGCCAGTGTGGAGCCACAGATTCTAGAGTCAGCCTGTGCCATTTAATTCATCCAGTGCACTTAAGCAGTGACATCAGCTGCATGGTGAGGCCTTAGGAAATCTGATCTTGCTCAGTGGCACTATCCACAGTATAATAAAAGAGTATTCTGAGACTTGAGAAGGATATTTATGGCGGTAGTAATGTAGTGAGGTAGGAACTTACAATATTTTTTGTCATCAGAGGGTCACAGTGCTAGTTTTCTAGCACCATTTTTCCTTTGTCCCATGTTGATTCTAAACATTACTCTGTTTTTATTGTTATTTTGGTTGTAAAGGATTAGGGAATGTTATAGTAAAATGTTGTAGGAACTACAGAAGACAGAAAGCTCTTGGTATAATGCCTGGTCCTTTATAATATTAAACAATCAGTGTACAGAAACAAAAAAAGGGTGTCTGTGCAATTTTGTTAGATATCAAAAGACCCCTTAGAAGACAAATTGGAGAATCAGTGCTGCCTCTCTTTTTATAATATGACAAAGAGCTAATTCAGCTTCTTTAACAGAAACTCAAATAAGCACAACCCTTTCAAAAAGCCTTTATATTCAATGTAAAGGAAAACGTGTCTTCAAATCCTAAGAGTTCAGCTTCCAGTGGTTTCAATGGGAGCTGCATATTCAGAGCCAAGGGCTAATTTTGGTCTATGTGTTTCCCCAATACATTCTCTTGGGTGATCATTTTAGCTTCAGCAAAGTGTTTCCTCTAGCTATTACAGCCAGTGTTTAAAAGTTTAAAGCAATGCGAATAGGCCAAAATCTAAATCAATACTCTGTAGAACAAATAAAGAGAAAAGAGATTTAGGCGGTAAGCACATGGTATGAGCTCCAATTCCCTGGTAGGCAGATCAAGGTGGTTTCAACAAGAACTTAAAAATAAAAGAGCTTAAACAATAAAAAAAAAATTAAAAAAACCACAGATGTTAACAAAACTATTCTCTCCTCCTCAGTGAGAAATGACTGGTTAGGTTTTCAGATCAAGACATTGGGGTCATGAAGAGAAATGCCATTGTGTAGTGTCAAGTAAGAACTGAAGGGCATAGAAGATTCAGATCAATAGGCAGGAGCTTATTTTTCCTTCTCAATGCCAATTATTTTAACAGAGTTTGTACTTACTTTGTTTAGCTTTTATGTATATTACTTTTGTTCATATAGCACTTTATATGGAAGCTACATGGTACGAGCACCATGTTTTCTCCTCCTCTCCACCTCCCTTTTCTACTTTCAACTCCCCCTCAGAAGTCCTCTTCCAAATAACACTTGTGGGGAGGACAGCTCGCCTGCCATCTCCAGGACCCTGAAGATTACTTGTTATCTTTTGCCCTTTGAGAACCTTGAATACTTCTAGCTTGAAGCTGATGACTGGAAGCAAATACTACATTGAAAGAACATCCAAAAGCAAGTTCATCACAGGCTCAGTTTACTGTAACCTTTCACTTTGCTATTACAGCAATTTGAGATGTTGTGGTAGGAAAAACAAACTGTAGGAAGGCATAGGACCTTCAATATTTTTTAAAAAGAGGATCTAGTATAAGATGGTTTAGTTGCTCAGATGCCAAATGCATTTTTGTATGAGGAAAATTTACCTTTTAAGAATATCCCATTATAACTGCAGTGATAATAAAAATAATGGATTTGTAGGGTAATTTATATTCCAGAGCATATTTTCACATGTATTATCTCAAGAGCCTCTAAAGCAGTTTATCAAAACATTCCCAAGTGTTTTTTTTCCCCCAAGATATGTTCCTAATAGGTAAGTACAAAAGTCCAAAGAAATAATGTTTTAAAAAAACTGAAAAAGGAATATCCAGTGAGGAAAAACTAGGGACATCTGAATTAAAAAGTAACTCCTCTTAAAATATGCAGAAATTTTTATGTTATATATTTTCACACAATAAAAACATTTTATAAATGCAGTGATTTGACTTTACTTACAGAAAATATACGATGGCAATATCTCAGGAGATGATATCTTGAAAGAGTAAGGGTTTCTGAGTCATCACAAAGGTATTCTAGGTACCCTGCATTCCAATTCCACATCATTTCTATTTTCTTCTCCTGTGGAAACTGTGAGAATTTCCTGAGTTTCTTGACTCTATTTTGAGATATTAATACTTTGCTTAATGAGAAAACGCACATGAAAACGCTTAACAATGTGAGTTATTTTTTATTCCAGATGATATCTTGTACCATTCTTGGCATGTAATTCTAGTAATTTTTGAAGCCTTTTACTTTCTTCCCGTTTTCTCACCTCTTAGATTTGTGTATTGTGTTTGCAGTTGTGGAGGCCACATAAAAGTATAAAATTCTATTCCCATCCTAGAGAAATTTGTTGCTATGTTGGGGAGAAGAGACATACACATATGAAAAGTTAAATTACAAGATAGTGTATGTTTGGAATGGTAAGAATTTAGCAAGAAAATCAGAGGAATTCTTCCTGTGGGGCTGGTGTAATTATCAAAGTCTAAACAGGGTGCTGGAAGACTTTGATAGAAGGAGAGGAGAAAGTTCTGAGGCAGGGGTGAGCTGAAGGGGTAGAAGTGATAACACGGAAAGGAGGAGATAGACACCACCACTTAAGGTATGGGGACAGCATTAATGAATGTGAGCATGATAGACAGAGGTTGATTAACCCATCTGACTAGCTTGACAGGGTGGGAAGGTTTGTGCTAAGGGGCTAGTGAGAACCAGACTTGAAAAGAAGATTGGGGCTCATTTCTGGAAAACAGAACATTAAGCTATGGTGTTTGAAAGTTCTTTGGCAAGGGGAGCAACTATGGTTTCTGAGAAGGAATATGACTCTGAAAGACTCATTTTAGAAAAATAAATCTGTCAGGAGTCTCCAGAAAGAGGCATAAAACTAGTATCAGCAATTAAGAGGTGGCCTCAGGAGCCCAGGCACCAGGAAAAAGCAGACTTTTTCCAGCTCTGTGTAAAATCCACATAATTCTGTGTCTTGGAAACACCAAATTCCCTAATGTTCCTTGAGAGTCTGTCAGTCTTCATAGCTTTAAACCAAATAAGACACTTAGAAATTTGTCATAGGGATTGTGGATGGGTCTACATTGTTAACCCAGGAAATAAAGCTGTTATGGAGCCCAGTTTAACTGGAAGTAGAGTTCCACAGACTCAGAATAGCGGACTTTGAATTTGTATCATCCTTTTAGACTATAAGTACAAATGTCTCCCTCATCTAGGAAGGAAGAGATTTTTATTTCAGGTTTTTGGAGAGTGACCGCGCTTGCCTTGGTTGGATCCCCTTTGCTTTCCCTTGGGCCTTGGCTTTTCATGGATTAGCATAGGGTTCCTGTGCCTGCCTCCGAATTCCTTCAGGGGACTGCTTGTCCCTGAATGTGGGCTTCATGTTGCTTTGCTTGAGAAAGCAGAAGGGCAGCCAATCAATATCCCAGCTTACAACTTGGTTAACTGGCAAATACATTGCTTCTTGTTAACTTCTAGGGGGCTGGGTTTTTCAAGGAATTATTATAGAACAGAGGAATTTAACTAAATAGGAGCTATGGCTTTTCTAAATATTGGCAAAGTCAAATTCTACTGGACTTCAAGATCTGTAGTGATCTGGGTGTATTTTCATTTTGGTACATACTATATTCTCTGCAGCTCTGTTTTTTTGTGGTACTTAGTGTTGCTGAATGCCTCTTTAAGATGTTGTTTAGGAGGCAGACTATGCCATTATATGGTGTATTATTCTTTGTTTGGAGACTAGACTTCATATCTGTGGTAAAATAAAACACGATGCCTCTCTGATTATTTCAATCCATTCAGTCCTTTTATGAATGGCTTTCTGTGATTGTGTAACCCCCGTTAAGGAATGTATAAAAAAGAAGAGGAGGAGGAGGAGGAAGAAGAGGAGGAGGAGGAGGATGAGGAAGAGGAGAAGAAGAAGAACAAAGAATAAGAACAAGAAGAACAAGAAGAAGAAGAAAATGTCATCTTGACCACGAACTACATGACAAAATTTTTAGGAGCAGGCTGAATGGTGCTTCGGTTTACAGAGAAGTACAATGATTGCCTTAACAGCATTTTAAACATAAAGAGTTATTTTTCTTCCACAACACCAGGTTTTCCTTCCCATTTTTTCATTTGGAAACAGTCATGTTTAGGTGTAGACATCACAGGTAGAAACCATGCTGTAATTTTTCTCATTAAGATGGAGGAACCAATTTCTGGCCACGTTGGCTTCAACTTCACTTCATAAATGTACCAGTAGGTGTTGCTATGCTAGCACTAATGTTGATGTCACAAAAAAATTAACTGGTCACTTTGCGGTGAGTGGGTCCCCAAACAATTCTAATTTGTGTATTCCTTTTCAAAGATCAAAGCACTTCCACCAAATTCTGAAGGCCCGATGAGATTATTTTGAATGTAAAATAAGGTTTTAAATAAAGAGGACCTTCTATTCTGCAGTGAAACTCACAAGACTGGAAAATAATTTCAGTGACTTCCTAGTAGTTAAGATATTTTGGCCTTTGGAGGAGCAAGCCATGACCAATTTGTACAACCAGAAAAAAACAAAACAGAACATTTTTTCTCCTTCACTCTTCTTTTCCCAATTTCTACACTTCATTCATAATACATATTATTATCACCCCAGTGTCCCTAAAAATGAAGTTCTTTCTGCCTGGTATAAGCTTCCAGGCATAGACAACCTTTGAAACATTTTCTCATTTGTCAGACAAACAAGTGAATTGACACAGGACCCACAGTTTAATTCTTCTCAACATACCTCAGCATCTCAAGTGTGTTTACATTGAGAAGTGTTTTCATGATCCTATGTGTAGGCAGAAACAAATGATTTCCTTGTGTTAACCTCTGTAACCCTGCCGCCTGTACTAATTATTAGGCAGAAACAACAGACGCTACTACTTCTGTTTTTGACTTAAATTTGCTAAGCAAAGCCCCCAAATCTAGAAGAGTGAAATATTTGTGATTTCTGTGTTCAAAGATGAGGTTCTTAAAATTAAAAAAGAAAAATTCTGATAATTGATTCTTAGGCAATGAGCCAACCACTCCAATGTGTGCTTGATGAAAAAAAATAAATGCAGTTTGTGTACATTATATTAATTTTGCATCTCAAGTTGCCTTGGTGGTACCAAGCTTGTGAAATTAAAATCCAAAACTGTCCGAGAGGCTTTTTTCTTTTTTAGTTGCTAAACAGCAGAAACCCGTATGCTTCAGGAGGAAAACTTGTGCTTTGATCTGAAAACACTGTTTCAAGGATGTGAATCTATATTCTAGTACACAGTGAAAGGAAAGACATTGCGTGAAGGAAAGAAGAAAGGATAAAGCTCTAGAAGGAGATGAGAGGGAAGGCTGGGAGGAAAGTGAAGGATGAAGGGGAATACGAACCTGTTATATTTTTGTTTTCACAGTTGCAACTATTCAATAATATGAAGCAATAATAGTTTATCGAGCCTTTAACAGTTAGGGATGAATCGTATAAGCTAAAGAGAACATGGATTTTTTTATAAATTGCTCAGTGCACATTTTAAAATAATCTTTAATAAAACAGTGAAGTATTTCTTCTGTAGACCTCTCTTGGCACTTTGTAAATAGCAAAACAATAAAGCATCTTGAAGAGTAATGTTCAAAGCAAAGCAAATAAACCTAAACATTTACCTGTTTTTATTTTATAATGAATTTTCATTGATTTTTATAGTCATATGATTTGCAGTCTGTGATCTTTCCCCCCCTGCTTCCTTCCCTCCCTCCTCCTTTCTTCATGCTTCTTTTACTCTAGATTTCTCAGTGGTGTCATTTGGGGGAAACTTCAGCATGTGTTAGATAGCTGAGTGAGATTACACAAGGTAAAGGAAAAACACCCAAACAGTTTTTGTCCCTGTCAGGTTTCATTATTGAAGTGCTCTGAAGTCATGGGTGGTGAGTGTGAAAAGGTAGAGATGTGGATTGGTTGGTAATCAGCTTGATGTTTGTAGTAACCGGAGACATAGCATTCTAATCATTCCCTGTACCATCCCACGGAAGCTGGGTTTAATTCAGATAAATGGCCCATGGTAGGAACTTCACTCCCCTTCAATTAGGTTTCTCCCCTCTGGCAAATTCTTAATCAGAATTTCCTACTATTTAGTCACTAAATTAAATCTGTAAATTGTCAGCAACTGCATATAATGCAATGATATATCCATAAGCACTGAAATTGCTTAGAGCATTCTGTGTAATGAACACTCTAACATAATAGTGAAACAGTTCAGCTTTGGTATGGTGATATAATCTTGTTATTTCACTAAATAACTTTCTTGTTATTTACAGCAATAAAGCATAAAGGATCACTTATATTTATTTCTGAAGAAGGATATAAAAGGTAGATGTGTTTTCCTCAAGAAGGTATTTATTTAAAAGGAGGTAAGTGTGAAATTCTCACTCAAATCATAAATAATTATATTTATGAACTGATTGTTTAATATTTACCAGAGGTTTTGCTAAGCTTTTTACATACCATATTTCATTTAATCTTCACAACAATTTAATGAGGTAGTTACAGCTATTACTCACTTTTTATGCATCAGAAAACTGAGACCCAGAAAAGTTCAGTAACTTGCCCAAGGTCAAACAACTGCCTGATCCTGGGTCTAGGATTCAAATCCAGGTATGCCTGACTCCAGGATCCTATGGAAATAGAATCAGCTTATATTTATACATAGTTTTATTATTTTTACTTTATTTTATATGAAGTCTTCATCTGAAAATGTGATCAGATCAAAGAAATATTTCAAAGTGTGGCATATTTATTAAGTGAAAATTACTAAAATAGCTAGGTAGAAGAGCATAAAAATATGATTGAAGGTGAATAAATCTCTATCAGGAAAAAGTGCAAATACAGTAGCTCAGCATTTCTCAACCATGGTTGCCACTAGAATCATCCCCAACACTTTAAAAAAGTACAGGTGTCCAGGCCTCGTCTTTGACCAATTCTATAAAAATCTTTGGTGGAGGGACTTAGCTAATGGTAGTTCTCAAAAGCTCTCCAGGGAATTCTAATGTGCAGCCGGGGCTGAGAATCACTGATAAAGCTGTATTGGTGCGTTTGTGTTGGGGTCAAGTAGGGAATCAAATTGAATGGGCAGTATGCAGCCACAAAAGACGGCAAGGTTCTGATGTTAGACCTGATGGGATAGGCATGTGGGTATGACTGGAGATTTCTGAGCAAGACAGGTCAATTCAATTCAATTCAGCTAACAAGAACGGAAGGTTTATGTGCAAGGTACTGCAGAGGGACATGAAAAGATGAACCAAATCTGGTCTTTGCCCTTTAAAGTTTCATAAATATAGTAGGAGGTACATGGAGAGCTGCATTAAAGCACACCTATGTTAAAGATTATAATAGAAAATCAGCAATGCTCTGAGATTACTTAGAGATGCTCTATCTGGTTGGGCATAGCTGATGATTTCAAAAAGGATATAGCTAACATTTGAATTCTGACCAAAAGTAAAATGGGATTTTTGAGAGAGACATGAGAAGAACAGCATTCTTGGTACAGAAAGTGACGGAGTTCAGAGGCTCAGAGTTTGTGTGGTGAGGGCAGGCTGGCGGGCAGTGGGAGGACCGGGTGAGAAGTAGAGAGAACATAGAGGAAGAAAGGCTTGAGGTCAGAGCACTGAAATGTCCACCTGAAGGTCTGGGGTGACCTCCAACACTCCATGTAATGAACTTCATGTCCATCCTCAAACAGACTGTATATGCCGCTCCTAAAGGAGGTGAAGTGCAGCTTGAGATCAGATGGTGGAGAAAACAGTAAGAGAAGGAAGCGCCTACCATAGCAGGGTGTTAAAAGTACTAACCAGTGATGAATGAGAAACAGGTGGCCACCCCTGCTGAAAGGGTTATGTTAAACCTGCCATGCATTCTCGTGACTGTTGGTGTTGCTCTCTTCACCTTTCTAGCTACTGATATCTTATTACTTTTTTTTTTGGTAACATAGAGCTTAATTTATAAACCATTGCAAGTTTTGCAAAGGAATGTTAAATAATAGTATTTGAAGTTGGTAGAGAAGCCTAAAAATACTTAAACAATTTTTGAAAACCTCATATTATGTTTCACAATCTAGTACTTTCCATGAGAAAAATTACTAAAAGTCTAATTTTGAATGTTCTTTAAACAACCTGTCCCTTTAATTTCTGGTCAAATTTTAGCATACAAGTAGCCGGAAACCTCTAGGGGTATCCAGGGGTTGCCTTGAGGCTCTTTGATCCTTGCAACTACAACCTGGGTACTAAATGCCCCCTCCTAGGGGTCAGTCATGGTCACATTCTGAACAGAGATGCTGGTTTGAAATAAAAAGCAACTGAAGATCAGCACACAGCCAGATTGTCATGGTATGCTAAGGCAGTCAAAAAAGCATGGAAAAAAAAAACAACCTTTGTTACATCCAACTGTGAAAATGTAATTCTATATATCACAACCAATTATTAAAGAAAGGGAAGAAATCAATGAGGTAGAGAAGACCTCAAACACACACCAAGGAATCTGTTTTCTCCTGTTTCTTGATGTCATCAGGGCTGTGGGCTTTGATTATCATTCTTTAATTCCACTTCTGGGAAGCTTTACTCTGAGCCTTTTTAGGGGGGACTTAATTCGAACTTTCCTTTTCACTATGATAGCACTCTATTCAAAATGTGAGTTCCAGCATTTATTAAGTTTTACTAATGTGTATACCTCAAAGGCTGCAAAGCCTGAATTTGGAGACTCTGTACACATTCTTTAAGAATTTTTGTGTCTGTTTGCATCTAAGAACCCTGAATGATAAAGAAAATAAGAAAAAGTCTTCATGTTTGAGATGAAGTATAGAATAATATAAAAGTAAGTCTCTTAGTTTTTTTTTGAAACATGTAAACATGTGTAAAAAGTAATCTAAGAAAAATAGGTCTCTGCCAAAAAGTGGAACCAAAAATAAGAGGACTATAGACAGGTAGGTTTAACATCCACCGTAGTCCAGGAAAGGAAAGGAAAGGTGTCACTTCCCAATTTATAATATAATGTAAGAGGAAGGAACCAGGAGTGCTCATCTGATTTGGTTCTGGGCTAGACAGTGCTGAAGGACCACCCTGAGGAAAGTCTGTTCACTATTATGAGTGTAGAAAGGGAACAAAGGATGGAGGGATTTTTGTTGTCGTTTTTTTATAGATGTATTCTTCTAAGCCTGAATATTTGAGAACTCTCTGGAGATTAAGCATATTACTTCTTCCTCAAATGCTTGTCAGGTTAATGTTGTTAGTACTTATGCAATTGCTTATTGACATTCCTTCACTTGTTCTCCCACCCACTTGGCACTGTGTGGAAGAAACCACATTCTGAGAGAAGGTAAATGCTTGCTTTTACCATGAGTGAGTAAGCCTGAATTAAAGCAGCCAAGGAAATGTGTTGCTTGGATTAGAACTTCTGTATCTACTATTGTCCAGGAAGGCTTGGCTAACCCAGAAGGAGAGAGAGACAAGAAAGTATATTTACACACAGGGAGAAGAAGGTGTCAGGGGAATATATTAAGTGGGGTATGGCAATGGGAGTATATGTAAGAAAGATGAATTTAGTTTAGTTTTGGACATGTTAGGATTTCATGGATAGTGAAGCAATGATGTATGACTGGGAATATGAAACTGAAGCTTAGGTGGAAGTTTTGGCTAGACAGATGAAAATCATTCACAAGAGATGATTATTCAAGTTGAGATAACTGATGCTATTTCAAATGGACAGAGTGCAGAGTCAGAACAGAGGACCTGGAACCGAGCATTGGAGAAAACCTTTATTAAGAGATATTGGGAGAGGAAGAACAGCCCAGAAAGACAGTGGAATAATCAGACAGTAGGATGAGAAGCAGAATGGCATTTTTCCATGGAAATCAAAAGAAGTTCAAGGAGATTCTTTAAAACAGCCCAATACTATAAAACTCTGAGAATCTTCGAGCACTGTTCTTTATATCCTAATATGTTTATCTCATAATACATAGGACAGGCTCAATAAATATTTGTTGAATGAATAATAAATAGCCTAGGAATGTAAGGATTGGGAAAATAAAGTAATCTTTTGAGTGTAATTTTCATAGAGTGGGAGGAAGCAGACATAGGTTGTTGGGATTTGAGGAGAGAACAAGAAAGTAGGCATGGGGATGGTTGACCTAGATCACACTGAGAAATTTAGGTAGAGAAAGGAATATATAAAACAAAAACTCATCAAAGGAGCAGTAGAATACAATGAAGGGATTTTTATAAATTGTAATAGGCCTTTGAGTGACTAAGGATGCAAGGGAACAAGCCAATGGACAGAGAGAAATTTTAAAATATTGTGAAGAAAGTATTGTATCAGGGAAATACAATGTATCAAAACTCTCCTTATGTGAAATATTATAGAACCAGTATTGACAGATGCATCTCTTTTGATACAATACCATGGAATATACTTCAGATCCAATCTGATCTACTTCAAGTCATAGTCAAGTGTGGAACCTCAGACCACAGGATTTTGAGACCTTTGCAGCCCTCATCCCCATCCTTTTGCAGAATAGCATCCATGAACTAAGTTTGATATTAAAGACAGATTTAGTTCAAGAACTGGCAAAAATAAGGATTAGTCTGAAGTTATATTCTCTTTGGTTTACTAATGAACTGAAAAATGAAAAAGATATACAGAGAATTAAGGGCACAATGAATAGATGCAACTTCTTGATGCCCTCTTTCCTTTTATTAATTGAGGTGTAGGCTAAGCTGCTATAGCAAAGTGGGCCTGATCTATAGTGTGTGAAGAGTGATAGAAGTTTATCTCTCTCGTGGTAGAGCATATAGACGACAGGTCCAGGGCTGTCAGGGAAGCTTTATCATCCAAAGTTGCTCTAGTTATCATTATTTCACAGCCTGCAACAGGGGAACAGAGAGAATTCAAGGCGAAACATCTCTGTGAAGATGACCCCGGAGTTGTACACATCTCTTCCACTCACCTCCTAGGGGCCCAAACTTAGTCATATGACTACACCTACCTACCAGAGAGGCTGGGAAATATAGTCTGTAGCTGGGGGCATCCATTGCTGTTACTGGATTTTCATTCTTCACATTCTTGGATAAACACTGCTACTTATAGCATTAGTTCGGCGGTTCAGATGGGAGAACTGAGGCAACGAAACAGACAAGTGCAAGGAATACTTAATGAAACATCACAACATACTGAAGAAATACGAGAGAGGTTAAATACAAATTTACAGAGGTATCTATTTAAAACGACAATTCTATTTGGGTGCCTGTTTGAGTTTCTACCATGTGGCATTTTCAGCCAGTGTGTGTCTGTTGTCTCTAGGCAATTAAAATTATTCAGCATCGAATTCCTAGCTCTGGGACCAGAAAAAGGAATCTAAGAAGCATTCACTGATAGTCTGATTGAGAACAACTGCTTTCCCTTTGGTCTATTCATGCATATTTCAATTGGCATTAATGTAAAGTACCAAGTGGGGTGTCTTCTACATGAAATCCTTGTTCTTAACTTGGCAGCAATGCTGGCAGTAGGTTCTAAATGATCATTCTGGGATAGTAAATCAGCAATCCTCAGCTGATAGGTCTAACAATGAGGAGATTGCTGGAGGCAGGTGGTGGTGTAAGGCCTAATTCTGTTGGCATTAAGTGACCATTCATATTTGCTGCAGGAGCAGTAAATTGCACTGTTTTAAAACAGGAAGTCTGAGTTAAAAGCTGTGTAAAACTGTTATACTGTAGCCAGCACTCCAGGCTCTTCTAATTAGGTCATTTGGAAAAAGATGACCTTTTAGTTTCTGTGCCTCTTTGCTGGGGACACATGTTTCTAATTATCATTTGTATTTTACTTCACCAAAGCTGTTGACAAGCTGAGCCTTTTTTATGTGCATGTATGAGAGTGCGTGTGTGTGCACACACACTCTATGAAGTTAATAACATTTTTGTGTTCTAGCATTCTGCAAACAGAAGAAGATGGAAACAATGTGTACAGTAATTTTAACGTCAGCACAAACAAAAGTCATACTCGAGTGAAGAACACACTAAGGGACATTGTTGCTGGTGTTTTAGGCAAACTTGACTTTAACTTTGTTTGAAGTCCCCGTATCCATATTTATTTTGTTTTGGGCTGGCAAGTGTGTGTGTCAGATACAAGGGAGAAATGAACTTTGGTCCACACTCTCGCTGGAAAAATAACATGCTTGAAATAATGTCTAGGACCAAAACTAAAAATCTCATGATGATCTTTTAAGGCTCATTTGTCCTTCTGCATGCTATTTTTGGAACATTTACAAATGCATACAAATACTGTCGTCTAATGACCACTTCTTCCAAAAGAAGTTCAGAAATAAAGGGACAACATGATTGTCTATGGTTCAAAATATATTCTGTGTTTCAGGAGATAGCTCAGGAAGTGAGGCATTCCCTAAGGCTGGCTTCTCCACTGACTTCCTTTTCTGTTTCAGGGAAAGTTTCTCGATGTGCTATCAGGTTCTTCCTCTGAAATCATAAAATCATTAAATCACAGAGCTGGCAGGCCTTTGAGAAGGCTTCTAGCTCACTGTCTGCCTTGAGGCCTTTCCGAACTTAAACTCTCCTGGAATATAATGGTCTACTCTTAACAATCTCTCACAAGGGAGAGTTGACAAGGAAGGATGGTACTATCTAAATGTTTAATATATAAATTACTCTGGCAGTTTGAAGAAAAAGTATGGAAGATGATTTGAAGTTTATTATGAAATTGCTAATAATTTATTCAACTCAATTTTCTCTTAGAAGTTCTATGGTGGGTAACTACGGGTCTCTAACAGAGCAGTTCAAAGACTGGAGAGGAGCTGGCAGTCATCGTATGACAGGTTGGCAACATGCCAAGGCACCCTGAGGTGCGGTTCTGAGTGGCATAGCCTGGGTCAGTCCCAGGAGAAGCTATAACATAGATGAGGAGCTTCTGTGTTTGGGCACTCTCTGAAGTCAGACAGTTTTCTGCTACTGCTCTGGTGATCCTAGAGGATTTGGCTTCTCCTTTTCTTTATTCTGGCTCTCAGTTGGTGGACATCTATTTACTATTGGGAGGTTAATCAACAATTAAAGTATCTATTGACCTTCCTGTGGACAGGGGAGCATATGAAAAGATGGTAGGGTTGAAACTTGGGTCCAGGAGACACTTCCCTTTACCAGCCAAATAGCTTGTTATGGTCATATTCACGAAGTAGCCAGAGAATGCACCTAGCAGACCTCAAAGTACAGGGACTGCAATTGACCAAGGGCCCCTGCTCCTCTGCTCTGGAATCTATTGCTGTTTTCTCTGAGGTCACATTTCCCAAGGGCTCAGCCAATGACTGAGCCAGGCAGGAATGCTATGGCAGGCTCAGTCCCGGGAGACCCCCGATTCCTCTGACAGCCAACTTAGGCTCGAGAACTTCCCTGATGCCTTGCAGAACCTCCAGGCTGTTGGGTGCTCAAGGACGCTTCCACCCAACCTTCTTTCCCTCTGTGCCCCACTCAGGGTGTGGCCTACATAGGGAGCTCACTGCTCCCGCGGTCTCCCCAGGCTCCCTCCATACCGTTACCTTATTTCCTCTAATGAGATCCTTATTTCCCCAAACACAATGAACACGAGGCTCTGGTGCTTTATAAAACTTCGTTTGAAGGCTTGGGGGTATTATAAGAGAATAGCAATGTAAAAAAGGAATATTTACAACTGGATCAGATCCTACCAAATCTAGATGCCATCTGTCATGCTTATCACAGGTGGCATCATTTTGACTGGCTTTACTTAGAGTCTTGCCTATTGCAACATTGCTGGGGGTCATTTTATCTCCCTTAGAAGGGAATTCCCTCAAATCAGTCCTTTCTGGAAATCTGGGACACTTCCTGCCTCTTTCCTCATTTCTCACCCAAGGAATTTAACAGGAAGTTGACGTCATACCAGTCTCTGCAGAGATGCTGTTCGCAAAGCTATCATTAGGCTTTAAAGTCTGAAATTACCTATTTCAGAATAAAATTTTGGATTTTCTTTTGCAGAAGTCAAAGGATCAGTAAAGCTATTTCCCCCCAAAAAGGAGCATTCTTTTCTTGAAATTTTTTATTGTTTGTACTGCTAGAACAGAGTTTTTCAAACTTGACATTACTAACATTTTGGACCTAAGAATTCTTTGTTATAGGAGATTGTTCATTGTAGGATGCTTAACAGAATGCCAGTAGCAATATCATTCCAGTCATGACAAACCAAAATGTCTCCAGACTTTGCCAAATGGCACCTCCCTGGGGGTGGGGGGCGGGGGTGGAGGGCAGATTAGCCCTAGATTGAGAACTGCTGCCCTAGACCAATAGGCACAAACTGAAGGCAACTTATAAAAATAGGATTTTACTTCTCTGTGGGCGAATACTTGCACTGCACATTAACTGCAATGTTAACCAAAAACGTAAAGTCCAAGCAAGATTGTGTGTGTGTGTGAGTGTGTGTGTGTGTGTGTGTGTGTGTGTGTGTATTTGCAGCAATCTACCTCTATTAATGCTAGGAAAAGTGGACTGATTTACCATCTAAACAATATTGTTGACTAATGCAGAGAAAACTCTGAAAATTCTCCATTCTATTAAACCTACCACTCTTTCAAAACATTTAAATGTGTCTAGAACTTCCAAAGGTAACAGCACTCTCCTGCTTTCATCCTTGATTTTATTTATGGTGAGAAACTTGCTTATATGGTATAGGCATGTGCCTTTGCAAGATCTCATTCTCTGAATGTATCAAATCCTTGACACAACCTGTGCCTGTGCTCTGTGGTCATCTCTGTGATATGGGCTATTTGCCTGTGGGTAGCTTATGCCTGGAGGGGCTGAGGGCAGGGTCTACAGCTGACGGTGGCTGGATGTTGATTTCCTCTGGTTATGCATGATACGTCACTGCTGTCTGCTGCTTTGTACAATTCCCACCACCTGGCCTTGTCTGATGTTTCAGCCTTGCTGGTGAAGCGGTCTGTTTGCCAGAGTGTCTCATTGTGATCATCTGAATTTTGGCCTTCATTTTAGTATGACTCCAAAAGGCAAACGATTTGGGGGATGTCTCTTGGGGTAGATGTGTAGAGATGAAGTTCTGTGTACCTCTTAGTCTTACTGGAGATTAGACCCTGTGTTAGATCAGAATATTTCTGAAAGTTGATGATCTAAGAATTGGAAAAGATACAAATGTCTTATTTGCTGTGTAAGTATCCCCTGAAACATTTCATTCTTTGGTTTATAAGTATTTCCTCCATTCCATGGCCTTTTGATCGAATTAAAGATCCAAAATATAAACAATGAAGCAATTACATGACGATGTAAAGCAGAATAAGGTAAACATCAGAATGAATGGCAAGCACAGCAATTGCTGTAAAAATTCACAGAAGTGGGTTATTGCCAATGGTCAATTTAATATGGAAAGTGCTCTGGGAGTCTTTGGGACTTGGGTTAGGCTTTGAAGTTTGGGCAGGATTTAGATGAGCAGCCAAAAATTTTGTGCATCACTGACACTGGGTACATATGTGTTTAAATAGTGTGAGCAAAACCTTAGAGATAGAATCAGCTTGGGATGTTGCTAGGGGGTGAACTTGACTGGGATGGAGGACTTCGGTAAGAGGAGTGGGTGACAAATTTGGACAAGTAGCATGGGGACCACTCCGGGGCATTTATTTTGGGAGCTTTTGGAAATTTCTTAGAAACTTCTGTTCTGCAGCTGCAATAATAACAGAATCACCAAAATCTGATGTATGTGCAGCAATCTACCTCTGTCAATGCTAGGAAAAGTGAACTGATATACTATCTAAACAATACTGTTGACTAATGCAGAAAGAATACTGTTCTCAAAACAAACTCCATCGTGAGGCAGTACAGGGGAAACCTGTTTACTGAGAGGACAAGAAGGAAACCAAAGTGCACTTGCGAGGGCTTTGCCCTCTAAAAGTGAGCAGTGTACAAAAGCAAATGCAATTCCTCTTTTGTGAGAGATATAGATGAAAAATGAGTTAGCAATGTCCAGTGCTTACGGACATTGCAAGACATGGAGTTGACATAGCTCAGAGCCTCTCACAGTCTGCGCATTCGATAAGGTCCCTGTTAGAAATTGGCCACACTTACACGAGGCAGGACTTGACTGTTGACTTTTACAAGCTATTGATCTTAAATTATCATAGGCTGATTTGATAGATACAAAGAATGTTGGCAAGGGTGCTTCTACAGTTTCAGATTAAGTTATCTTAAATATATATAATTAGCTCTGAAAGACTGTGAGGGTGAGTTATGATTTTTAAGTCCTTTTCTTTTTTTAAAAAAATCTGGTTGCTTTTCATCTGCTTTGAATTCTCCCACTTGAAAATTTAGGTTTATAAAATTCCAAAAGAGTCTGAAAAAAATAAGTTCCAATTTAAAAAAGAAAACATAAATGTTACTTCCAAACTTTACCTAAGATATTGCTTTTAAGAATGATCTGGCACTAAACTGACTGCAGAAGGTTATTTATTCAAACCCTGTCTTGTTCCAAAAGATAGCTATTAAGGGGTTGTTCAGCACTGAGGAAACTTCTCTGAGGTATATGCATATATGTATTTTTCCCAATAGTTTTATATTTAATGACCCCAACATAAAGATAATTTGTTAGACTATGAAGATCAAAAGCTGGAAAATTTTGGAGGCATGTAGAGGAGGAAAGGCACATCTTTGTCTACTTTCTACCTTTCCGTGTAGAGAAGTTGAGAAAGAACGGGAGGCAGAATGTTTATTAGATGTCTTTCTTTGTGAACAGTGATGCTTTGGCAGTGAGGTCAGCCACCTCCTGGCCACTGTCCTGAGGAATTACCTGCAAGTGGAACAGTGCAGACGAGATGACTGGTTCTTAAGTGAGGGTGGCTCTCTCCCTGGCGTTGTTAGGAACACTAGGAGAATCATTAGCCCCCACACTTAAGCCCTCCAAATCTGTGCATCTGAAAGTCTTTGAAATATCCTATTGTATCTTAAAAATGTATAAAATTTTGCACTCATTTGTGTATGTTTGTCTGAATATAAAAATAACATTTTAAATTAACAATGAGTCCGGTGGCTGCTTTGGTAATATGCGCTTCCCTGATGCTGTGGCTTCTGTAGTCCCCTGGCATAGAACAGTGTAACCCCGAAGGTATTTCACTCCGAGGAGACAGGGATTAACCACGGTGGGGTCGTCCCTGATATTACCAATAAGGATAGGATGGGTTGAGAGTCTAAGATTTCAGTGGCTTAAAATAATGAAGATGTCTTTCTTCCCCATGGTAAATATTCCCACCGGTCAGCTGGAGAGCTCTGCTTTTCCTCACTCACTCAGGGCTTAGGTGGAGAGAGTCTCCATCTCTCATGATCCGTTGATGGGCAAGGCAGGACAGTGGCGATGTTGTGAATTGTTCTCTGGCTCTTACTTCACTCCTATTTCATTGGCCAAAACAAGCCATGAAGCCATACCTGACTGCAAAGGAGAATGGGAGAATGCCGTTCTATTCATCCAAAGCTCCAAAAGGCGGAAGCCAGGAAAATCTGGTGAACATGACTAATGATGAATCACATTAATCAAGATTAATGAAGATCAACACCTAAGTGCACATATAGGAATAACATTTATCGGGCATCGGGCAGATGGGAGGGGGGAGGGGATAGGTATATTCACACCTAATGAGTGCGATATGCACCGTCTGGGGGATGGACACACTTTAAGCTCTGAATGGGAGGGGAGAGGGCAACATACGTAACCTAAACATTTGTACCCCCATAATATGCAGAAATAAAGAAAAAAAGAATGGAAACGAAAGAGGTGCCCAGGAGATGGGGTTGTTTTGGAGGGGTCACCCGAAGATGATCAGCTACCCTGGAGTCTCTTCACAGAGTGAGCTCACACAATGACCTCATGGCTAATTTGTGTTTCCCTTTACTATTCGCACACCCGTTGCATCACGATGTCTTTTTCCAAAGAATGTATGGGATTCTGAAGATGACATCACAATCCCATTTTAGTCCTGCTTCCCTGAGATTACTTCCAGAGATGAGCTTGATTGGAGTTCTGGATTTTTTAGGAGTTTTTGGCTATCCATCATAGACAGTTTCCTGTTTGGCTTTCTCTCACAGCTAATGCTTCTGAATTTTACTAGTTTAAGTTTAAAAATCTGCCTTGTCTTTTAAGTTCTTAGAGGGCACCTCATTATCAAAAGAAGAGGGTATCCCCCATCTTTTGATACTGATGTTGTCAGGAATGAGACAGGACAACTCTACAGGAAAGAGGAACCTGAAGACAGACACGATCGCCTGGACGCTGGCCCCGCCCATCTACCTCGGATCCTTTTCAGTTGCCGTGGGTCTCTCTACCTTCTGCTTGTGTCCTAGCCAAGTGCCATGACAGTTCTGTGCATCTTCCTTCCATCTGGGAAATGTCTGTTGACCATTAGGGAGCGTTTTCTGAGTATAGCTTTTGTTACATGGTGCCAGGCACTACAGAAAATCTGAGGTAAACTAAGCTATTTCTATTTTTTTTAGGCTTCCAAGGTTTTAAAATAAAGTAATACCAAAAGAGCATCCTAGAAACCGATGAATTTGAAGTTGTTGGATGAAATACTTCTTTTTAAAATTCTTGCCAGTATGTCTATGAGAGTCTAGGTATAACCGTATTTGGAGATATCATCAAAAATCTAAATATGGGGCCTGTTTTGAATATGAAGCTTATGCCAAATGGTCCTCTTGGGTCCCCCATTCCCACTATCCCTGTGAGAGGCCCTGGAAGGAAGTGGAAGACGTTCTCTTTGCCCTTGAGATGCTCCAGATCAATTTGGGGAGTCGGTATTAAAAATATAATACAGAGACTAATACAGGTAAGTATATGGTAAAGTGCTAAGTTGGCAGCAGATGCTATACGTATTTTTAAGAGCTCAGAAAATGGAGGGATCACGGTGGTTAGTGGAGTCAGAGTTTCACGGAAAAGATGAGAGAGTTGATCTAGGATACGAAGATTTTAGGAACAATAACAATAAAAATAAGAAATTGACTTCCTTCTATAATTTACATTTAAATAAAACTGCCTCTACTTTACCATTTTTCAATTGTTGGTCCTGTTTCCATCCTCAGCCTGGATCATAACTTTTCTCAATCCCATACATAATTTAAGCCCTGTGTTGCTACCCCTTTGAAGTATGTTAATATGTGATTGACATCCACCAGGGATGCAGATTTGAGAGCAAACAATGAACTCTGCTCCCTCTTCCCTTTGAGGCCAGGAGGAAGTTAATAACTTTCTTTCCAGACCATGCAGAACCTGGAGGGGGATGAGCAGTATGGATGGCTGAGTTGATGCAGGCAAGCCTTCTGGAAGGGCTTCTAAAGCTTTTGGGTCTTTGAAGTGAGTGAGAGTACCTCATGTGGAGCTATCCTGAGAATGGATAGGGCCAGACCCACAAAACTTCCTCATTGTTGCCGTTGTGGGGCTGCAAGCATCCCCTCCTGCCTCCCCTTTGGACAGCAGAAGCCTGGGGAGCACACCCCGTGGAGCCACTGAGTCTGCAAGAGCAGGGGTGGGGGAACTACCACCCATTGAATCCTGCTCCTGCTGCGGTGCTGAGTGGAGGGGGGCGGGGTCTCATCACACTGAACTTTCTTCCCATCTGAGGGAATACATATATTTTTTCCTCTTAAAACCAAAGTTAGAATGTTTGTTTGAAAATGAATTCTTAGACTCTGCTTTTAGTTAGAAATTTCCATAGGGAACAATAGAACTGTAGTACATTTCTAATTTAAAACCTTGCATTGTTGATGAAGTTTTGAAAATAACAGAAAGAGGCAACCCAAACATCTGTTACTTTAATTCTTTTCTCCTTTGGCTTGCAGTACACTGTGGCACTAGTCTTAGAATGTGGGCACTGTCTCTGATCAGTATTTTGGGGACTTTTGGAATGTACAAGAAAATATAGATAAGATTCTTTGCTTAAAATTTATAATGCATTGCAGATTGTACTGTGGGTTTCTCAAACAACAAAAAATCCTGGTGGATTTTAAAACAGTTTAGAGGAACAGCCCAGCTCTTTGATGCAGGGTATTTAGATTAATGTTAGTCACAACATAAAGCTCAAGTTCAGAATTTGTGTCTCCCTCTGATTACCACACATCAAACTACTTGAAATGGAGATAAAATTGCATTTTTCTGGGGGAAATGTGATGCTATTTTGATGATTAAATGTACTGGGAACAAAGGTTCTTGTTAGCCATGTTGGGTGTGGTCTGGAGAAGTTTCAGCCAACTTGGCCTTGGACCAGTGGGTGGTGGCTGAGCAGGGTGGCCGTTGCTATCAGCAACCTCTGGTGGGGAAGGCGGGGCCCAACTCCCAGCACTTACTGAGCTGGGGCATAGGACGTATAGGCTATGGTTTCTGAGTCCCTGAGAGCTGGCAGTGCACTATGTGTAGGCCCAGGAGAGCTGTAGCATCACAGCTCATCTTTGTCTAGAGAAAGTGTTGGTAAAAGATTCACCTCCTGGAACAAATCTTTATATATCACATTATTATTATTATTATTATTTTCTGGCAAACACTTCATAAAATGGATGTGACATTGAGATCCTTACTATTTAACCAAAGTACTTTTATAATATAACCTACCAAAAATTTATCATCCTGATCAAAATATTAAAGGCCATTATCTTCCTCTTTTATAATGTCCTAATCCACTCATGTTGGGCAGGCTGCAGCCTGGCAGGGCTGGGGATGGGGTAGGGGCTGGAAGGAGACCATGCCCACGTAGTAGTATTATTTGATCATCTGCAATGAGGTCCTGGGCTGAACAGGGTGGGAATGAAGGATGACCAGGTAAGTAACTTTGGTTTGGTGCTATCTCTAAAGAGAGGAAACAGATATCTTAGTGTTTGCGTTTAGATGGTGTCTTGATCTGTTTTGTGTTGCTATAAAGGAATATCTGAGGCTGGGTAATTTATAAAAAGAAGAGGTTTATTTGGCTCACGGTTCTGCAGGCTGTACAAGAAGCATGGGACAGGAATCTGCTAGGCTTCTGGTGAGGTCCTCAAGCTGCTTCCATAAGTGGAAAAAGGCAAAGGGAAGCTGGCAAGTGCAGAGATCACATGGTGAGAGAGGAAGCAAGGCGGGATGGGGTGGGGGAGTGCCAGGCTCTTTTTTTTTTTTTTTTTGAGACAGAGTCTCACTCTGTTGCCCGGGCTAGAGTGCCGTGGCGTCAGCCTAGCTCACAGCCACCTCAAACTCCTGGGCTCAAGCGATCCTCCTGCCTCAGCCTCCCAAGTAGCTGGGATTGGTGTGCACCACCACGCCTGGCTAATTTTTCTATTTTTAGGAGAGACAGGATCTCTCTCTTACTCAGGCTTGTCTTGAACTTCTGACCTCAAGCGATCCTCCTGCCTCAGCCTCCCAGAGTGCTAGGATTACAGGCATGAGCCACCATGATCACAGGTTCTTTTTAACAACCAGCTCTTGAGGGAACTAATAGAGCAAGAACTCATTCAGCTTCCCTCACCCCAGGGCATTAATACATTCATGAGGGATATGCCCACCCCTGTGACCCAAACACCTCCCGTTAGGCACTACCTCTAACATCAGGCATCAAGCTTTGACATGAGATTTGGAAGGGACAAGCGTACAAACTATAGCAGATGGCTCTACGGAAACTCAGAGTCAGAGGTGGTGTAGCAGCTGCTTCCCAGCCTGTGTGTTCCTGCCAGATGCGTTTCTGTGCTGACCAGGTTCCACTCCTTTTCAGTGCTTTGCCCCTTGGGGAGACCTTTGGGTCTTAAGAACTCATGTGTGCTTGGCTCCTTCAGCTTCACAGTGGGCCTCTTATTAATATTTCCACAGTGAGCCATTTCATCTTTTTAAGGGGAGTGTTGGTCTCCCTAGGTATAGCAATGGTGGGAATGTGTGTTCTAATACGTTCTGGGTTTTTTCTTACATTCTACAAAATGCCATTCTTTCTACTTCAAAAAAATGAACTTTTTTGCCTTAATTCCTAGGGCCCAGAGTCTTTTTCCTATTTACTTCTCTTACAAAATAATAAGCTTCTGAGAGGTGTGCATCATATTTCTAAGCCAGAATTCAAAATAAGATATCAGTTTGGAAATCTAGGTTCTGGCTTTTTTAATAATGACTAAGTTATTTTCATCTCTGAAGAAATTACTGTTAAGTATTCTACCATGTTTAATTTTCTTCAATTGTAATCTTATGATGGCTGCAGCCACCTGCTAATTCCAGGCCTGCTAACTGGCCTGGCTACTAGAGCACTGCTGTGTCAGTATAGTAAGTGATCCTTTCTCCCTAGTATCAAGGTGAATTGTTTCCCACATGAGCAGTGTCTCATATCTAGATTGCTAATTTGGTAACTTTTTCATGCCTTGTGGTGGTTGAAATACAGGTTTGCCAGAGATTAAGAAGAAAAGATAATGGTCAGCCTCTATTTTCTCTTATTCTCACCATTCATTGTTAATTACAACCAAAACAACCACAAATTTAAGCTGCCTTCCAGGCAACTTTAGGAATATTTTAAAATAACCAGTTTCACTTTAAAATGTTGAATTGAAAGGTTTAGGAAGAAGTTCCCATTTTAGTACTTGCTCTCAATCACTGATGTAACATAGTTTATCTTTTCTGACCTTCCCTCTGTGTCCTATTCCATGAGCAGGTGCCTCTGCATCACTGCCCACCAGTGACATTTTCCATGCTCTAGAAGGATACCTTCAGGTCATCCTGTTCTCACCTTCAATTCCCATTATAATATGTGACATCAATATGTACAACATTTGTGTACATATAACCTGCTCCAGAGGATAATTTCCAGTGTCCTTAGGTAGTTGGGTGTCTCTTTACATGAAAATGTCCTTTTTGTCCTTAGGCCTTCCTCTTGACTTTGCTCTCACAGATATATTCACACACATGGACAGTTGCATAATATATACCTGCCCAGATACATACAATTATACACAGATTAATGTACATGGCACTTAATAAAATTTTGTTAAATCAACTGTGTGTGTGTGTAGGGGATGGTTTATTTTGCCTGTGCATTATAGATGCAGGCACCGAGAAAAGTTTTCCTTTGTCCCTGAAGTTTTTATTGTGTAGCTTCAGAAGTTTTCCTTTCTGGATAATTTTTTTTCAAAAAGTCTGAAGAAAATTTGCACAGCAATTTTGACTTACCTGTGGGTGGAAAGAAGGATAATTTTTACATTTTACAGCAATTTTGGATTTTTTACACATGGATTATTTTCTGAGCCTTCAAAGCAAACATTTCAAAATTTTCTATTCTTTAGACTGAAATGGTTGAAAGTAATACTATAATGTTTGCACCTTGCTTTTCATAATTATTACTATACATGCACATTTATGTATTTATGTAATCAACAGTACTATGAATTTATAATTGTTTAATTAGTTACTTACTTTATCACTGCATTTTTTAAAACTTTCTGAAGTCTCTCTATATAAGTCTTATGCACAAAGAAGATATTCATTCTCTTGTTGAATCTCTGGAAAATCCATTTATTTGCTTTTAGTAGTGAGAAAAATTTTATATTTTGTTCAAGTAGGCATTTCTTTTGAGTTGAAAAATAAAACATAAATTTTCCCAAAAGTCTACTTTAATATCACCTTCAACTACGTGCTAGCAATGGAGACTGGGTCACTGTCTCCCTCACTCTATTCACTTTACCCCCGAAAGGTTAGCATTTAGGTGGCATTGGTCCTTTATGTAGGTGAAAGCATGTCCATGAAATTTACAATACCTGTGAAGCCCTATGGAGGGGATTAAAAATTCCCTTTGAAAGTAGAATAATCTTTACCAACTGGTAAAAAAAAAAAAAGCCCTTTTTTTATTGGAAGTACCTCAGGGGCTCTGAAAACTAGGAGGAAAACATATTACACAGTCTGAGAATACTGTGTTTAGGAAGGTTTGGCAACAGAGGGGGGAAAAAAGACTGTCATAGGATTCTAAGGCTGGGAGGTAGCTGTCTTAGTGGAGCTATTGAAATCTAGAATGGCCTCTTTCTATTTCTTGAAGAACTAAATCAACTGTATGAAGGTAAGATTTTCAAGCTGTAATAATAAAGACAGAATTTTAATTTATGAGTTCTTTCAGTAACACAGACTCAATTCTAATTCAATATTATTCCCAAACTAGATATTAAATATTATTTCACAGCCTAGTGAATAAAAAATATAGTAAACGAGCAAAATATTGTTATTACACGAACCTCATGTTTGACATTCCTCCACTTCTCTGTGTAGGATTTACAGCTGCAAACTTACTATAAGCAAAAGTCCTATGTCCCTACTGCATCCCTGCATGCGTATGTGTCCCCAGGTTGTCTAAGACAGGTTGGCAAACTAGGACTGCAGGCTAACTGTGGCCAACCACTTATTTTGGTAAACAAAGTCTTATTGGACACCACCATACCCCGTTATTTAAGCCTTATCCAAAGCTGCTTTTGTGTTAAATAGCAGTGTTGATTAGTCGTTACATATAGTGCATGGTTTGCAAAGCTAAAAATATTCTGGCCCTTGGAGAAAAAGTTTGCTGACCCCTGACCTAAGACATCAATTTTCTTATCTTTTGCTTCACTGATTGTATCACAGAAAACTCTGTTTAATGTGTATATTTTTTTATCCTGTGACTAATTCCTCTCTTTCTGATAGAAAAACTAAATGCAAAACAAAAAGACCAAACACTAGGGGGGAAAAAACCCTCAAAAACAATAAGACAAAAAATCCTTATAAAATTTAAGAAGTACTGATAGGAATCCTGAAATAGGCCCATTAAAATGGGCTGATGTTAATGAAAAATTTTATTCTTGCCAGGCAGCATATCGAGAAAAGAATACTTAGAAGACTTATGTTCTTGTTTCACTTTTGCAATTCTTTAACTCATGGGTCAGCAAACATTTTTGGTAAAGGGCAAGATGGTAAATATTTTGGGCTTTGTAGGCCATATTTATTTTATTTTATATAAAACAAGCAGTGGGCTGGATTTGGTGTGTCCTGTAGTTTGACAATCTCTACTCTGGCTCAGTGCTCTTGCTAAGCCACGACCTACATGAACTGCATTTTCAGGACACTGAAATCAAAAACGCTGCTAGTTTTAATTTTTCTCTGCATTGTTATGTGAATCAAAGCCCATGTTTATAAAATCCACTACATTTTCCACGGATAATTTTCTTACCCTGTGGAAAATAAAGTCAGAACAATACAGGGGAAGTGACATGTGATGAGAAGCTCAGCTATTACATTTCTTGGTATGTAAGTTTTTAATGATGCGTAATAAATGACTTCCAAACATAGAAGTGTATAAAACAAGAACCATCTAGTTTTACTCTCAGTTTTGTGGGTCAGAAATTCAGGAAGGGCTTGGCTGGACAGGTTTCACCTGGAGTTTCTCATTCAGGTGTAGTTTGATGTCAGCTGGGGCTGTGGCTATCTGAAGGCTGGACTGGGCTGGACACCCCCCATGGCTGGCAGTGAACGCTGGCTGTCAGCTCAGAGCTCAGCTGGAATTGTTGACGGGAATGCCTCCACGTGGCCTCTTGACCAAGGACGTCTCAGGGATCAGACTTCTTACGTGGTGCTTGGCTTACCCCATCGTGGGCATCCCTAGAGAATGAGGTGGAAGCTGCATGACCAGTCCTGACCTAGCCCAGGAAGTCTGTACTCTGCTAGCTCAGCAGTCACGAGCTTGCCCAGATTCAAATGGAGGTAGATGCCACCTCCCAATGTCAAGGGCCGTCAAAGAATTTGAGGTCATATTTTAAAATCACCACAGCTCGCTTTGAGGATTTCAAGTTTATAACTCTAACACAAACTTAATAGAATTTTAAAATTCAATATTATGCCATTGTACCAGCTATCATGTAATTAACCAATGTTATTAAGGGCAAGGCATCATAATTAAGATCTCAAATGAAACTGATAAAAAGAACAAATTAGATTGATTTTCCAAGAAAATAAAATAGTTGTAAGATTTTAAAAAGATTTGCTACAATGTTTTTGTCTTTATAGGGTCACCTATTTATCCCATATGACAGAATCGCATGCATTCAGACTAATTGGGTATAAATCAGATCTACGTTAGTGAAAAATTTGAATTATGGAATATATTAAGAAAATGAAGTCATTAGTTTTATGTAACTAAAATAGGCTATGAAAGGCATTACTAAGCAGAAGAAACCATCCCTTTAATATATACTTACTGAGTATATATTATATCATATAGTATATACCAGGCACTATTCTCTATGTGGAGGTTGCAGCAGTGAATAAAAGAGACAAAAATCCTTCCTTTTATAGAGAGACTAATCTGTTGATAATCATATTGTAATTCCCATTCTGAGAAGTACTTATAAAGAAGAATAAGTTGAGCAAGGGGGATACAGAGTGGTTGGGAGATTAAGGATGAGGTGTTATTTTAAATCACTCAGGGAAGGTAGCATTTGAACTGAGAATGGGCAGACAAGCCATGCGACTTCTGGGAGAAGTGCATTTCAGGTAGGTGCAGAGCTTGCATGAAATGCATGCGGGGAGAATAGGAAGCCCACCTGAGTATGGTGGAAAGACCAACTGGGAGAGTGGGAGGAGACGGGGTTAGAGAAGTGATGGTGGCGGGAGTGGGCTGGAGGGAGCTCTTGTGGGCTTTGCCAGCCGCGAGAAGGAGTTTGGATTTTATTGAGTAAAGGAGGAAGTCATTAGAGAGTTTCCAGCAGAGGAGTGACATACTCAGATTTAAATTAAAAAAAAAAATCACTCTGGCCCCTGTATAAACAATAGCCCATATTTTGGGGGGGTGAGATAGGTAACAATGGAGGCGGGCCAATTAGGAGGCTTTTGTTCTATTTTAAGCGCAAGATGTTTGTGGATTGGAATAGAGTGTTAGCTGTAGGGGAGATTAGAAAAAATAAAAATAGGTAAGAGACTGTACCCATTACACAGTTGAATAAATAGAGACCTAGAGAGTTTAACCAACTCATCTGGAAGTGGTGAACTGGTATTCGAATCTAGATATAATTTTGCAGATCAACTTCAGTCATGTGGATTTTCACACATTTAAACTTAATAAAGTCCAAATAAATAATATTGTACTGCGATTTCAGTGCATTGGGTTAAATTAAAAGCGATCAACCATGATCCTGTTTTTTAGATATTTCTATGATCATACCTCTTCATTGTCTCCATGTAGAAAACATTTATAATTCAGTAAATTGGATGAAATTTAAATTACATGACCATTTTGTCATACGATTTCTATGGAAAAATGAGAAAATGACTGCAGATATAAAACCCATAGCTGCGTACAAGCATTTGGCAAAATCCCAATGAGCAAGGTTTAAAAGTCAACCTGAGAAAGTTTCCTGTTGTCAGTTTGGGGAATTGATAAATAATATATCAAAGACATTTTTTTTCCAGGTTCAATAAGGACGGAAAAGAGTACTGACAGCTATGTTGGGAGTAATTTGGAAGCAAATCTATTGAGTCAAAACTATTTCCTATTAGTAGGTGGACATTGCTAGAATTATTCATTGTAGTACTTTAGGCAGGCTGGAGGGTCTTCCTTGCTTAGATCTTTCTTCCTTTGGACAAGGGGTGGGAGGGAGACTCTTTAGTTCTACTCTTGCTGCGGTACTTAAAAAATGTTTATTGGAGAAGGAATTGACTCCTTTATTGTCATGTTCACAGAATCTTTTTGCATTTTCTTCACCACGTTTACCTTCTTTGTGAGCTCTCTGAGTTACTGACAAGGTGATTTACTTGTGGCTCTAAAACCTCTCTGTTCCTTGATTTATAGATTACATCGTGTTTCTCCCTTCCATATGATCGAGATCTTCAAAGTAAGCATCTTTCAAAGTAGCGACAAGCGAAATACAGCTGGAGGATCAGTAACTCCCTGTTAAGCAGCTTTGCTTGCTGTCATTGTTGACTGCCAGGGGGTGGTGATCCATGTCAGTCACTAAAATGACACCTTGGCAAGACTGCAGTCTGCTTCTGGAGGTTTTGTGTATGGGAACACGTTTAAAGTAACAAGATTTTCCTATATTCCTAGCACCTCACACAGTGCCTGGAACATAGTAGGTACCCAACAAACATTTAATATTATTAATTATAAAATTATATTTTGAACATTGTGCTAACGCATGGTAGGTATATTTATTGCAGGTTGGAACAATGCAAGAATTTCTTGTCAATCCTGGATAAAATTTATTAATAGTAGAATAAATAACCCTCCAAGTGGGCAGAGTCTTTTAGTAAGACCCAATGAATTGATATAAACTTATATTTTTAAAGCCATCAAAGTAAGAAGAGGTTAAGACTAACGTTTACTTATTAAGATAATTTCCTAATCATTCTTATAAAAACTTAATGAGTGACAAACTGACGCTGGATATAAATTTATGATTTCCCAAAATAACATTTGATTGGTTTGAGTGATGTCTTACATCAAGTAATCATAGTTAATTTTTGCTTCTGGAGAGATTTGACTTTACCAGTCTATCATGTCATCAGATGTATTTCAAGAATGATTTCTTTGTCTGTTGATAGAGAGTTAAAGAATTCCTATGGAGATTCTTGAATCTATAACTTGTATTTTACCAGGGCAGATGGAACAATTTCGGAATAGTGGAAAAAAACTATATCTTCATTTGAAGTATATTACAAACACCTAAAGAATGATTTCATGTTTAAAAATATTTTTAGTCATACAAATCAAGGGCAAAATTAGGATTTTCCCCACACATTTAGAATTGACAATGGTGCAAGAACCAATAGGTCACTTATTTTAAGTTCAAATAAAGGTCAATAAATGCTGCAACCTTAATTCTGTTCTAAATATCAGCAGTTACAATGAGAGACTAGGAATTATAAATTAAATATAATGCTAAAACAAATGTGAAAATTATTAAAATCAGTGTTTTGTTATACTTCTTAAACATTTAATATCTATAATTAAGACTCATGTTTAATTGCAATTCACAAAATAAGCCAGGTCTGAAATAAATTTCAGAGAGTAAAGAAAGGATGTATATGATGGAAAGGCTAAAATTGTCAGGTTTTATATTTCCAGATTCTTTCCTGAAGGATGAACCTTGAAAGATTATATTTCTGTTTCTTTGGGTAATGCACCGATCACCCTAACAAACAATCAAAGCCCCAGCAACATCAACAACACAATCATGTAAGGCAACTCAGGTAACATATAGGAATGGATACTCAGCCTGGGTGAACGAGAGAGTGTTCCCTGTATTATTCTGTCACTTGTTTCCATGGCTGACACAAGGGTGCTGGGTCTGGCTGCCCCTTGACCCAGATTACAGTTTTGCCTATGGACTAGCCACATTGCAGTTTTTTCATGAGTCTCTGCCCCTCTCTGGAACAACAGTGGGTGCTTATTTTAAGAGGTATTGTGGTTCCCTAACTTAGCCTTGCCCTTGAGATCTGGTGGTTATGTCAGCGCACTGGTTCTCACACTCCAGCTGCACGTTGCAAGCACCTGGGAGCTTTCCTAAACTACCCATATCCTGGTTCCACTCCAGAGATTCTGATTTAATTGGCCTGGGGTGCCGCTCAGGTTTTGGCATTTTTGAAAATCTCCCCAGGTTTTTCTAAGGTGTAACTAGAGTTGAGAACCAGTGGCCTAATAAAGCTTGTAAGAAGGGAGAAAGTACAGCCTTTGAAGTCTTGCCTTGTAAGTTCTTATCTTCTATATTGTTTTCCTACAGGTTCCTCAAAGAGTCTCAGAAAACCCAGTGAACCCAGTCTCAGGTGAACCCTTTGATTGTGATTCATGGTTCCTGACTCTTTCCAAAACTGCTTTCTGGATTCTGTTTTCCTGTAATCTTTCCCAGGAAGGAAATGCAAAACAGAGGTCTGAGAAAAACAAGAAACACAACCATGATGGATGCCGTACTGTAGTAGATTGCTACCTGGCATCTTGTTGTGAAACATGGAAAAAAGTCAGTAAGCAAATTGGGCAGAATTGGAGAGTAATGGGTTGGCATATCAAAATGCATATACAAAATATTAATCAAAGCAAACACTTAATTTTAATCATAGTATCACAGTAAGCAAACATTAGTATGGGATTTAAAAAGTCTTAGATTCAAGTCCTGGCTCTGCCATTTCTAGATGTGTGATTTATACGATTTATCTACTTTTTATGAGCTTTAGTTTCCTTATCCATAATATAGAAATAATATCTGCTGTAATTTCCTTCTGTGGTTGTTGTAAGTATTAAACTAAATTATAAAAGTGAAATAACATTTTATGTTATATGTGATATACAAATATTATCATTGCTATGGGTTGAACTGCTTTAATATATATTTATGTGAACATATTTTATGGTTTACTTTTTCAATAAAGGAACAATCCTGGGGGAACAATGGTTATAACAATGTAATTAAATCAATGTGTTATAGTTTTCAACTAATCTGCTTGGGTGGCAAGTTTCTATAAAGTGAAGAATGCATCTTCTGTAAACCCGATGTTTCAGCCTTACATAGGATATAATTGGTTACTAGTTTTGAAAAATAAAGTTTCATATCATTTTCTCATCATTTAAACTTACATTTAAGGGTTTTTTTTTTTTTTTGACTATCTGTTGTACCTCTAGTAGCCATTTAAAGAAAAAAATAACAAAAGTATAGGAATAGAAATGCTTGGGATTCTGTGAAGTTGTGGAAGAAGCCTTAGTTTTGTCTTGAGCTGTGGTGTTTCAGTAAGTTTGAGCTGCTATAAGAAATGACCACAGACTGGGCAGCTTAAACAAGGAAGATTTATTTATCACAGTTCTGAAGCTGGGAAGTCCAAGATTAGGGTGCCACCATGGCTGGATTCTGGTGAGGATCCACTTTCAAGTTGCAGGCAGCCAACTTTCACTTGTATCTTACATGGCAGAAAGAGAATAAGCTAGTTCTCTGTCTTATAAATGCACTGATGGCATTCATGTGGGCTCCACCCTCAGGATCCAATCACCTCCCCAAACCCCACCTCCAAATACTACCACACTGAGGATTTCACCATATGAATTTTGGGGGAACATAAATATTCAGTCCATAGCAAATGGCTACCAGCAACGGAGTGGTAGCTAATGACCATAGCTTCCATTTACTGAGTCAACACTATGTGCCAGGCCCCATGCCAAGTGTTTCAGATACTTCATTTCACTTAGGCCCCCCAAATTTCTGTGTGAATTAGGTTCTATTATTATATCAATTGTTTTGCTGAAAAAAAAATAACCACATACCAAACACTGAGGCACAGAGGGGCTGTCATTTCCTCCTTAAACCTAAGCAGGTTGACTCAGATCCTTTGCTTTCAACCACTGAACTATGGTGTTTTCCAGTGTGGCTCCTCATATGCTACCTGTAGACTGGAGGGCCTGAACAACAATAGCAGCAGAAATGATAATTAACTTGTGCTCTTCTAAATGCTTTACTTATATACAATTATCTCAAAGTAGTTCACTGAGCTGGAGAGTTAGGTAATATTAATACCTCCATTTTACGATAAGGATCTTGGAGATAAACAACCTGCCCAAGTTCACACAAGTTAATCAATGCAGAGTGAGATTGAAATCACATTGTTCTGATTGCAGAGCCCATACCATACATTACACTTTGTTTTTGTACAAAAAAGCTAGATGCGGGGAGTGTCATACACCTTTTGATTCAAGCGACCATGAGCATCGGAGGTGGATGAATGTTATCTAGGCTAGAATGCCAAGAGTGTGAACACCAGGTTTGGGTTAATTAATAAACAGGACACAGCTGGGGCTCTTTGTTCACTATTGCTCATAGTTCCTTGGACTGATCCTGTGACCTGTAGAAACTGTGCTCGTTGTTTAGGAACAATAAGAAAAATTAATTACCCTCTAAATGCCGATTAAGTAAAAAAAGAAAAAAAAAACATCTTTGAATAAAGTGATTTTGATTGTTTGCTTTGCACTAGAAAGGCCAGCATTGATCAGTGATTACACATTATAATCACAAATTTGTGTTGATCCCAAATATCAAAGTGGGTCTCTAATCTTGCTAGAGGACACCTTAATTTATGTTCTGGTTAGAAATATGAACTGTTTCTACCTAATTATATAACAGAGATAAATGTTGGAATATTGTGATCCAAATATCTAAAAGCACTGAATGATATAGGGCAAAGGGATTCAATGGTGTTATTAGAACACTAAGTTATAACAACCCAGTACACCATACCACGTCATCTATTCCAAGGACATATGGGGCCTGACTGATTTATCAGTCTCAGAAACTGTCTTCTTTCAACCTCAGAGTCCAGTTGACTCCCAGACACAGGCCTGGCCCAACATTCGGGCACTCAGCATGATCACCCATGCTACCAGTTTATCTCTGACACTAAGATCTAGTTGTTATCTGAACTTTCCCCTCATTCTTGTGACTTCGTAGTGCTCTGTCTTCTAGCCCTGGTCCCTTAATGCTGACATCTTCCTCCGTGGCAGAATCTTGGCTTGGTGATCTGCAGTCCCATTCTTGCATAACTCTAATTTGTTCCAGACCTCCAAACCACTGACTGGGAGTTCACTCAAGTTTCTCTGTTTCATTCTACCTGTACAGTCACATGGCCATCTTTAGCTTCTGGACACTGGGAGCCACACGCGTGAAGGGACTGCTTGTCATTGCAGTGGTTCTTAAACCTCAACTTTCATCAAAATCACCTGGTCAACTTTTACAGTTCAGAACTCTGGGCTCCACCCCAAGAGATTCTCATTCAGTCAGGCTGGGTTGGAGCCGAGGAATCTGCACATTCAGCAGTTCCTCAAGGTGGGACTCTGCAGGTGGGTGGAGGAATGTGGAGAAACACCGCTCCACTCTCTGTTGCCACACAAATGCTCAGCAAACACCAGACTTCCTGTGCTAGCAGATGGGTCATCTTTCCCAAGGTCTCATCACTTTGTCCTACTCCAGTTGTCCTTCAGGTCTCATCTAAGATGTCACCTACTCCAGGATGCCTCCTGTGGCCTCCCAAGACTGTTAGATGCCTCTTCCATGTGAAATGGTACCATGTCATCTTTATCTCATTGTATTTCTCTATTCACTTTTTTATAAAGCTAGTAGACTCTGGTCTCTGAAGGGAAGGTTATATCTTGCTCACCTCTGAATCCTCACTGCCTAGCATGGTACCAGGCACAGAGGAGGAGATCAATAAGTACTTATTGAATGCTCAAGTCTAAATGGTTTCAGGTGGTGGCTGGGTCCTAGTCAACCTTATTCAGCTGAGTCCACTAGGCTATTTAAAAGTTCCAATTTAGATTGCTTCAGGATGCTGGTCCAGACATGTGTCTGGGATGTGAAGGAGTTGAATCATTAAAGACACAGTCTAGCCCAACTTGGCCAGTTGATTGTTAGACTATGGCAGGACTTCCAAGCACTGTTTGTCAAGTAAGGATTTATCTCAGGCAAGGATAAGAAACCAAGTCCATGTGATTTCGTAGAATTCAGAATGTTCTAATTGTTGCTGTGAGATAACACATTCTGAACATTGGGCATTTCAACCATTAGAGAAAGTGAGAAGCCCCCCTTTTGACTCTAGGGTGGATCCAGTGTTTTGAGACGGTCGATGATGAATTTCAGAAAGCAGCTGCTTCCTCATTTAAAAAAGTCTCTTCTAATTGTAGTATTATAGATCTCTGATTTAATGTCAATGAAAACACAAATTTTAGAGTCACTGCATCCTAGTTCTGGAATGGACTTATGAGATGCTCATTTTACAGCTGAGGAAAGTTGAGTCAAATATTTATTCAGTACACACAGTGTGCAAGAAAACAAAACAAAACAAAACCAAAAATCACTCTCAGAGTCCATGATGTGCTCAGGCTCACATATCTGCTTAGTTTTACATTTCAACTAGATCCAGGATCTCCTGATCTCCATGAGAATACAAGCTCTGCCAGAAATGTCTATGGTGAAGTGGAACCATGGACACCACGGCATGTGCTGTCTGATCCAGCCCTGCTCTGCAGCCATATTATTTCACTCTCCACTGGGTTTACATGATTTCTTTGTATAATGCATTATTTTTTTCTCAAGCTCTTGTATTATTTTAATAGTTGGCCTATTGAATGTGTATACTTCAGGGCTAATTATCTTATTACTTATTTAAGATACATATCTGGAATTGGCAATAAGGGAACATTTAAGTGGTGCTTAAGAAGGAAATGGAGGGTAGTTGAGAATGGCCATACTTAGGCAGTTAGATGTTTTTTGGCTTATGTTTTATGAGCATAGATTTTATGTTTTTGTATATCTCCTAAAATATAATTAAACCATTGCCAACTGCTGATGATTTTCTCTAATGGAAAAGAGCCGAGGTTTGGGTAATATAAAAATGAAGGATAGTCCAAAAATTATTAATATTTGACATTTGAGTGGATTTTTGCTTGGTGTTTTTTCGGCAAAACTTTGCTGAGCATCTGTTGTGTGTCAGGCACCGTGCTGGGCACTGAAGACATTTGTATTCATCTGAATATAAACATGGAAGCCTATATAAAAAATTATCTTAAATAAAATGTTAGAGGTATAATTTTAAAGAGTAGAGAAGCTATTGAATTTTGTCATCCTGTATTTCACTCCTCAGAAGTCTACTCTTGGTGGAAACTTGATTTTTTTTTTTTAAGGTTAATATAAGATTTGTTTTCTCTCAAATTGTTCCTGGAGGAATCCTCCTGGATTAGCTGGTCCCCTTCTATGCATATTGCATAGAGGGGGACTTGGGATGTCCACAGGGCTGTCATTATTGTGTAGATTACATGTTAGTTGCTGATGTGATTTCTGAGATATAACCTAAACAAGGATTTAGATAGAACAAGAGTTCACAACCCATAGGAGACAAATTCTGCCTTTGTACAAGCCATATTGTCTAGTCAGGTGATTAAGATTAAACTATATACCATTAAGGAGAAATCTCAGTAAGTGTGAACAAGATTTAATGATGCTGAATTAGTTAGTACATATCTAGAGTAAGAATGAAGTCACATATAAACCAATAACTGGTATTGGGTAATTTTCTTTTGGCTCTTAAAGCTAATATTTCTAAATGTTTACGCTAAGGATATAAGAATATTTCTAACACCTTAAATCATTGCAGAACTGATGTGGTTTGGTTGATTTTCTTGAAGATGGAAGCACAGAGCATCAAATACCCACCCACTAAATAATAAATAGAATAACTAAAATGCAAAACCAATCTAAAATCTAAACGTAAAGGCAAATGCAAAGGACCTATATATTGATGAAGGTTAAAGTTCAGTAAAAACCTAGCAAGTGTTACTCTTAATTTAAAGGGATACATACACATGTACACGCATTTAAGCTTCATTCCAATCTACCCAGTTTAACTTCTTCACTGGACAGACCCAATGATTAGGTAAAGCCTACAGTGGCCTAATGTTATTTAAGGGACATTTGCCAGACCCTCCTGCTTATCATATTATCCCTATCACTACATTTGAACTAAGACATGATCTTCATAATGTCTGTGTCAAACTATAAATAGAAGGGTGACATGTAGGGTATACTAAAAGTATAACACAAAATCACTTCTCTGATGAACTCTGTTACTCAGCATATAGGCAAAGACATGGGATTTTAGAAAAAGGACCAAGTTTGGATGTGGGCTGAGGGGTGATGGCTAATGGACAGCTTCTTTACATGGATGCAGCCCCGCAAGAGATAAATGAGGGTGTTTGGTTGATTGCAGTAGACAGGAAGACTTGGGAAGATGGCACTTCAGGAGAGGCTCAACCACTGTGGATGGTGGTCTGTCTGTAGGGAGCCAGATCTTGGCCCAGGGGTCTGGGACAGGCCCTGATAGTGCTGTCACTGCATTCTCTCCCACTCTTAGTAAGTGGGGAATTTAAAATTGCAGAGCAAATAGTTCTACCTGCTTTATGTAGCTGCTTTGAAGATTAACGGGGTAATGCTTAAAAAGTGCTGGGAATGAGAGGTTCAATATAAATGTTTGTGTATTCTGCCAAGAAGAATTCTCTTTCAGAGCTGATGTTTTTAAAATAAAGGTAAACACCTGGTGTTTTTGGTGTCTTCATCCTGTTATTAGAGAGCTACCACATTGGCAGCTGGACAAAACATTTGTATTTGATCCTTTTTGATGTTTTTTTCTCAACATTTTCCTGGGACATTCTCCATGGGGATGAGCCATGTCAGGTTGGGTCAGTCATTTCACATAGAGGTAAAGTCAGAGAACAAGTGTCCAATCCAGGAGCCAAAGGTGGAGCTAGATTACACATTGATGCTCAAGACCCCAGCACTTAGGATCCCAGCAAAACAAACCCAGACACATACTCACAACACCTTTGTAGATCTAGAAAGAACGTAAATGAATCATTGCATGTATTTGAGTTTGGTGTAATTTTGAAAAAGATAAAACAATCACTCATGGCATGATATTGGTTTTGTTTTGAATGATGTACTGGGGCTGGGGGTGAGGGACCTGTGGAGTTTTTAGGGCCTCTGAAGATCCTGATTCTGCCCTGACCAGGAGAAATAGCAGCTGAGAGCCACTGAGTGGCTCTTCTTGTAGCTGCAGGAAGAAGTAAGTGATTTTGAGTAGGGAAGACTTCCCAAGTGTAATCTGCAATTTGTTCTTGCCATTTTTCCTCCATGCCAAAAGCCTATGCTTTATCTATAGTTGGGTGCAAATCCTAAACTGAATTGTGAATTTGCATTTATCACATTTTATTCTGCAGCATGGCCTGATGGAACAGCAGTGGTGTAATTGGGGAATTACAAGAGCAGCAACAACCTACTAGAGAGAATATAACAGCTGGGAAACACCTAGACCATTTTCTTGGGGTCTCCATTTCTACAAAACTGGGAAATAAAGGTGAAATATTGTAAGAGGAAAGAAATAGGATTTCTAGAAAGAATAATTAAAAGTTAGCGAATCTGTTTTTTCTCTTCTCAAGGTGGGACCTGTTTTTTCTAATGCTTGTATTTCTCCTCCCAGAAGGGTGGCATAATGACAATTCAGTTAAGGATCAACCACATAGGAAACAGTGATCCCATAAGATTATGTTGGACCTGAAAAAATTCCTATTGCCTAGTGGTGTCATGGACATCATAACGTTGTTGCTCAATGCATCATCTTTTCTATGCTTAGATATTTTTAGATACACAAATAATTGCCATTGTGTTACAGCTGCCTACAGTATTCAGTACAGTAAAATGCTGTGCAGGTTTGTAGCCTAGGAGCAATAGTATATACCATATAGCCTAATTGTGTAGTAGGCTACACCATCTAGGTTTGTATAAATACGCTGTATGATGTTCGCACAACAATGAAATCACCTAATGACCCATTTCTCAGAATGTACCCATTGTTAAGGGACACATGACTGTATTGGACTTTGCATTTTAGAATAAATGCAAATAGAACACCTAGAAATAATATACCAGAAAAATTTTCAGAAAGAAATTTCTATACTTCTTTGCTTTTGTGGGATGCTAGACAATACATATATTTAAATATATTAGTAATAATATACTAAAATTCCAGGACTTTGGATTTCAGAATGGGATAAAGAATTTTTCAGAGGATAAAAGAAGATACAGCGGGAGGTTAAACATGGTAAAGGTCTTCTAATACTGGGGTTCCTTGGAGAAGGAAAAGTGGATCAACAACTCTTCCAGGAAACAAAACCGGAAGCCCAGACCACCTTTCCTTTTGTTCTTGCCAGTCTGGAAAAATCTGTGCTTGCCCACAGAAAGAAACTTGAAAACACTTGGGCCTATAAACACTGGCACACCAACTGTACTAAATCTCTGCCCAGCTATTTTGGGTAAGCTAGAGGAAAAATAGCAGACTGCATAGGAGGAAGCTTGGGGGCCCGCCAAGGCCGTGACGTACAGTTTTCCAAGCAAAGGTTAGGGCTGAATTAGAAGAAGCTTGTCTGAGTCAGGCTCAAATGCAAGGCCTCCTCTTCTAGACCTCCTCAGCTTATCTCATGGCAGAGGAGGCAGGAGTTCACAGAGACTCTCTGCCCCTCAGAGGTAATCCAACAGGTCATCAAAACATGTTAGCTGAAGTTTCACAAAACCTAGAAGGAGATGTTGATGGAGGTGTTCTCTATATTGTTTTCCTTTTATTTTGCTGTTTGGCCATTAAACAACTACCCTTTTTATTGAAGTCAAAAATTCCCAATGGAGAAATAATTAAAACCACTGGTATATTTCTGAAGCTGTTTGATGTTTCAACAGCCCTAGTGAGTGGCTGCACCGCAGTATTATTCACACTACCGGTAGCAAGGAAAATAAAGAAACTTTGAAAAACAGTATTTTTCTTGTGTTAGGTTCTTCTTAGTTTCTGGATCTAATAGCTGGGCGAGTGATTTATTTTTCTTTTATCAGATGTGGATGGGATCGGTAGCAGGGTCATCTTCTGGATACTGAATAAAATAGCTCAGACAAAAAGGTCACCCCATTTCAAACCCACATGTAAATAAATCTAAGGAACTCTTTCTCCTTTCTTCTTGTTTCTCATGGGAAGGATCCAGATCACATCTGTCAAAATCTCTATGCTTTTCAATAGAAAAATGATTTTCTATTGTAAATGGGCAGATAAATCTTGGACAAGTGATTTAAATAGTGAACCAGGTTTAAATATTAGTTTTTTTAGAAATACATTTCTTCTTTTATCCAGGACACATCAAAACTCAGTAAGTTCAAAATGTTCAGTAATGATGTGAATGCTCAACTTGAAATCATACCACTAACATTTTAAATGTGAAATTTTCACATAAAGAAGAGTCATATTTTTAAAATCAATTGTATTAGTTTAGAGGGCCATAACAAATACCAAAGATTTGGTGGCTTCAGCAATGGAAATTTATTTCTCATAGTCTGGGGGCAAGGTGCCAGTGATTTGGTGCCTTGGGAGGGCTCACTACCTAGCTTGCAGTTGCCTTCTCTCTTGCAAGCTCTCTGTGAGCTTACATGGCAGAGAGAGAGAGAGACAGAGATCTCTGGTGTCTTTTCCTCTTTTATAATTATACAAGTTCTATCAGATCAGGGCTTCACTTTTACGACATTGTTTAACCTTATCACCCCCTTAAAGACCTGTCTTCACCATAGTTACATGAGAGGTTTTGAAGTACAAATTTTGGTGGGGCACAATTTAGTCCATAGCACCAATTGTGGATAGTATGAAACCTTTTGACTTACCAGTACGCCTTGACTTGAGAAACAGATCATTCAAGGACCACACAGAAGTAAAAAGCAACTTAGTTTTGATATTTTTCTCTTGTGGGAAAAGAGACACAGATGTATAAAAGGGTACCTCTTTTTCTCATAATTTCTTTGAAATTAAGAACAAGGGATATAAATAAAATAGAGTCACCATTTTAAGAACTTATTTGAACTCCATATTTAGTTTGATTTAGAAACGTGAGGGAGGGAGAGAGGAAGGGAGGGAGAGAGGGCTGAAAGAGACAGAGAGAGAAGAAATGTTGAAAAGGAGGGAAAAATAAATGGAGATAAAGATAGAGAAGAAAGACACAAGAGAGGAGAGACCTGTGTAGAAGGAAAGATGATTGAGGGACATAGAAGGATTGATAAGTGACGGTGAGGTGAGAGGACCCACCCGTGGCCGTCTAGCACGGGGTTAGCAGAGGCTCTGGCATCAAGTCTATGGGTTTGAAACTTGCCTGACCTCACCAGTTATTCACTGTGTGGCCTTGAGGAAATTACTTCATATCTCTGTGCTCAGTTTCCTAATTGTAATACTTATCTCATGATATTATGGGAAGGATTAAATGTGATAATCCTTAGCACCCAACATAAAGTAAGAGTTCAGTACATGTTAGCTACAATTATTACCATTTGTCCCTCCCTGAAATATGCTATGTAGCTGCCATTGTTAACTCCTCACATGAGGATCATACGCAGGCTATTTTGCTCTGGGATCTGGGATTTGTTCCCCGTGCTGGTTATGGGCTCTGAGTTATCTTGCATGTGATGTTACACTAGCCAGCTTGATTTGATGCAGACTTCCTCCCCCAGATTATAGCTATTATAAATAGTATCCTTGATGGCAAGATTTTGACTTTTTGAGCCTCGTTATAGTCGAGGCTCAATAAATATCTCTTGGTGGGATACATGTCACTTTATATAACCATTCATGTATTTAAGAGAATGAAGCTTTGGTTGTTGGATTTGAATTCTTTTGAATGTATTTGTGTTAAACATGATTTGGACAAATTACAAATTTTCTCGAACCTAATTTTCCTCTTTATTAACAGGATATTCAAAATGTTTATGAAATTGATTGTGTGGAATCCAGTGAGTAGATGCTCCAAAAGTGTTCTTGTTTATCTTCCTTTGTTGCCTTTTTATCCCAGGTTCCTGTGTTCCAGAGAGAAGCAGTTTCAGTTGGGATTTCATCTTGTGACCAGAAGCGGGAAGTATCAGGAATCTTGTGAAGTGACCTGCTTTTGAGAAACCTGCAGTTCAGTTGACATATGATGGCTCTGGGAAAAGGGGCAGCTAATATAGACTGAAGTGACGCCTGTTACTCCGCCTGACATCCGGAGACTGTGGGCCTAATAATGTGGCCCTGCGTGCATATCAGAATTGAGGAAAGGTGTATGGGCAACCGGGAGGCCTGACGACAAAACCCTGGCTCTTTTATTCCCCCTGATCCTTCTTACTTTCTGCTCTCATTCTTATTTTCTCATATTTTCTCTTTCTCTCGGCTTTCTCTCCTCCCACCTACTGCCACGTCTCAAAGAACACGGCCTGTTTGGGTTGTAACATTAGTTCTGAGAGGAGACGCATAACAGGCAGTGGAAGGAAGGTGTACAGACAAACCAAGCAATAACAAGGAAGCTATCCCAGTGCTTATGAAACTCAAACTATGCTTTCTGGTTACTTTCTGCTTCTGTTGAGAGTTCTTCTAGCAGACACTTTGTAGTTGTATTTTACATAATGATCTCTCTCTTTCTCTTTGACTTTTAAATCTTCTCCCTCTCTCTGCTATTGGCCCTGCTCAAGATTGCATATTCATACACTATTACCATGTCTGCATGAATAAACGGACTCCAAACCTCTGTTGTCTGAAATATTACACGGGGAATCTCAGCATCTGAATCTTCCCTGGGGGTGGTGGCCGTGGGCTGGAGGACCTAGGGGAAGGCAGGGGGGAAAGGTTGGATTGCAGAGCACTGCTATTTCCCTCGAGAACGATTTATCCCCATTATAGCTATTTGCATTCTCTGCAAAGCCCCCATTTCTCCCTTTCTGCCTTTCTCATTTTCTCAGCTGCTCTGCTGCTGGGAGTGGTCTGGCTGCAGATTTCTGGGATGTCGTTCTGGGCTTGTGTGTCTCTTGTGTGGAGTGCCTCCTTAGACTGACTTTGCAACTCTTCACTCACGGATGTGGCTGGCACACTTTCCTTCTATTAGTATCCTGTTCAATTAGTGCTGTGTGACAGGCCGAGGTAGTGTCTACAGCCTCACTGGGGAGTGACAGCAGAAACCTGCTTTTTTGTCTGGTGACCCTACAGGGACTTCTCCATCAGGATTTGAATCTCTGGTGCACAACTCGCTGCATCTCATTCTCTGCTAATTTGCATCTTAAGCGAAGCATCTTACTTTCCAGTCATCCATATTTATGATCTATCAGAGTACATGGGTGACTCCTTTCAGTGCAATTTTCCAATGCCATTAGTCTCTGTATTCCAAATTAGGGCCACCATGATAAATAGGCAAATAGTTTAGCAGACTTCAAACAGGGATTAGATAAACAGGGGTAAATAGGAATAAAATAATACTCGGAGCTAAGCCAACTTAGAGAAAAAATGCAGATTTTATGTCAACATCTGATCACCTTAAATATATTAATAGTAGTACTAAAATGTACCTAATATTTATATAGTATTTTAAAATATACCAAGCACTTTCACATGCATTTTTTATGTGTTCCCATTGAAAAATCTGTGAAGTTGGCAGAACGGGAATACAGCTGAGAAGACTATTAGAGAGATAAGACTTATTAAAAAGTTCCAGAGCGGAAGTGAAACCCTAACCTCTGTGTCCTAGTCTTGTACTCTCGTCACTATAACATGTTTGATAGAGTTATTTTAAACAGAACAAAGGTTTAGACAACCCCGTTCAATTCAACAATTATTGAAGCTCCATGGTAGGAACTGTGTTAGGTTCCAGGGATACAAAGATGAATAAGAACTAAACCTTCCTGTTTCTCCAGCTTACTGGTGTCTGCCACAGATATACATGCTCAGAGATCAGCCTGGGCTTGCATGGTCTGGGCCCGTAACTCTTTAACAGCATTCCAGGATGGAGCTGACTCCCATGCGGGAAGTGGGACTCCTCTTCTCTGCTAAACCAAGAAGATCTTGCATTATAGTCCACACTTGCTGTTCTTAGATTAATAGGAACAGTTCTTTCCATATGTTCATGACCGTCAACTCTAAGGAGATCTGAAAGGCATTTTGGCCACTTTGATGTCCTGTGTCATGTGTGTCGGGATGGATACACTAAACCTGTTCAACTGTCTTGCCTCCACTAGAAAGTGTGGCTCTGGGAGGGAGATGAGAGTGAGTGTGAGACAGTTTGGATGGGGTGCAGGTGGGGAGAGGTTAAAGGGATTTATCATTTACATGGACCTTAAGAGATACTATATGATTCTTTTTTTTTTCTTTTTTCTTTTAGCATATTATGGGGGTAAAAATGTTTAGGTTATGTATATTGCCCTTGCCCCACCCGAGTCAGAGCTTCAACTGTGTCCATCCCCCAGACGGTGGGCATTGCACCCATTAGGTTTCAATATACCCGTCCCCTCCTCCAACCTCCCATCTACCCAACACCTGATGAATGTTATTACTATAGGTACACTTAAGTGTTGATCAGTTAAAACCAATTTGATGATGAGTACATGTGGTACTTGTTTTTCTATTCTTGGGATACTTCACTTAGTAGAATGGGCTCCATCTCTATCGAGGATAATACAAGAGGTGCTAGATCACCATTGTTTTTTGTGGCTGAGTAGTACTCCATGGTATACATATACCATGTTTTATTAATCCACTCATGTATTGATAGGCACTTGGGTTGTTTCCACATCTTTGCAATTGTGAATTGTGCTGCTATAAACAGTCGAGTGCAGATGTCTTTTTTATAGATTGTCCTTTGTTCTTTTGGGTAGATGCCTAGTTCTTGATCATCTTTCATTGGAAGGTTTTCCCCTCCCCTACCTAGAAAAATACATTTCCTTCCTTATTGTAGTGACTATCTGATTTCTCTCCTTTCTTGTTTGTATGATTGATCTATATGTCTAATTCCATTTTTTAACCCTGGATTCCTTTTTGTTAGCATAAAATATGGCTTTCCCCTGCTCCTTCCTTACCTTCTCAAAGGTGCAAATGAACTAATTGCTCAAAACAATACCAATTTTTTTCTCTTCTCATCTTCTTTGACCTCAACATAATAGCAGACAGACCCTCTTTCTTAAAACTATTCTTTTCTCTGCACTCAAAATTCCCTGTCCTACAAATCTTTCTTTCCTTCACCTCACCATTCTTATTCCTCCTGTGGGCATCTAAATGTGGACACTGATAGATTCAATTCATTATATTTCTGTCCTCTCACTGGATAATTGTATTTCTGTCCATTGGTTCAATAATCATCTATACGACAAGGATTCACAGATGAGTAAAACCTACTAAATTACTTTAGACAGATAATTAGCAACTTTCTCTAAAATATCTGTATTTTAAAAGTCCCCCAAATCCCCATACTAAAAAATAACAACAAAAACAACAAAGCAAAAACAGTGTTATTTTTCCCACCCCAAACCTTTTCTTGTTCCTGTACTCTCTATGTTGATGTCATCACCATTCACTCCAAGTTAGAAATGAGTCAGTTTTGACCCTTCTGTCATACTCCAAATAAAGATTTGGTTGTTGCAATTATTTACTAAGAATAATCTAGTTCTTAGATGTCTCTCAAAGAACGCTTCCTCATCTCCAGTTTTATGGACCTTCTCTGGGCCTTCATCTCTTTCCCTTTAGAGTATTACAACAACCTCTAACTAGCTTCTAACTTACTTGTTACTTTTCATGTGGACATGACTTTGTTTACAAGTAGCTTGCATTCTTGTGGAAATATTTTGTGTTTCCTTATGTGTCCTGTAAATAATTAAGACAGTTCCTTGTATATAGTAGAGACAAAATAAATATTTGTTTATTGATTTTTTTTAACACTAATTGATTTTCCTTTAAGTAAGAATGACCTAAATGCAAGCTGTATCTTTCCAGGAAGAATTCTGATTGAATTTTCTCTGTCTTCTGTCCTAGACAATCTTCTGGCATAGAATGCTAGACCTACTCTTTGGTGTGGTGAGGAGAGGCTTATTTGCAGGGAATCGCCAGTAGATGGTTAGCACTAAATTTTTGGGTTATGCTGTAATAGTAAGTAAATATCAAGTTGCATTACAGATACATTTTTCTTCTATGTGAAATCTGCTCTGAGATTTAGATATTCATATTTACTGAGATTTACATATTCAAATCAAATTGCATTATGAGCATGTGATGCATTATGGGTATGTGATGCTTCCGTATAGATATAAATATTTAAATGTAATCTATTTTGCACTGAAGAAAAATGTTTCTGGCACTACTGAGAGTACTAAGGTATCCATGCGATAATAGGTGGCTGCAGTGAGTATAGGTACAATGGAAACTTCTTTTACCTGTGTGGATCAGGTTCTTAACTGAACAAGTGGGGAAAAAATTGCATAGGATCAAAAACCCACTACAGTTTCCTTAAAGTTTTTACATGGGAGATAGACACAACCTGTTGTGTCATTGAGTCCAAAATATCCATATTTAACTCCTGGTGTTTTAGAAACTTGCTTTTTCCTTAGTTGAAAAACAAATGACTAGCTAGTTTTGCATACAGGACATGCTACACTGAAAATGCATAGTGTTAAACACCAGAACATGGTCAGCACGATGGGCTACTCAGAGGAGGCGTAAGTGAACTGTGGTGGTTGAGAGGACAGGGAGCCACATCTCCCATTCTGATACCCAAGTCTACCATGTGTCCATTGAGTGCAAAAGTGAGGAAAATCACCTGCCCTATTTATTTTTTCAATTGTTGAATGCATATTAATAATTTTGCATAAACCAAATGAGCTTAGGGTACAAGTTATTGAACATACTATCATTTATACATAAAATATATTTTGGGTGTCTTGTTAATTTTTTAGCCAAGTAATTAAATGCTATTCACTGCTTGAATTGTGTTCGGAACACTTCCAACACCTGAAAGGACTTTTAACTTTTCATCTTTACAAATAAGTCTTGAAGATGAGACATAAAGTGTAGATTCTTCCATTAATTAAAGATCACGTGGTATTTATTTAATTTATTTTTTTTAATAAAGAGGAATGTGTTACAACACCCCATCAAGGTCTTGGTCACATTAAGACGGGCTTCTAATGTCAAACTCTCTAAAATATTTCTACTTCGTCAGCTTTGAAAAGGTATAACCATTGAATTTACTTTTGCCGTACAGCCCAATACCTTCTGGAATATTATAATTTACTGTTAAATCATGGATATATTTTGCCTCAGGTTTCTAATATGTTTAAATAAGTTTGTGGGACTCCTACAGACACAATGCTCTATACTAAAAAATTGCTAATACAAGAGGAATTGTAATTATCTAAGTAACTTTTTAACCTGGTCAAAAATTTTTAAAATAAGTGGATGTGAGGTTCAGCAGGATCAAAGGTAATTAATGTTTTCCAGCAGTAAGTGTGATAAATACTTGCTTGTTAAGTCAATTACATCCAGACAAAACTTGAATGTGAAGTAAGGGTGCACTATAAGTAAACTGCAAATAGCATTCATGTGACAGATCCACTAATTTGCCACTTGTTATTCCAGCAAGATTTGAAAAATTAAATAGCTGAAGTTGCTGTAAGGAACACAATTTACTGCAGAGATGCCCCATGAGAAAACTTTAGACCTCAGCTTTGCCTGTTGATTTTTGCCAAGTAGTCACCTGGGGTCTGTTTTGAAACAATCTCTGATCATTTACATAAAAGCAATAATTGTATAGAAAAATTAGAAACAATTAAACACTGTACTTGTTGGTAATATAATGTCATTTGGTGAAGGTCTGCGAATACTTGCTGCAGAGGATCGGTGGTATTGGCCTAAAATACGAGTCTAATAGGAAAATCAGAAGAAGAAACGACAGCATTCCCCGTTGAACTGAAATTTAATGAGGGTGGTGGAAAGATGTAATTGTGTATTCTACCTGACTCAATTTTTAATTTAACTGGAATCTGTAATATGTGCTCTAAAGTTATTAGTAAAATAAGTTACAATTCTTGTTTCTTCTCATTTACTTGGTGTTAAAAAGAAAAAGAAGTAGTTGAACCAAGATTGGAAAAATAAAAACTTTACTACCTGGTCCATAATTTTATATTCACATAGCCAGAAATTTTTAAGATGAGGGATTCAATTTATTTAAAAGTTTGTTATGGTCGGTTTAATAGTACTCATGGATAAACAGTCACATAATTCATTATTTCATTGATTGTGAGTTGTCTTGACAGCGTAATATAGAGTACTTTTATTTAGCATGCAGATGCCATGGTTTTTCATTCTGTGGGTATTTTCTACTTTTGACATTTATTGATGAAGAAATTGAAAATGTCTGTGGAAGATTAGACAGAATCTCATTATTGTAAGTATTTGAGTTTTGTTTAAGTTTGATTTCCTGTCTTAAATGCTTAATTTTATTTATGTACGTATGCATTTCTGCATTGTCTTACTGATTCCCTTACTTAGTTACTTGCTTTTGGCGACTAGGCTTAATTTTTCAAAGTTAACCTAAGCTCCCTTTTCACCTGGGGACTGTTTAGAATAGGCTTTGTAAAATACTATAGTAGATTCCAGCATGACTAGAATAATTTTCAACATTGAATCTCTTAGAAAAACATTCTAAAATGATACATAGTTTTCAATGATTAAAACCAAACACTTCTGGAGGGATGGGTATGTCTGTAATGAGAGAATGCTTGGACAGTTCTGGCTTTTAAGTTACTGACACTGTCTCACAAACACCTTTGCTCTTCTGTTTCCTCGTGTTTCTCTTCTCCTCCTTCAAAGTTCTGAGTGTCGCATGGTTAGGTAAGACTCTGAACTAACATTAGATAGACCTGGCTTCGGGTCCTGACTCTGTCTCCTACAAGTCATGAGACTCTGAGGAAGTTACTCCCTCTCTCTGGTGAAAATGTAGGGATGATGATAATAGCTCCAATTTTCCAGGGTTGTGGGGATTAGAAGAACTAAAGTTGGGAAAGCATTTAGCACAAACAATGAATGTAGTAAAAGCATAATCATAATTCCTTGTAAGATCAGGATCAAGGTTCTTGCTTCTCTCAGCCCCATCATTTACCCAGTCTTTATCTGCACCCAGAGAGAATCAATTCCACATCTCTCAGTTTGCATAACGTGGGCAGAAAAAACACATCCTCCACACATCCTTCTTTCATTTCCCCCTCAATATCATCTCTTTCATTTGAGGCTCACTTTTTCCTTGCCTAGTTGATAATGTTAAATAACAGAAAAGACAGTGATGATAAGAGCAACTCACAGTTTTTTAAATCACTTATTATGTGCCAAGAACTATGTTAAACATGTTACCTGAATGATATTATTTAATTTTCAAAAAAATCTTGATATAAATATATTAATACACTTATTTTATAAATGAACCATACATTTAGAGGGATTAATAAGCAATCTTGTTATACTTTTTGTGAAAAAAACTTTAGGCTCTGCATAACACCGAGATTGGAAATGAAATTGGGATTCACAGTTTTCTAAGACCAATCCCAGAAATCCATTTCTAAATAACAATCACAACAATAACAGCAGCAATTAACTTTATTCAGTGCTGTGTCAAGCACTGTAATAAAAACTTCACGTGTTAGCTCTTAATTCCGGGGATTAAAAATGATCCCCATTTTACACAGGAAGAAACTGCAGGTAAGTAAGCACCTTGCCAAAGGTTGTAGAGGGAGTAGGTAGGGCAGCCAGGTTTTGACCCTGGGTAATGTGATTTCCCTTTTAACCATTGTGCTGCCCTGTCCCCATTGGGTGTCCTGATATGGATATATAAAGGGTTGCATATGTATTGTATATCTTCTTAGCACTAAGCAAAATTTCAACCACTGTTAGAAAAATGTTTTTCCATTCCTTCCCTCTGAGCTTTTGCAATCCCTGTTCTCTATGATCAGTATAATTTCACACTCTTCTCAGCCAACCACACCTCTTTCATTCTTTCTTACACAGTTTGAAACTTGTTGACTCTACATAGTTTTTCTGGACAGACCAGGAAAAGAATGACATGGGCTGTAGCAACAATTACCAATTGCCCTGTGCCCAGATTCACAAACTGAAGTCTGCTTGTCTGTGATTTTTCACTTCTGTGCATGGTCACGTGCGAAGCTGCTTCTTTGTCTGCATTACAACTTCTGTAAATTCTGAGTTCAACAAGGGATAGGAAAGCTTCTTTCTGTCTCTCTGACACGAGTGCAGTGCATGCTGTAGGAGCTCAGTAAATAGCTTTTGATGGTTTTATTAATATAAACCTAAGAGGAACATAAATATTAATGGAAACTGCCTTAACGATTTAAACCTGCGTGCGCCCTCTGCATTTCGTCTGTGTACAATTCCGCATATTAAGTGTTAATTTTTAGATTCCATCTTACTCTGGAGGCATAGTAGAAATGATTAGGTTGAGAATCACAACCCTGATAATTAGCTTAGAGATTCTGAATCAGGATGTATGCTGCAAAAAAAGTGATTTTTTGGAACACTTGGCCCTAAGGGGCTGGATAACCAGCTGTCTCAGATTTTCTACCTGCCAACATCTGGTTCGGTCAATAGGTACTAGGAAATGTAACAGAGCAGAAGGGAGTTCTTCTCCTAACTTGTCCTGACCTCTGGAGAGTAGGACAAGGCCTCATTCTCTTTTGGGAGCAGTTGGAAAAATATAGAATTTATTTATATTGTATAACATTTGCAAAGTGATTTGCAAGCATTTTTTTTTTTTAAGCTCTTGCTCTCAACTCTGTTTGAAATGAATTGGTATGTAATCCCCACTTTAGAGCATTTAATAAAGTGCAGAAAAATGTAATTTCTTTGCTTTGGTATCCAAATGAGTTAATAGCAGAACAGAACAAATACTCATAACTTTCAAGGGCCCCTCTGTGTTTCAGTTCTGTGTCATCTTATTTCAAAGGCAATGTAGGAGAATGGAAAAGAAAAATAGCAGAGTGACCAAGGAAGAAAAGGTTAAAAAATAGAGAGGATTATTTATGTACTTCTCATCTTTTTGAATCTCAAAAGTATGTTGGTTCTGTAGTGGTTTAAAAATGCATGTATAGTTTATTTAAATGTCAAAGAAAACATTACTTCTTTATTATATAACTGGTATAATTTTTCTTGCGAATACCTTCCACATCCAGTCCTAAATATGCTAAGGAAAAGGAAAAAAAATCCTAACCTGTATCTTTAAACTTACAGGGTTTGGGATACTTCAGACCTTTAATTTTCTAATTACTCTGCAGACCTTTTCCCTTTCTCCCAGGTAGCAATTAGGGCCATGGGAAATTTCGACACTCCCAGGGCACTGGTGTGGGAGAGTTGCTCTTGATTTTGTGCTGATGTTGGCTGCTGGGTAACTGGTCTCTGCTGAGGTGTGGCTGGTTGATAGTTTATAGGGTATCCTGGTCTCTCACTTGCTGTAGTTCACAAGTGGTACACCTCATGGTCTGTTTTCGGGGCCTGAGTTTTGCACTTATGAGGAGCTCACCCAGCCCGCTTTCTAACATGTCCCATCTTGGCTTCTCCTGGCTCTGAAGAATGCTTAGGGTGGGGCTGGGACCCCCATTTGCCATCTGCCTTTCCCACACTGTTGGCATGTTCCCCAACTGGACTCTGAGTTGTTTAATATTTTCCACGTTCACTTTAGGGCACAAGGGAATTTTTAAGTCCCTTCTGCACCATAGGAGAGGACAGCTTGGGAGTGTTAACTCAGGTCCTTCCTCAGCCCATCACCATTGTTCTGCTTTGGGAACTCCTAAATCAATGGTAGTGGTGGAGTTGCTACAAAGCCATCTCTTCCTAGAGTTCTGAATGAGAACTAGGACAAAGTATTTTTGCTTTAGGTGTTCCCCTCAAAATATCTAACACGTCTCCCTTCTCCAGGACTTGTGCCTAGAGTACTTAAGTCAGAACATATGAGTTTCATCCTGTTCTTCTATCTACTTCTTCACACAATTTAACACCTAGAAGAGTCAATCTTTCCTCATTCTCTTTTTGGCAAGAAGTGTCTTTCTTCTACTCCAGCCTCATAATAATGAATAAAGAGAAATTAAATCCTGATGTATTATAAAAGTGCTTACTGTTGGCCCAAGAAAAAGCAGCAATAGAGTTTGAAAGACATTTAAAGACTGAGCAGTTAATGACCATGACTTGAGAATAAAAGATGTGAATCAAGTCTGATTTCCCCGGTTCACTTACTTGCTATTTGTGTTGTGTTCAAGGATAAAAATTTCACTGAGGAATCCACACATCGCTGGAAGCATTTGTGCTTGGTGTATCTATAGAAATACTACAGTCTTATAGTTGGACCCGTGGATTCTAATCTTGATGCTATGACTTCAAGCAACTTACTTTACCTAACGTAGTCTTGTTTTCTTCTTTCTAAAATGGAATAATGATTGTTCTTGTATGTTTCATAGTTGCTGTGAAATTTAAAATATGACAATGCATATGAAAATGCTCTGGAAGAAAACAGCTCCAGTGGGAGTAAAGTACTTGCATATTATGAGCACTTGGGCAAGTTGGGAGTAGAACTAAAGGTTTTTAGTTACACTCTCTTTCTTACTCTCCTTGTGCATTCATGTCTGAATCTGTCCAAGATGGTTCCTTCAGGATTTCTTCATTTATTTGCATCCATAACTAATTTGTGTCTCTTGAATGGAAAGATAGTATGTTTCTTTAATTTGTAATTTTAAAAATGTAACCCTATATGTTGGGTGTGGAAGGACACTGAAGAGTTCTAGGATATACCATCTAATCATTATTAATATGACACTTGTCAGCATCATAAATGAGTTAATGGGGAATATGCTTTAAAAACTTTGATGGGTTCTGATGTATGTCTTATAATGGAACATATCCATAAAATGATTATTGACACTAAATACCATAACTACATTTATATGTGTTTGCATAATTCATATATATGCATAAAATACAATAGCAAACACACTTACATATATACAATTTGAAAAAGCTGGTACAATGTGGAAATCCAAGCTCATGAGTGCCCTAAGTTGTGCAACTGTTTTCCTAAATAAAGAAAGTAGATAACTATATATAAACTTTTCTTTGTTGGCCCTTCCTCCCCCCCACCCCCCCGTGTCATTAAGGGGTCTTTCTCATTCTCTAAGTCAGTTCTGATTTGGAGGATTGCCAAAATAAATTCCCACTAGCCACACGAAACATTGTACTTAGCTGATCTTTGTAATACTAGCTTTTGGAGGCTTTTAGTCCCAAACCAAAAGATTTTGCCTAACATTTTGCAGATAGAATCACTTAGTTTGTGTAATGGATAAGGGGAAATCAAAGGGAAAGACAGTTACAGCTAGATTGCTGTGATGATCTATATGATAGGATGCATAAACTTTTTTTCTTTCTCAATGTTAATATCTGTTTCTGCAAATCCCTGAAGATTATACTTGGGTCAAAAGTAGTTGTGTGGGAGACATAGTTTAGTTAAATATCTGTTATAAAATAAAATCTACAGTATGCATCTGAGTAGGCTTATTTTCAATGAAGGAAAATGGTTGTAAAAGTGAAAATTCTCTAAGATACATACATTCTCAATGGGTAGTATTTGAATTGAAGATTTTAATCTGGGCATTAATCTTGCAATTGTATCTAGTGAAATAACCTTCTATAATTTCTCTTATTTTGTTGGTATATTTCTCTAAAATGAAGGACTATATTACCCTAAGGGCAAGACAATGTTATAAGAAGTAAGAGAAAAGCAATAAGATACATTTTTAAATAGTAAGCGAATTATACATATATTCTGTTATTACAAAAATAAAAGAGGTCACGATCATGAATATCAGACTCGGGATTTCTGGCATAGATCATTTTGAATTTATAGCAATTTGGCATTATATTGTGATGTAGGGGATTTAGTTTCAAATGACCTGAAAACCTTGTACACTAATCTTCTAAAAAGGGATATTTCTGAGTAGGAAAAGAGCTTTACTTAATTTTGGAACCATCATGGAAGACAGAAAGATAACATGATTCCCAAAATATATTACCAACCTTAAAACTCAAAGTTTCTCTTTGAAATTGAATCCAAAGGGAAGTTATATGTTGGCTGCATAAATTTTACCTGGAGGACTCCTTTAGGATTTGTTGCCTCTCTGCACAAGCATAATTCCAGGATTTGAGATTAATAGTAAAAATAAATATTTACTGAATGTTGGTAAAGAGGGAGATGTTGAAATCTAGTATATCTTAATATTTAGTTAAAGGGATCTCTTTTTCATCAGGGTAAGTTAGGCTTATTTCCTTTTACTGAGTGAGAAATATAGCAGCCTCATGGGTTGAACTGGGAAAAATGCCAGTTATATACATACGTATGGCTACCTTTGGGGCATTTTACACATCTTGCAATCCTTCTTGATTTCTTTTGGCCAATTTCTTTTTTTGGTTACCCAACTTCTTCCTTGATATTTTCTAACCTAAAAGATATGGATTTCTTATACCTGTTCGTCTCAAATATTGACCTAATTTTAAAGCTATATGAAGTATTCATAGAAAAAATTATTCAGTTTTACAGCAGATAGTTCCTTAGGCAAAGATTCTTTCTCTTTCTCTCTCCCTCTCTCCACATTTGGATCTATTGCTCTTCCCACCTGTAGTCCTCCCTCTTGCCATATTGAAGGTAGTATATCTATATTTTATTATTAATATTTAAAAACTTGTTAGTTCTGCAATTCAAAATGTGTCAAAACATTTGAGAGATTTTTCTAATAATAAATGGGAAATCAAATATTAAAAGCATATTGTCTACCTATAAAAAGCAAAATACATTTAAAAAGATTTTCAACATTCTTTTGAATACTTTTTAGAGCACCATTAAATCCTGTCCACATATTGTTCTGCTCTGGGGCAGGAGTGGATATTGTTTTCATCAGATGCCTGAGACTTGTCAGCTCAGAAAGTAGTTAGGTCCAGTTGATACACTGTGACTGTCTATAGTTTATTCATAGCAAAAATCTGAGGCTTTCACCTTGATTATTTCAGAAAACATACATTGAAAATAAAAATAGATTCAGTATAGGTGTAAAAAATAATTTTGTGGCTTATTATAGTTGTATAAATGGCTTCTACATTGGTGATTTAAGTCAACTTTCCCAACACTTTCCCAAATCTATGCAGCCCTGTCATATTTAACTTTAATAATATAGATAATTACATTAGAGAATTTCTGGCTTAGGAAAGTCATGAAATCAGCAACGATTCTCCTTTCTTCTACCTTCTATAAAATGTCACCTCATGAAATGTTAATTTCCAAGGAAATTTGATTTTTTTAAACAGTAATAGAAACTTCAAAATAGAAGTAAGACAGGATGTGGGGCATTTTGGTGACTAGTGTGCTTTTGCTGAAGCACACTAGTAGGGTATGAATGAGGGAGAGGAAGTTACCAAGTCTGCAAATAACATTATCATACAAGACCTCATTTTGTGCCGTGTGAAAGTGTTTGGACTTTCTTCTGAAAGTTATGGAGACCTACTGGAGGATTTTAAGAAGGAAGGTAATGACAAAACTAGATTTTCATTTTAGGAAGGTCCTTCTGGCTTCAGTTGTGAATGTGGCAGGGAGATCTCTTTGGAAGCTGTGTTAGTGATCGAAGTTAGAGCGCTGATGGTCTGATCCAAGGGGTGGCTGTGGGGAGGGAGTAAAGGGAAGCTACAATAATAAAGAAGTCAAATCTCCAGGGCTTGGAGTTGTGGTCCAACACTGGGGGATTGAGAGTGACATTACTTTTGCTATTAATTTAAGCCTGGACGCATTCTCTAGTTCTAATATCTGGGTTTCTAACTTGTTTTAGAAGCCTAATCTCTATCTTGTGTTCCAATTTCGGTATTATGGTATTATTGTATATTGATTTATGTGAGCCATCTAGCTCAGTTAATTTGAGTACAGTGCTAAATAAACAAAGGGGAGAATTTATCCTTTACAAGAACAAGCTTATTTTATACATATCTACATAGTGTTGTAGCCATAGACCAGGCTTCTAATTCTTAGAGGGCATCTCACAAAAATGAAACAAACAAACAAACAAAAAAAAAAAAACAAAAAACCACCTAACATTCTACAGGCTATAGACTGGGCTGGGCGACAGATTTTCTGCGGACTCAGTGCAAACATATCACCATCATGGAAACAAATGAACTAAACTAAACTATTTCTTAAGTATTGGGGACTGATGAGAAGTGAATAGCATCAATGTTCATTGTTTAAAACAGAACTTTGATGTACTCTGTATTTATATACTTGTACTGAAAATCTAGCTGCAGAACTCCACCCCCAAACAGATTTCTATGCAAATTAAGTTCAGTTAGAAAAGGGCAGATGGCGAAAGTGCCTTATATTCTATAAACTTTGCATAATTTCTTGAGTTATTTGGCAGTGTATCACTGTCCAGAACATGGGGAAGTCAGAGACATCGTAGATTTTGGAGTCTAGTGGGTCTGGATCTAGCCAGAACTTACTGTGGAGGAAATTCTTGTCTACCCTGCTTAGTATTGAAAAAGGCCTTTGGAAGAACTAGCCTATGCTGGCTTGGGATTGATTTGGTTCCCTAATGGAGCAGACAATATTTTTAGGACAGTACTTCAGCTTACTCAGTTAAGCTTCCCTGTCAGTCCTCTTCTGACCACATCAGAGGCATTGTAGTGACTTTTTACTAGGAAATGAAAAAGTTCAGAAAGTTCAGATCTCATTTGCCTAGTTGCTAGAATCAAATGGTGAGAACACAGGTGGAAAAAATGGCCTTGACATTCATTGGCCAAGATAGAAATGGTGGCATTGGTATTGTTTTTCGCTGTGAAGCATTGATCAAGATGGTGTCAGGGGAGTTGAATTAATGAAGGAGAAAGTGGGTGTGTTGGAAGAAGCTGCAAAATAACTTTGGAGGAGCCTGAGTTCAAGAAAACTTGTCTATGGTGTTGCAAGCAGAGGCTGTCATGGCAAGGCAATGAAGGGGCTGGTGGATAGGTGGGGTGCCCTCAGCTGGTAGAGTAACATCTTGTCTGACCAGAGCAATTCAGGCAGTTGAGCATCAACAGAGACCATGAGAGCTAGAAAAGGTGATAACCACATGAAATTGTATATTAACTCTAATTGCTCCAAGATTTTCTTTTACTACTATAATTTACCCTTAAATCTAAGTGTAAACACTGGGGCAGTGCTCATTGTCATGGTTTTGTTAGATTTATGAAATGTCCATAAAGTGCTTTTATCTAAGCTGTTTTTACTTTATGTGCTTTGAGTAGTAGGTAGAAGCAGGTTTTAAGCAAATCACTGGAAATTGCAGAAAAGTATTGCAATATGTCAAGTGATTTAAGTTGTCAGTAAGGATCAGGAATTAGTTCAGTTACTGAATTTCATACTTAGGGTTTTTTTTTTTTTGCCAAATGATACTAGAAAACAAAGATTAGCTATTATTTTTACTTTACTACATCTCTTCTTGATTGAAAATGACATTTTTATGTGGGCCACAAAGCATACAAAATATAGCCATTTTCTTTTTTCTCTAAAAAAAAGGTAACATCAGATAAAACTTATACTGTATGCCTGTCTCCATTTCTTTTGCATCCTGATGCTGGCAATGGAGGGTCTGTACTGATTTTTTAAACAGAAGATAGTTTTAATAATGCCTCTTTAGCTGACTGGAATACACTCATTTCCTAATTATTTTTGAAAGGTTACTACATGCCAGGCACTGTCTTGGTGGGTTGGGATACATTATTTAATAAAAAAGACAAGGATCCGTGCTCTAGAATTTGCATTCTTACTAGTAGTAGGAAGACAATGAATGGTCAAACAATAAATAATTAAATTATAGTATGCTAGGTGATAAGTGCTATGGATTAAACAAAAGTATAGCAGGGTCACGGGTTTGGGGTTATAATTTTGAATCCAGATTTGGCTTCATTGAGATGACATTTGAACAAAATCTTGAAGAAGGTAAACAATATAGCTATATAGATGATATCTGGGGTAAGAATGTTCCAGAAAGAGAGAGCTGCCCATGATAATATAATATGTATTGGAGAGACAGCAGGGAGCCAAGTGTCCCACTAGGTCCAGCATGCCTTGTCAGGCATCTGACAGTGTGGGGGGTCTCGTTTCTTCGTTCAATAAATGCATAGTAAATGCCTTCTCAGTCCCAAACACTCTGTTGGCTTTTGAGAAAGTTAACGGGTTTCCTGACTTCTCAGAGCTTACAATCTGTTAGGGAAAGTATACACTAAATACATAAAACGTGAATTACGACTGCGGAAATTTTCCAAAAAATAAGGGTGCCACAGACAGATATGACAGGAGAATTTAACTTAACTTGGTGCTCAGCATTGAGTTGGGCCAAGGAGTGAGTATCGCCTTCCAGGGAGAGGAGCTAGCACTACTGGAGAGATTGAAGCAGTAAGGAGGTCAGAAGGTTTATGGAACTAGAGAAAGGCCAGTGTCACTTGGCCATGAAGAATAGGAAAAGTGGTTTGAGTTGAGGCTGGGGCCATACAAATGCAAATCCTTAGACCACATTGAAGAATTTGGATAACATCTGCAGGGGAAAATGAAGCATTGAATGAGTTGTACAGGTGTGCTGGCAACACGGAAAGCTCCTAACAGAATCAGCAGACCCGGTTTCTAATGCTGGCTGTGATACTAAATTGCTATATTGCTTGGGTAAGTGAATAAAACCTCTCAGCCTCAATTATTTTATATATTTATATTTATATCTACGTCTATGTCCTTTTTCATATTCATTTTAGTATCTGTATCTATTTGCTAGATTGCTTTGTCTCTAAGATACTATAATAGTTTGAATTGTATTCTCCAGAAAGATATGGTGAATTCCTAACCCACAGTACCTCAGAATGTGATCTTATTTGGAAATAGGGTCATTGCAGGTGTCATTGGTTACCACTGGGTCATATGGAGTGGGGTGGGCCCTTAATCCAATATAGCTGGTGTCCTTGTTAGGAGGAGGAGATTTGGAAGCACACGGAGGGAAGACGGCCATGTGAAGGCAGAGGCAGAGATTGGAGAGATGCCGTCACAGGTTGAGGAATGCCCAGGATTGCCAGCTTAGCTAATTGCCTCTTAAAGACACTGTTTCAAATAAGGTCACATTGGCAGGTACCAGGGATTAGGGCTTGAACATATCTTTTTGAGGGACCTGATTCTACCCACTATACCTCCTATTGCTCCTATTCTCTAAAGAATTGCCTATACTCAACTGTTTTGGCTTTCTTATTATCCTATTTAATTCTGTATAATCTGATTTCCATTTTCACTATTGTAAACTAAATGCTATGACAAAAGTCACCAATGATCCTAATTGCCACATCTTTTAGATAATGTCAATATTTATACTTGACATCTAAGGGACGTTTGACTCTGTTGGCCGCTTTTTTCTTCCTAAAGCTTCCTCCTCTCTTAGTTTCAAACCAAAATTTACAATTTTCCTGTACTTATTTAAATTTTTAATTTTCTTTGTGCTATTTTCTTCCTCTACCTGCCCTCAGTTTCGCAAATGTCCTACATACTTTTTCTGGTTCATTCATCCATCCCTACATTTTCATTCACTGTGTGCAAGTTGATGACTTTCAAGTTTGCATCTTCAGCCAAGACCAATTTGAGCTCCAGACTATAGTATCAAAATGCCTGTTGGACACGTCTGGTCAACCATCTAAAACTAAACTCATTGTCTTTATCTCCTAACCTATTGTGCTCCCTTTACTCTTTATCTAGTGGACTAGTATTGCCTTCCAATCATTTGTTTGCCTCGGATACCTGGAAGTTTAGTCTGATCCCTCTGCTCCTGTCATTCCTCACAATCATTTAATCATCAATCTTCTCGTCCCTTTTCATCCTCACTTCAGTGGCAATGATTTGTGGAGCGTAGGTGGTCTCCCTGTTCCCAGCTGTGCATCTTCTTAGACTTCCCACCACTTCATCATCAAAGGGAACTTTATTAACAAGAACCTCATGATGTACATCTTCTGCCTAACTCTAACCCCCTGAATTGTTTGAACTTTTTCTCTAAGCAGCAAAAGACAATTCAAATGGTTAGGGTATCCCTGTATCAGTGGCTACAGTCCTGCCCGTTTTTTACTGGCCACAGGTAGAGGATGCTTCCCTTGCTCCCAGATGGCTGCAGTTCTCTGAACATGCCAGGTGGTTTTCACAGCACTCTGCCTTTACTCATCCTCAGCTCCCTCCCTGAGTCAGAGCATCCTTCTTCCTTCAAATCTAACAGCTAACATTGTATTTTCTATGATCTTTCTCTGACTGTCCCCATTCCCCACTCAAACAGAATAATCTTCTCCCTCTTTTGGGATGTTCTGTCATATCATCTAGGACACTTTATGGATTTTAACACATTAAGTGCCATGAGAGCTGTATTTAACTCACTCTAGTTTTGACCCTGGGGCCACATGAAGCATATATAAAATCCTACTTGTTGATGTTCTTATTGTTACAATTAATATTGACAATTTAATTCTAAAAACGTGGATTAAATGAATAGACATCAATACAATTTTTCTTTTCTGTTTATATTTACCTTTAAAGTACATCAAAGTTTTTATTCTATTTTTATAATAAAACACTGTGGCTCTGAGGAAAAGTTTCTGATTTTTTTGTATGGCAGTCAATGTGTTGATATTTATGCATCTATTTCCCTAAATGTTGCAAACATCTTGAGAAAGGAGACTAACTTTATTGATCTTTTTAGTTCCAGGACCTAGAACAGTGCTTTCCCATAACTAGTGCTTAATGAATGTTCTTTGAAAGCATAGCATATACAATTTTCGGGTACTTCACTTTTTAAAAGAGCATAGTGATTTTAGGATTTTGATTTTTCTGTGTACCAGATTATTTCTCTGAATTATACAAAAAGGATCAATTTGGCAGAATATCTAGGGAAAAAAAAAAACAGCCTGCTGAATACAAACACACTTCATAGAATAATAGATAATAAAATGCTGTATCTTGAAATTTTGCCATGGTCTACATTCCAATATGCTTTGCGGTTAATCACTTTTGCTTTAAAAATTCTAAATTGATGGAAAGGTCATCACTTAACTTTGTCAGTAGACACCTGAAGAGGGAAAGTATTTCTTTAATTCAGCAATGGCTGGTGAATTCATATCTATTGTCTCCCATGGAAAGGACTTAGTCAGCTTTGCCTTATCATTGTGGGGGATGGAGGGAGGAGGTGTCACTATGCAATAAGCAGTAAGACCTGCTTAAAGAGGGCATGTCAACAGAGGTTTCCCCCAAAGCATGGAAGCTGCTCCCAGCTCATTTTGAATACTTAGTGCTTTATTATGTTGTTTCTAGATGGCTTTTCCCTTTTCTTTCCTCACTCCTTGGGCCCCTCCTCTAGGGCTCAGTAACACGGTAAAGATGCTTTTTGACAGACAAGAGATAATCTTACACTTGACTTCCAATATCAAGGCATTTTAACTGGCACACTTTATATTGAATAATTCATGGGTATTCAAGCTTTACTTCACTCCACAAAGAAAGTGCTTTCTCTTAGCAGCCACAGTAGATATGAGCAGCTAATTCATTATTTAAAGAGATTAAGTATTAGCAACTGGTACTGGCTCTTCAGAGCTCTCTTTATTCCCTTTGCTCGTGTTATCCCCAGCCTCTCAGCTGCCTAGAACAGTTTTTAGATTGATTTTACCATATTTAAGTCTTTTTTAAAAACAGATCTACCCAAAAACCTCACTATTTTCAGAACTGCTTTGTCCTATTTTAAAAACGTAAAGCAATGTCTGTTAGAACTCTGAATCTCTGCAGGCTCACGGGAATACATACAATTGCAACACGTTTTGCTTTCTGTTAAGAAAATGTGGCAGGTGGGAGGAATGTAAGAAATCCGAGTTTGCTCGAATTTACAAACCACTTGCTGCAATAGGCCAAGGAAAGCTTGGGTGTTTTAAACAGGTGGTAAAAGTGGAGGGGGCCTCAACTTTCAAGTATTGTTACGCTGAAAGGAAAAGTCCCTATGGAGAACTGTCCTCTTTGTTATTTTCAGAGAAAAAGAGGGGAGGAAGTGTTTGAAACGTCTATTTCTCTTTAGTCGACATATCCTTGGGTTGGATCTCATTCAACACAAATTTGCACTCTTTCATTTCCAGTTAAGAAGAGAGAAGAAAATTTGTCAAGAGGTTATGAGGTTTCACTTCCTGTAAACCTTGCCAGAGGGTAACATAACAACATAATCGGTTCTGGAATGGTGAAACAGTGAGAAATAAATATATATGAAACTTCTTGGAAAAGAGTGGCTGATTCTAAGAAAATGTATTTCTAGGATATGAGATGAAAGAAAACATTGGACATAATGTTGCTTAAAGTAGTAATAAATGCTCTTTTTAATTTATATCTTAGATTAAGTTTAGCCTTTTCTTTCTTTTCTTTCCTTTTTTTAAATATTTAGCCTCTTCTAGGAGTGTTTTAAAGCAAATATTCCACTGGAGTGATAAAATAAATTGCTTCTCTTATTTCTACTCTATATGGCCTGAAAAATAGGGTGCCACTAAAACGAAGGATCTATTACCTTGTATAGCTTTCTTGGTCTAGTGGACAACAAAGAACCCAAATTGAAGATTTTGCATGCAGAGAACTACAAGATGGTTAGTAGTTTGGGTTTTGAAGTTCAAATGGCTTGTGTTTAAAACATAGTTTTACCACGTAATGGGTGTGTGACCTTAGATAAATGGCTAAATCTCCCTAAGCCTTCTTTTCTCATCTGTAAAATGAGGATTTTAATAATATCTCTCTCATAGGTGTGAGAATTAAATTAGATAATGTATGAAAATTTCTTAGCATAATGCTGTGCACATAAGCTAAGCCTCTTTTCCATAGAGTGTTCTTAGAAAATTAATGTGGCATTGACATTGAAATGTAATTCACGATTGAGATTGTAGAAGTTTAGGAAATGCTGTTTTGCACAAAATTGGGAATTTTGTAGAATGCTACTGTGTTTTTTCATTTCAGTAGGCATTCCAGATGAGTTGAGCCAAAAAGAAGGGAAAAAATTTTATACTACTCTTGGACATAATTATCTATGTTGTCATAAGAGACCTGTTCAATATGATCTAGCAGCTTCTGTCTTCTTTGGGGTGCTTTTACATACTTTGAAGTAAAATACGTTTTAAAAATGTAGGTTTCTTCATTTTGCAAAGTTTTGCCAACATTTTGAAGTATTTGTAAAAGTTTTGTGAATTAATGCTATGTATTGATTATTTTAGGCATTCAATTGAGACAGAGAAGGAATTTGAAAATTCTGTTCCTTGAATGGGGAAAAGAATAAGAGTATAAGGGCATATTTATTACAATTCCAGAATTTTAAAAGTTATTTTACAAATCTGAATTGCAGGAAGTTGGGATAACCTGGTTGGAAATGAAATCTCTTTCCCAAGAATAAGGATTTAAACTGTGAATTCCAAGTTTTAAGATTTACCCATCATGTCATTCATCATGTAGAATCAACATCTTTCTCCTACTGGATTTCTTCCAGAGACATTTTAGATAATGCTACCTTTTACTAACACATACACATTTACAAACACAAAACTTTCAAAGGTAAGCAGCCAGCCCCACTTCTGGTACATTGAGGAAATCTCAATAAAGACGAGACAAAATGCAGAAGACCAAAATATCACATATTTATAAAAAATTTATAAATCATTCCAAAACTTTATGAAAGTAAGCTATTTTGTTTTCCTTTGTAAGCATGCTTACTTTACTATGGATTAAAAGTGCTGACAGCCAGTCTGGAGGAAAAAAAACTATGTTTGACAGGTCTCATTTGCAATTAGCTAAGGGAGAATTCTTCAATGGTAGGGTTATCTAACAGAGGTTTAGCTGAGTTCCACCCACAGTTATTGAATGCTGACAATGTGCCCTCCTTATGTCATATGCTGGGGATATGAATAGGAACCAATGCTGGAAACTCCAGGAGCTAACAAGTCCCATGACAATGCTCTCAATTGAGGGCAGATACAGTGTATCTATATTGCTTTGAGTTGTGTAGCAGTACTCTATTGCTAATAATAATCAAAGATATAAAGTTTGGGAATGACAATTTTTCATCTAAGAGGATTCAGGTTTATTCCTATAATGAAATCACTTGCACTCAATATGTGTTATAATGTTTTCGAGAGGGGTGAGTGAAGTTGCAGGGAGAGCCTGAACCACACAGATTCATTAACCTCCAGTGAGTAGCCAATACTGCCACAACATTAACAGTTGTGTACTTAAGGGTGTGTTGTAGAACTTGTGAATTTCGACATTACAGGTACTTCCATTATCTTTTTAATTTTATCCATGAATAAAACTTTAATGAAAAGAAGGCGAAACTAGATAAAGTAAGGTTGCTTACAATTTTACATATATGTCTTACTGAGAAGGATGCTCTTTCTATAAAAATATGTTGCAGCCTGCACATTCTATATATTGTAATAAAAATTATATTTATTTATGAATATCCTTTAGTATTAAAGTTGCTCAACTTATTAGTATCTGTTGAGTTGAATTCTAGAAAGTTAAAATTCATATTTAAGAAACAAAGTTTAATATTATAGTAAATTTTAGCCACATTTATTTTTCTTTATAAAAAACATTGTTGAGATCTTTAAAAGCATAATTTAATTCTCATGTCTTAAAACAACAGTATTTTTCTGATTTTTCTTTTCTCCTCTTTTTAAACCTTTTCTTAAAGTTTTTCCACCAAATTTGTGTGGCTCTTACAAGCATCATAAGCATCATCTGACATGTGGATGGAATACAGTGGGAAAAAAAGTTGAGACATACTGGCCTAGTGGATTTCAAATATAACTTTCCTCAAAATGTGTAATTGTCATATGAACACTACTGCAACAATGCCTGAGATTCATTCATTTTTTAATACTTTGTCTACAGATCTTGCTCCTGATACTATCAATCTGTCCATTTTTTGAAACTCAAATTTCCTGATGATAGTCATACTTCTTTTTAGGTTAAAATCTCCCACTTCTCTGAGATACTAATATTAAGGTTAAGAAACTTTTTCTAATCATTGAGCAGTTCTTCAGACAGGATTATGGGGCCTCTTTTCAAATATTCTTTGGAAAGAAAAAGGTATAATATTTAGAGGCAAAGCTTTGATTTATTAGTCTTATTTCAGTTGACTGCCTTACTGTATAAATTCCACTTTTACAAGAAACAGAATTAGCATACATGGGGTGACTGAAGACTGTTAGGGTATTTCTGAAATTTCTACAATAAACAGGTGTGTTTTGAAATAGTGTGAGCCTAACACAGCTAAGAAAGCTGAATGCATCTAGCACCAAACAGACCCATAAGAATATAAAGATATATCGCTGGCCAACTGTGGTGCCAAGATTGTGAATTTTAAAAGTTAAGTACCAAGCTAGACATGATGAAACCTTAGAAATTATGTTTTAAGTGAAGAAAAGTGAGAGAAATAAATGAACCACTTAAATTCTTTTGGTAATTTTTGATGTATTAAACTAATTCCCTCCCTAAAGATCGAAATAATGAACAAACAACAAACGACAATTGGTGATAGACTTCTAGTGTCTTTAGGGCCACTCGTCTTTATGACTGTTGGTATTTTAGCATTGGGTGGTCCACCAACACTTAGATGATTTGCGTTTGAAAAGTGTCCTTTTCCCTTTAAAAACTTATGTGGACTTTTGTCACCTCAACTATAGACAAATTTCAAAACCCCCAAAATTCAACCCATTTTTGTTTATCATCCCATGGGTATTATATTTTAAATAGAAGTTCTAACTATGAATTTCAAGCACTTGGATCAAAACAGAGCAGAATGTGGTATGCTCAAGTTTTGTCTCCAAAGGCTATGTTATTTTACTCATGAACTTAATGTAGATAAGTTTTTGGCATTTTATAACTGTTAAGTATTATTAAACATAGTAAAAATGTCTGAGAAAGCTGAATTAGAATTACTTCAGTGTTTCACAATTTTTATGGCCATTGTGTTAGTTAACTGTATTTTTTAAAAGTTAAATCAATTCTATTATCTTTTCAGTGATAAGTAACATAGATAATGCGGAACACAGATATACAAAATATGGTTATAATATACTTCATAAACTTCAGGTAGATTTCTGTTGTTGATTATTTCTATCTATCTATTTATCCATCTATCTACCTAAAATTTCCTCACATTTAGATTAAATGTCCTGTCTGATTACCAGATAGGAAACAATATGGGCCATGATTAAAATCTGGCCATGTACAACCCCCAGGATAAATCATTCTGTACGTAGGAAATCCAAAATGATTCCTTGGTTGAGTCTGAAATATGATTTGCAAGGAGAGTTTTGTCAGAACCTAGGCAGCCACAATAGTACAGTCAAAGTATAAAAGATGCACAGGGTTCAGATTACAAGAGAAGAAGCTCTGAGCCTTCCAGAAACATTGGTATATGGCAAATATGGCAAATGGAGACATATGTAAGATAAGAAAGTAAGGGATTTAACACTTGAATTCTTCTCTTTATTTTGTTCCCATTCCTGAGAATGACAGAATACATCTTGAAATTGCCTACCCACAAAAGCCTATCTACCTACATTTTCTATCATCTATGTATCTATGTATCTACTAAAGAAACTTCAAGTGAGTATAAACATTAATACAAATTAAGTGGTATTGTCAGGATATACACTATTTCATAAAAATACATAAATGACTTTTTCATATAAAGAAAGAATAGAGTTAGAAAATGCTTTAGCTCCTAACACACTGGAGCTTGCAAGAACCCCACAGATATTCTGTCTCCACTCTGAGGAGTTCATAGGGCCATGCACTGGGGCATTTGTATGTCTTCTTTTATACTTTATTCTGTTTCAGCCACACTCTCAGTGTTCATTGCTATCCGTGGGCCTCCTGTTTTTCAAACGGTTCTCCTATTCTCCTCTTTTTATCTTTGCCACAGTTTGCATATTCTGAATTACCTTAGCCTGAGAGTCTTAGCTTAATAGAATTGTCTTTAAATATTGGTTTAAATAGGCTTCAAGGAAACTCCTGGGGAGCTAGTTCTTGAATATAGTATAGGGAATTGTGTCGAGGGAATTGTTGGAACAAGCTAGTTTTGTTCCTTCTACTTCTTTCTTGTTTATATCCTATGGGAGAAGGAGTTGGTAATCTAATTGATTAAAGCACAGGCCATTTATTGGGTCACATTTTTAGGTAGGAAGTGTTACTATATCTCTCTCTAATGACATGACCCATCCATTTTCATATTCTGCCCCTAGATGGGTAGATCAACCATGTTTGGTTTATTCTGAGGCCCCAAATTTAGTTTTCTGGGGAAATGAGAGAACAGGAATCCTTGTTGAGACCTCATATCTAAACTTTGCTCTTAATGAGAGAAGTTGTGTAGGGGCTGAACTAGGTTAGCAAAGAGAGACTAGTTTCCAAACTAATAAAGTATTTATTTCCCATTCAGTTGTTGTTCCTTTCATGCATAGTTCCTTTGCCAGAAAAAGAAGAGGGAAAGGATGAAAACCCCTCCCTCAACTCTGACATATTAGACACATGCTTTGTTTACAGATTTTTTGACATCTAGTTTGGCTACTTGGAGACTTTAGGGATTCTTGTTTATATTTTTGATAGGTAAGGTTTCTGCATTGTTGAGTTCTGGATATCTGAAGTGTTATTCTGATTACTTTAAGAGAATACATAATGCTTTAAAATCTTGAGACTTTAGCTTTATTTAATATGGAAAGTCTGTGGATGAAATGAGTGTTAAGTAGAATTAACTTTGTTATGGTGCTTTACCTTCTCAAATAAAATTTTGAGTTAGAGAATCAGTTGCAGACTTTCCAGGAAAGCTTAAACCAAATAATTTTCAATGAAATTTCTGTCAAATAACTATTAGTTCTTATGCTTTCTATAAAAAGGAAAAATACCTGAGGTCAAAACTAAAACCTAATTCAGATCACTTGTATTAAGCTCCATTTAAGAGGTTCATAATTTTTTCATTAAAGGTAAAAGCTATTTTTTCCATTCCATTCTGCAAAATACTCTCCTTGTTATGGAGATTTTGGTCTAATTTGTATAGCTGGAGCCAAATTGAATTGCCATTTTTGAGCCAAATTTATGATTGACTGAATTGAACCATTATTACTGGAAGGAGCAAAGAGTATTTTGCTGAAGCCGTTGAGGTGTTGAAGACATAATGTCTGCAGGCAGGCGGAAAAAAAAAGCAAAACTATTTTTATGTGTAATGATATGACTGGACACTTATCTCAGAAACGGTTTTGATCAGAGTCCAAAAAATCAAGCATATGTAAGTGAAGTTTGAGCCCTTCCATGATGAAAAGGGCAAATAAATAGTTCACACTTTGCTTTGTTATTGTTCCTGAGAAGACATTGTTTAAGATGGGGCAGGTAGGGTGGAATTTGAGTTGCTAAAACTATAGGGATCTTTTACTTTGCCTAACGTGCAGTCATGAGAGACACAGAGGTTCTTTTTTGAATTACTAAGCCATTACTTTTGAATTTCATGTAGTCAGATATCCCAGAGTTTCCATTTAGCATTTACTAAACCACTTACAGGATTTCCTTCTGGAACTAGCAGAACTCAGCTCTGGCAGGGACCTGATAAAGTTCTAGCCCTGGATGAGAGTAAGAAATAAAATCTCACTGCAACCCTGTCTTCCAAAGAGGATAGATAAACAAGTCCCATAAAAAATATATGTCTACTGTATTACTCTCTTTAGGAGGTCCCCTCCCCCCAACAGTATAATGCAGTTTGGGGACCTAATACCAACTACTAAAGAGTTAGGCTGTACTTAAAATAGAAGACATTTTAAGAAACTCAAATGGTAGTTAGCATTCTATGTGTTAGTTTAATTTGAAATTAATTTCAATCATACAAATATCTATAGAACTCTTTTGAACAACTGGGTCATATCATTTTAATTAGACAATGCTCAAGGTATTGAAAGGCAAATACATCACTATGCTCAGTTATCGCTCTAAAATATCTTTGGCTTGAAATTACTGACTTATATGGCCAATTCAAATAAATGGCTGGAAAACTCAAGATGTCAAGACATGGCTCTTATTGCAGCATTTATCTTGTTTTAGCTTCACAGGATACAATTATAATATTAACAACAGAAATATTCAGAGCTAATGTCTTATATAAGAGATTTCTATTATTTATTTAGTTAGCTTTTAATAAAAATATCATAGAATTACAGAATGTTAGATTTGTTAAGAATTTCAAAATTTACTTCCTGAAGTTACCTCTCTGCTTTTAAATAAGACAGATTTTTAGTCGTTTGGTAAAACTGTGTACCTTTTCTTAAAATTTTCCTAAGAAATGTATTTTATTTTAGTAGTCTCCAACCAATACATCAAGTTATACTGGTAGATTCTACATATTTAATGACTTGTTACTATTACAATTCCTTACCTTGTAGACAGGGTTTTTGGAGGGGACCTGGCAATGTGTTTGGGAGAAGTGATCTTTATCTTGCTTATAGTCTATTGCTTTTTTTTGGCAGTATTTTCTTCAGCCCAATCTGATACAATTCTAAGAAATGAGAAGTTTTCCTTTTCTTAAATATTAGAAAAATTGGGAGGCCCCTGCTTTACTTTTTCACTGGGCAATGTCACTTTCCTGTAGCTTGTGCACTCAAAGTACTTTTACAAATTTAGCCTAAATTCTTTGTGCTCCAACTTAGTCTTTGATGAGTCCTCAGAAGAAACAGGGAAAAGCTGCTCCTGATTGCTGATCTCACAGGTCTCCATGTCCTTGATGACTTTTTGCTCCCTTTTTGCTTCTTGCTGATCTGCTGTGACAGAAGCAATGTGTGACTCATCAAGGGCTGCTCGTGAGTCAGCCAGTGATAAGACAACTGGCTGTATCTTTGAAAGACTCCTGGAGTCTGACACTCACACACACTGGCTCGTGGAGCATGGGAATGAACAGCCAAGGATGAATTTAAGAAAGGGTTTTTGTCCCTATCTGAATCTTCAGTTCGCTTCTGTTTCATTTAGACACCCAAACCTTACGTTTCTAAAAGTTTGACCCACTTGCTGCCTGATCTATGTAGGGGACTTCTAAGAAGTACTGGCTTTGCTCATTGAGGGAGAGGCAGTGCCACATGACGAGTGATGTGAGGGATGGCAGGAAGGTCCTTCCATCCATATCTAGTCACCAGAACCAGGAATTCTTTGGGAAGGAGCAGAGATTAGTGAAAAGCGTTTTAGAGATAGACAGCCCCAGACTTGAACTTCTGCTCTTCTACTTAATAGCTGTTGGGAAAATGGGAAGAAAAAGGTAGGAGATAACAGAGCTGAGGGGCTGAGGATTGTTTGGGGGCCACCATGTGCCAGTAAGGAAGGCCTTGGCCAATCTATGTGTGTGTATATTGGGGAAAGTTGAGGTAACATGAGAGGATCATGGAAAAGGCAAGACAAGATAGCACCAAAGACAAATACTAATTATTTTGTAATGATAACAATACAATAGGAAGTGAAAGAGAAAGGGTAGCTAAATCTATCACTACTTAAATGTAGTTATTCTCTCTCTCTGTATATATATATATGTGCATATGCAGTTATATACATATATACATATCTTCTGTGAACCTACTGTATACCAAGTAATACATTAGATATTGGGAATACAAAGATAAATAAACCATTATTTTAGTACCTTAAGTTTGCACATTGCTTTGTTTCTTTCAGAGTATTTTTGCATAGGTTATCTCATTGTATATTCCAAGCAAGTTATGGCAGAGATATTAGCCTTGCTTAAGGTATTCCAGGACATAAGAGTCTGCAGGGGAATGGTACCTTGATCTGGCACCTTTCCATGTGATTTTGGAAAAAGTGTAGAACTATAAAGTCTAGGGAAATCAGAACTACCGCTGGTGAAGATTATCAGGTACTAGAAAGTATAAATTATGCAGCCTCCTGGGTGAGAGTTGAAGAAAAAGGTGTCTCCCTCTATCACTTTTCTGAAATGTCTTGTGCCCTGGAAGAAGAATCCTGCTCCCTTAAGGAGTTGCCAGGCTCTGTGAGCCCAAAGGCAGAATCATATTAGCCACACGTGTTCCCAGTTGGGGGGGTTATGTAGCAGACTCTCCCAAATAATTATGTGAGCTCCACTTTCCTTCCAGGTGGTAAAAACAGAATCTCTTAAAGCACTTCTATGGACTAACTATAAGAGTTACAGGGTGAACCAGCATTTACATTCTTAAAACAAGCTATGTAGACAGACATTCAGGAAGGCATTTTTCCAAATGAAGGGGAAATGGAGAAACAAATTTTGAAAAAAAAAGTCATCAGAGATATTATCCATTATCATTAAATATAGATACACAGTATAGACAGCAATTAATGTTATTTTTGATTCCTGGCAGAACTTGAGATGTTGGTTTGTCTGACTGCTACAGGACATCAGTGAGTGGACCTGGACCTCATTAGGGAGGTGAAGGGAAGAACAAAAACTGCCAACACAACAAATGGAGCCTCTTGGTGCAGACGGTTAATGCATTTTGTCCTGTTACAGTAGGAACCATATATCACCATGGTCATGAAGAGGACAGAGGGAAAACAGGACACCCAGCTAGGATGTTTAAGGACAGAAGTGGCTGTGAGTTTTATGAGAGCACAGTAAGGAGCGATCTTTAAAAGGCAGCCATTAAAATTGAGTTCCACTTAGCATAAACAGATTCAAGCAATAAAGGTTGGTGAAATCTTTATTTCAAATGCATTATGGAAAATTTTAGAGCAAATCAAATTTAAATTAGCAGTATTTATTTAATTTAGTTTAGGAACTAAAAAAATACATCATATATAAGTAGGCCATCTAAATCTGGTATGCAAATCCCCTATCTAACCCCCTTCTGTGGCTTCTCAATGCTTTAAACAAAAACCCCACTCTTTACCATGGTCTCTTCATTAGGTTTTGGCCATTCTGGTCTTGTTTCAGCTCCTTGACATGGCAAGCTCCTTCCTGCTTCAGAGGATAGTTTTCCCCAATCCCTTTTCAATCTGAGCTTTGCCTCATTCTTCAAATTTTAGCTTAAATGTTACCTTTTCAGGGAAGTTTCTCTAGACCTGCAGTTCCTAACCCCTGGGCCATGGACTGGTACAGTCCGTGGCCTATTAGGAACCGGACCGCACAGCAGACGAGTGGTGGGCGAGCAAGTGAAGCTTCATCATTATTTACAGCTGTTCCCCATCACTCACATTGCCACACAAGCTCCTCCTCCTGTCAGATCAGCGGAGGCATTAGAGTCTCATAGGAGCACAAACCCTACTGTAAACTGCACAAGCGAGGGATCTAGTTTGTGTGCTCTTTATGAGAATCTAATGCCTGATGATCTGACGCGGAGCTGAGGTGGTGATGCGAGTGCTGGGGAGCAGCTGCAAATACAGATTATCATTACCAGAGAGGTTTGAGTGCACAATAAATTTAACGAGCTTGAACCATCCTGAAACTGCCTCCCTGTCCACCTCTCCCCACCCCGTGGAAAGGTTATCTTCCATGAAACTGGTCCCTGGTGCCATGTTGGGGACTGCTACTCTAGACTAAGTTTGACCCCACTTTACCTCTTCACCTCTTTCTGTTATTCTTATTTTACCCCATACTTTTCCAACAGTACTTTTTACAAATTTCCTTGTTAATTTTATTACTTTGTGTTTTGCCTGTCTTCTATACCAGAGTATAAGACTCATGAGAAAAGATTCTGTGTTTGTTTTCCTCTTCACTGTTTTTCCAGTGTTTAGTGGAGTCACTGGTAAGACAAGATATTCAACACATTTTGGTGAAGAAAAAAATGAAAATTGCCAGTTATTCATATTTAAATTTACAGCATTGCAAGAATTCAGGACTCAAGTTCTGAAATTTCTTCATTGAATATATTCAAAGCAGACGTAGGGCTTGAAGAAGCAGGCTAGGACAAAAATAAATGCTCTGTGTACATGGCGATTAATATGGTGAGGGTATGCCTACTGAAATGTCTGCCTAAACTATGGTTACTAAAACTTTAGGGAGGTTTTGTGAGATAATTAAAAAAATAATACTACTTTAGATGTATAGAATCTGTTAAAATAAATTACTTAAAGTCCAGAAAGAAACCGAGTTTGCTTGCTGCCTGTGCCTGGTTCAATGGAACACTGAGAAAATGAGAAGAGTAATTGTGTATGAAAAGCACCTGGGCCAACTGCTAATTCTGCCTCATACGCTCTTTGCTCCATGTGACAGGCATTGGTGATACAGTGCTGAAAAGGGACAGGCTTCTTGACCTCACAGAGTTTATAGTCTCAATTTTTATCTGATTTTTCTTTTAAGCCTTTGTTATTTGCCCAAGGGCACCTACCCAAGAGACAAAGTTCTCTGTGAATGACTGTGGTCATTTCCCAGTGAAGGTCTTCAAGCATTTCTAGCCTGATATTCCTCCAGACTTCTCAGCCTTTACCTTTGTCATCTAGTTCCAATGCTTCGAGTCTAGTACAATTTTAATTGAAAGTCAGCATTTGGGAAAAGATATACTTTGAAATAATAGAATTCTCCTTACTGACGTTGTAATTTTTTTTAATTGGAGAACTTGGGTTACTACTTCTGTGACATTACATTTTGGGGAAAAAAAAAGATTCTGGTATAATCTCCTTCCATGAGTCTGTCCCCCCATATTGGTGTAAGGCACCCAAAATTTAAACAATAGAGTGAAAATAAAACAAAAGCCACTTTGTTTTTTAGATGGAAAGCCTTCTAAAATACAGTATATATTCTATAAATTAAATCTGTCAATCAACATAAGTACATAGAAATCACTCAGTATGAATTTATTTTCATCCTTATGTTTAAAAGTAGAATACACTGAATATATCATTAAAAGCATCAGTTATCATGTTTTTAAATTCATAATAGCTTCTAGGAATTTTGAAATATAAAGGGCATTTTTATTTCTTAACAATATTCCCATTTTTTCTACTTATTTATATTATCATCTGCTTTTCATGGTTTTTCTGCTTCTTTCCACATGTAAATTCTTATTTGCAATATAGTGCCAATATTGCCTGCCAGAGTCCCTCTTTTCTTTTTTTTTTTTTTTTTGGGACAGAGTCTCACTCTGTTGCCCTGGCTAGAGTGAGTGCCGTAGCATCAGCCTAGCTCACAGCAACCTCACACTACTGGACTCAAGCGATCCTACTGCCTCAGCCTCCCGAGTAGCTGGGACTACAGGCATGTGCCACCATGCCCGGCTAATTTTTTTCTATATATTTTTAGTTGTCCAATTAATTTCTTTCTATTTTTAGTAGAGACGGGGTCTCGCTCTTGCTCAGGCTGGTTTCGAACTCCTGAGCTCAAACAATCCGCCCGCCTCGGCCTCCCAGAGTGCTAGGATTACAGGCGTGAGCCACCGCGCCTGGCCCAGAGTCCCTCTTTTTAACTCATTTTTGCTATTTCTAGTCTGTAGTGATTTTGCTCTGAAAGTAAGAGCAAACTATTGAATGAAGGCATAAGACTCTTCTGTACCTGAATCATATGAACTTTAAGACATAGATTTTGTCACATTAATTTTGTTTCCTTAGAGACCTTTTATTTGCATACTTTTTCTGGTAAAGCAGTATTCTGGGCAGTTCAGTTCATTAGATACATAAGTTCTATACAAGAGGCACAGAGAGAAAGTCTCTGCTTGTTTTTGTTTCTAATCATTTTGGCTCAAAATTAGTTCTAGAACTTTTATTCATATCTTATGTGAATTATTCCAAATGTCCGAAAAATGATTTATAAAACCAGAAGTACACTCTCCTTAATGGTCCTCTAGAACTAAGCAAATCATCTTTGCTTTGTATCTTTTGGGGAGTACATGAATAAAAGTAAAAAAAAAAACAAAAAAAAACCAATCTCCAGAACTTTTTTAACAAAGTGAATGTACTTAACACTATTGAATTGTACACTTAAAAGTGATTATGATGGTAATTTAATGTCATATATATTTTACTACAATTAAAAATTTAAAAAAAAGAAAAAGGAAAAGAAAAATAAAGGGAAAAGGAAAAGAAAGAAGAGAAAATCACTTGAAATATGGAATGATCTCATCTTAGGAAACAATAAAAAAAACAAAAAACAAACACAAAAACAAAAGAAAAAAACAGCAAGTTCCAGGGATATGTCACAGCATTGCCTCAGGAAGAAGAAAAATAAAGAAAAACAGAGCTAATAAGAAAAGTAGCAAGCAAGCAAGACAAGTCTAATTATTTAATTATAGAATTTAGAATAATGCTTTAACTACGTTATTCTGAGTAGCTTTCAAGACAGTAGCAATTATTTAATGACAGTGTCCAGAATCACATTATTATAATATTTCAACGATGTTCGAAGTTTATAAGATGCTGTACAATACACAAAACTTTAGAAGAATAAATAAGAACTCTCTCCTATAGGTTTGATGGGAGAATAACATAAAGTTTAAAAGGTGAGAAGAAAGGTATTGGAAGAAATGGTGAGAATTATTCCTCTTGCTACTGGTAAGGGCATTAATGCTATTACAAGGAAAGTCTTTTTAAGAAGATAAAATGATAATTAAATACATAATTAAGAACAATTTTTAGAAGAGCGTTTGGGTGACATCAAAATAACATTTACTTGTCCTACTTTAAAACCTCTTTTTTCAACTTCTATTTTGAAATATTTCCAGACTTATAAAACACTTTCAAAAATGGTATAAAGAATTCCATAGTTTTAAATCCTGCTCTTTTCACTTTATATTATATTATAAGCATTTTCATTGTTCCTAATATTCTTCAAAAACATGATTTTCAGTGGCTGAAAATTATTCTATAAAAATCATAATTTATCTAGCTATTCTTCTAATGTTGGGGATTTAGGCAGTTTCCAATTTTTGTGCTCTTATAAAAAGAACTTCACTGAATGCTTTGCTCCTGTTATAAAACTTAAATGCAAACTCTGGTGAACTCAGGGTTAGTGTAATTAAAATGTAGTAAGCAAAATTAACAAGATGGCTAGGACCCCTTCAAAGAGAAAACAACTGATGCGACTTGTGAGAATCATTGGAAGAAAAACGAGGAAAGTGGGTACGATAAATTCACACCAGATGCCAAGGAATATACAGTAAGTTTGTTCTGCACTGAGCAGATGGGTGGTAGAATGTGTTGACCCTTACTACAAAGTTTCTGTGAAAGGAATTTTTTTGGATCAGTTAGTTTCTACTGTTTAACAAACCACCTCAAAATTTAGTGGCTTAAAACATTACACTTATATTATTTTTTTCTCATAATTCTGTGCACTGGTAAGGCAATTCTCATCTGGGCTAACGTGGACTTGAACTGGCTGGTCTAGGATGGCCTCAGTCACATATCTGGTACTTCAGCCAGGACAGAGGAGGCTCTTCCTATATGTTTCTAATCCCTCAGTGAGACTACCCTAAGCTTATTTACAGGGTGACAGAGGTTCCCTGCACAAGAGAAGCCAAGCTCTAATGAGCAAGCACTTTTCAAACTCTGCTTTTATCATGTTTGCTGATGTCTCATTGGTTAAAGCAAATCATGCGTCTAAGTCTAGATCTGAGGGGTACAGAAATAGACTCCACTTGATTTGCTAATGGGAACCATGGCAAAGTCTCATTGCAAAGGAGCATACATCCAGGCAGGGAAGAATCACTGCAGCTATTTTTTCCAAATAATCTACCACATTTAGTAAATACATTGGCAAGATACGGGATATAGATTGTATGAAGAGACAGTCTAGTGGTGTACAAGCAATTTCAGAGAGTATAAGAATGATCTTTCAACAGTTCACTAAGTTTTCAAGAAGGCTGTTTTTTTTTCTTTTATTTCATTTCATCTTTAGTGATACTAATTTGGGTAGTTAATAATTACTGATAGATAAGCCTTCCCTTTAAATGTACATTATCTATAGGCCATCTCTGTGGACTTTTAGCTCATGGATATGGCTCCTTTCTACAGAAGGGTATAAGCCTCATCATCTACCTCAAAGTCATGTCTACTCAACAACATTCAACATACCTTATTGTACATACTGAACATTGGAAAAATGAAGATAGAAAGGCATACTCCTTGCTTTCAAAAAGCTCATGGTTTTGTAGGGTGTGGTAAGTAGAAAAATGGCTGCCAAAAGATGGCCTAATCCCTGAAATTTGTGACTATGTTTCTTTCTTTACATGGCAAAAAGGACCTTGAAGATGCAATTAAAGTTAGAGACCTTGAGATTTTGGAGATTATTCTGAATTATCTGGGTGGGTCCAACCCAAAGACATGATTCCTCAAAAGCTAAGAGGCTTTCCCAGCTAAAATCAGAATGAGAAGCAACATTGCAATCTTTGAAAATGGAGAAAGTGGCCATGAGCCAAAGAAAGCAGGCACCCTATAAAAGCTGGAAAACACAAGGAAATGGACTTTTTCCTAGAGTCTTCAAGAAGAAATGCAGCCCTGCCAACACCTTGATTTCATCCCAGTGAAGCCCATGTCAGACTTGGTAATAATAATAAATTGGTGTTTTTTAGCCAAGTTTGTGGTAATTTGTTACAGCAGCAATAGAAAGCTAATGCATAGGGAGACAAATATATAAATGAATAATGGTTGAAAAAAGTATTTTAATAATTTGCCACCAGTGAAACCAATGAAATCCGGGTTCACCATAGGAGCTATTAAGATTCTTTAAATCAAACTAGGGGAGATAGGAAAGAAGCAGCATCCGTTGACAGTTGTAGCTAGCCTCTGAGTTTGTGAGAATTTTCAGACTTCTGTGAATTTTTGAACAGCTAGTTGACAAATAGTCACTGACACCAACCATGAAAGAATACTGGTTAGCACTTTTTCTTATTAACTTATTTTGTTTTCCTGTGGCTAGCTATGAGATGATCACCAATAATTTCAAGATGTGGGTTTACTAAAGAATCAAGAATAGTAAAATAAATCATAGAAATATTGACTGTTACTTTGTTCAGTTCCACAGAGCCTTTGATAATTTATACATCACTCACTTCCCATTCAGCTTATTTCCAGAGGTCTCATGTGAACATCTTCCTGTCCAAAGCTGAACTCATCATCTTCCCACCTCAGCTTCCCTTGGCTCTCCATTTAAACAATCCTGTTTCTGACAGTCCCTTTGAATTTCTCCCATAATGCCTATCAAAAGCAGGCAAAAGTAAATACTTAAATTGGTTGGTTACCAGTCTGTACACGGAATTGTTCCATTTCAGTTTTTTCTAGACTTTGGAGTGTATAAGAATTACCTTTGGAGCTTGTTAAGAAAAATTCAGATTGAGCCTTGGGCCCAGAGGTTCGGATTCAGTAGGTTGCAGTGGCATCTAGGCTTCTTATTCTAAACAAATGCTTTTAGGATATTCTGATGTAGGTAAACTAGATTTTGAAAAAACTATTCCAGGTTATGATTCTGTATATTATAAAAGCATAAAGGAAATTCATGAAATATATATAGATGATACATATAAAGATTTAAAAATTGATATCCTGATTTGGGTTAATTGCATGCTTTTATTTAATAAAAAACAACTGTTTTCTCTCTCTTCTTTTATTGTGTCTAGGACTTTCACAGCTGTAAGACGGTGCAGACTGGGAAAGCCTGGAATCTAGATAGTGAAAGAGTTTCAGAGTTGGGTGAAAACCAGGAGCAAGACCAGAGATCTGTTTGTTATTTTTGGGAAGAGAATATACACTATGAAACCAGAAAGACTATCTGAAACCAGGAAGTCATTCCCAGGTCAAAACACAAAAAATAGGCAAACAGACCCAAAGGGATGAAGGTACCATTAACAAAGGACTAACCAGAATTCAAGATGTAGCATACAGAAACAGGATGGAAAGAATACATGCTGGATGATGATCTAAGCATTAAAAATGCTAAATTAGGAAGATTTATAGGTAGATGTCAGGAATGCAGTTAGTGGGATATTGTATTCAGAGTCAGAAAATCCAACAATTTGTGGAATGTAGTACAAGGTTGCAAAGAATTATCCAGTTCTGGAATACCAAGGTCAGAATAGAATTAGAAAATAACAGTGGTTCTCAGCTCTGATCCAGAAAATTACTGCCATAGACCTTTTCATATCCTCCTCTCTTTCGACAAAAGGCTGACTTTCATGATTAGAGATGTGTGGGAAAGAAAACCACCAGGAAGGACATTCCCCGGATATTTGTCTAAGTTTTGCTTCAGGTGTATAACACTACTCACATAAGATAGTAAGTCGGTCAAATATCACCTTTTCTTTTTTAATCACTACTTTTATTCATCCTCTCCCCATGTCAGGTAGGAACAGTTAACCATTGTATTTCTACTGTGGCTATTCACAAGGAATTACGGCCATTTTTCTGCATGACTTAGTTCAACTACTGGACTCTTCATTTCTTGAGGCCAGGAGCTATATTTATCTTACTTTTTGTTGCACTTACATCGTGCCTTGAACGTAGGAGGTGTTCAACAAATGCTTTATGAATATGTGAAAGAAGATAGTAGCTAATTTGAATAAGTAAACATTAAGCTTTTGAGACCGAAGTCTGCATTCTTTCTTATCACTATCAGAAAGAGTGTGTTATTGTAAATAAAGTATGAGGAAAGATCAAGCTCACAGGTAGCAGAACATTTAGCAATAAAGAGTATAGAAAGAAAGGAAGAAAAGAAATAAGGAAGAAAGGAAGGAAAGAAAAAAGGAAGGTTATGAATAGGAAATGATTTTTTGGACTTTGAAACCATTCAATTTTTTCATTAACCACATCCTCAACCTCTTCCTACTTTGTCAAATATATATTTTTCTTATTTTTTATATATATTTTAAATTTGATAATGTTTTCTTGCAACTTTCACTTCCTTTGGGGAAATATATGTTACTTAATCTCTTTATTGATCACTAATTTCCAAGACTTGACTTTATCCAGTAAAAAAAGAATTTAAATTTCAAAATATCTGGGTAAGTAGAAGAATTCTTAAAGTTAATTTAACTTCCACTTTCATAGATGTGTGTGTGTTTTTTTTAAAATTTCAGGCTCTGATTTCACAGCTTTTCATACATATGTGCTTCCAGTAGTTAAATTCCTTCTTTCTTCCTCACACAAAAGCTACGATTGCTTTAAAACTGAGGTTTCTTCAGCAGATTGTTTTTCATACCCTGAATAACTCAGCAATATTTTATTATCAGAACTCAAAAGAAGGATATTTAGAGTGCATGAAATATCATTTGACTGTTCTCTTTAGTAATAAGCCTTTTCAAGTCTTTTGTCTATTTTTAAATTGGATTGTCTGTCTTTTTCTTATTGATTTGTATTTATATATCCTGGATATAAGTCTGTTGTCAGATATATGTATTGCCAATATACCCTCACATTCTTTAATTACTTTTTTCCCCATCTTTAGACACACAAGAGTATGTATTATATTATTCTGTTTTATGAACTTCAAAAAGTAGGCAAAACTTACCTAGAAGTCAGAATAGCGTTTACCTTTGGTGAGGGTAAGGGATATTGATAAGAACTAGGAGAATTCAAGAAGAGGGTTCACTGATGTTAATATTCTGCATTTTTATCTGGATGGAAGTTCCATAGTCATATGTATTTCGAAAATTATTCATGCTCTACATTTAAGATTGGTGCAATTTATATACATTGTATCTCAATAAAAAGTAAAAGAAAAAATAAGTTAAATGCATGAAAGAGCCTTTTAAAATAACATCTACTTTTAGTCCTGTCAAAGGTAGGGATATCCAAATAGTCTGTTGAAGGGATTGCATCAGCCAACGGAACGGTGCTTGTTGGACTCTGGTTTATTTGGTCTGTCTAGGTATATCATAAATCATGTGGTATAAGCAAACTTTCAGCCATTAAACTACTTCTTGTTGGCACTCTGTAGGGAAGTCTTTTTCCCCCCTTTTTTAATTTCAATTATGTTTAAAGCTCTCCTGTTTTTCTTACATCCAACTTGTGGTCTCAAATGGAAATGTTATTTAGCAATTACTGTAACAATTTGTAGAAATCTTTACCTAAATGGAGGATCTAGTTAGATTTCTTTTCTTTATGACTGTCCTTCTCTTTATTCAAAGGGAGGGAGATACATCAAGTTTTAAAGTGGTCATAATTTTTTTCTTGTGTGCTCTTTATATATACCCTTACACAATATTAAGATTCTGTCTAAAATTTTTCCTTCTCATTTTAAAGAGTTGTAGTTTATTGTAAATATTACCATTATAAACTATAACTATAGCATCATTTTTCTAAAAGTATTCAATGCAATCCAAATGGAATCTAAGTAACACAGTGATATCAAAACTAACATCATCCATTTAAAAAAAAAATTTTTAAAAATGCCTTAATAGTTGTGAATTTTTCTCGTTAAACTCATACTGCCATCTCATTTATCCCACAGGATTTAACTAATACAATCCATTTTCATGTTTGAAAATCTTTTATTATATACCTTATATTAATTCTTTGCAACAATAATATATTAATTAAAATTAAAATCTGTTTCCATATGTGCACATAAGTGCTGTTTGATTAGTTTCAATTTAATGGTGAGTACATGGTGTTTGCTTTTCCATTCTTGTTTATTCTCTCCTTATTCTCCCACTGTAAGCCTGACCCCACTGGCGGGGCAGCGGCACTGGCACGTTGTCCAGCACCATGAAATTCAATGGTTATTTGAGCATCTTCATCAGTAGCCATGGGGCTGTGTAGCTCACCCACTGGTCCCTGTGTCACTTGCTCAAAAAAAAAATATTAAAATATATATATACGACAGACCTACAGGTAGTATCATACTGATGGGGAAAAACTGAAACCTTTCCTCTAAGATCTGAATAAGACAAGGATGCCCATTCTTACTATTATTATTCAACACAGTACTGAAAGTTCTAGTAGAGCGATCAGATAAGAGAAAAAAATAAAAGGCATCCAATTTCGAAAGGAAGAAGTCAAATTATCCTTGTTTGTAGACAATATGATTTTATATCTAGAGAAACCTAAAGACTCCACACAAAAAAAGCTATTAGAACTGATAAACAAATTCAATAAATTTGCAGGATACAAATTCAGCATATAAAACTCAATGGCATTTCTGTATGCCAACAGTGAACAATCTGAAAAAGAAAGCAAGAAAGTAATCCCATTTACAATAGCTACAAATAAAATAAAATATCTAGGACTAAACTTAACCAGAGAAGTGAAAACATTCTATGATACAATAAAAACTATAAAACTTTGATGAAAGAAATTGAAGAGGACACAAAAATGGAAAGATATTCCATGCTCATGGATTGGAAAAATCAATATTCTTAAAATGTCCATACTACCCAAAGCAATCTACAGGTTCAATGCAATCCCTATCAAAACACCAGTAACATTCTTCACATAAATAGAAAACATAATCCTAAAATTTATGAGAAACCACAAAAGACCCAGCATAGCCAAAGCTATCCTGAGCAAAAAGAGCAAACCTAGAGGAATCACGTTACCTGACTTCAAATTATACTACAGAGCCATAGTAACCGAAAAGCATGGCACTGGCATAAAAACAGACATGTAAATAAATGGAACAGAATAGAGAGCCCATAAATAAATTTACACATCTATAGTGAACTCATTTTTGACAAAGGTGCCAAGAACATACAGTGGGGAAAGAACAGTCTCTTCAATAAATGGTGCTGGGAAAACTGGATATCCATATGCAGAAGAATGAAACTAGACCCCCTATTTCTCATCATATAAAAAAATCAAATAAAAATGGATTAAAGACTTAAATCTAAGACCTGAAACTATAAAACCACTAAAAGAAAATATTGATGAAGTGCTTCAGTACATTGGTCTGAGCAAGGACTTTTTAAGTATTATTTAGGTTGGTGCAAAAGTAATTTTGGTTTTAGCAATGCTGAAATTTGGTGTTTGATGTTGGAATACATTCTTTAATAAATGTGGTTATGTTACACATAATTTTAATGCACATTTCTCGTCTTATGTTTTTTTTTGTAAATGACTTATTACTTGCTGTTTATTTTATATTTGTTTTAGACTATGGAAATGATATTAGACAAAAAGCAAATTCAAGTGATTTTCTTAATCAAATTCAAAACGGATCGTAAAGCAGGGGAGACAACTTTCAACATCAACAACACATTTGGCTCAGGAACTGCTAACGAACATACAGTGTAGTGGTGGTTTTAGAAGTTTTGCAAAGGAGACCAGAGCCTTGAAATGAAGAGCACAGTGGCTGGCCATTGGAAGCTGACAACGACCAATTGAGAGCAATCATCAAAGCTGATCCTCTTACAACTACACAAGAAGTTGCCAAAGAACTCAATGTTGACCATTCTAATGTTCGGCATTTGAAGCAAATCAGAAAGGTGAAAAAGCTCGATAAATGGGTGCCTCACGAGCTGACTGAAAATCAAAAAAATCATTGTTTTCAAGTGTTGTCTTCTCTTCTTGTATGCAACAAAAACAAACAACTTTTCAATCTGATTATGACATGTGACAAAAAGTGGATTGTATACAATAACCAGCAAGGACCGGCTCAGTGATTGGACTGAGAAGGAGCTCCAAAGCACTTCTCAAAGGCCAAACTTGCACCAAAAAAAGGTCAAGGTCACTGTTTGGTGGTCTGCTGCCAGTCTGATCCACTACAGCTTTCTGAATCCTGGCAGAACTATTACATCTGAGAAGAATGCTCAGCAAATCGATGGGATGCATGAAAAACTGCAATGCCTGCAGCTGGCGTTGGCCATCAGGGCCCAATTCTTCTCTATGACATTGCCCAACTGCACATTGCACAAACAATGCTTCAAAAGTTGAATGAAAGCGGGTACGAAGTTTTGCCTCATCCACCGTATTCACCAGACATCTCACCAATCAACCACTTCTTCAAGCATCTCTACAACGTTTTGCAGGGAAAATACTTTCACAACTATCAGGGTGTTAGAAAGTGCTTTCCAAAAGTTTGTTGAATCCCAAAGCATGGATTTTTATGCTATAGGAATAAACAAACATTTCTTGTTGGCAAAAATGTGTTGATTGTAATGGTTCCTATTTTGATTAATAAAGATGTGTTTGAGCCTAGTTATAATGACTTGAAATTCATGGGTCCAAAACCGCAATTACTCTTGCATTAACCCAAATACCTCAAAAGTACAGGCAAACAAAGCAAAATTGGACAAATAGGATCACATCAAGCTAAAAAACTTCTACACAGCAAAAGAAACAAAGTGGGAGAAAATATTTGCAAACCACCCATCTGACCAGGGATTAATAACAAGAATATATAAGGAGCTCAAATAACTCAAGAGGAATAAAATGAATAATCCAATTAAAGAAGACATGCAAAGCCAACAGGTATATGAAAAAATGCTCAACATCACCAATCATCAGAGAAACGCAAATCTAAACTACAATGAGATACCATCTCCCCCCAACTAAAATGTCTTTTATATTAATACAAAAGACAGACAATAATGAATGTTAGTGAAGCTGTGGAGAAAGGGGAACCCTCATACATTGTTGGTGGGATGTAAATTAGTGCAACCACAATGGAGAACCTTGTGGAGGTTCCTTGAAAAACAAAAATATAACATGTGATCCAGCTACTAGATATATATCTAGTAGCTGGATATCCCACTACTATCCCACTACTAGATATATATCTAAAAGAAAGGAAATAAGTATATTGAAAAGATATCTGCACTCCCAAGTTTATTGCAGCACTATTCACAATCGACAAGATTTGGAATCAACCTAAGTGTCCATCAACAGATGAATGAAGAAATAAAATGTGATACATATATACAATGGAATATTATTCATCCATATAACAGATGAAATTCTGTCATTTGCAACAAGATGAATGAAACTGGAAAACATTATGTTAAGTCAAATAAACCAAGCACAGAAAGACAAATTTTGCATGTTTTTACTCATATGTGGGAACTAAAAATTAAAACAATTGAGCTCATGGAGACAGAGAGTAGAATGATGGTTAGCAGAGGCTGGGAAGGGTGGGGGGGTGTGATAAAGTGGGGATGGCTAATAAGTGCAAAAATAGAGTTACATAGTTAGATAGAATGAACAAGATCTAATTTGATAGCACAACAAGGTGACTATAGTCAACAATAAGTTATTATATACTTGAAAATAACAAAAAGTATAATTGTAACGTTCTTAACACAAAAAAATGATAAATGCATGAGGTAATGTTTACTACAATTACCCTGGTTTGATTTTTAACATAATATGCTTGTATAAAAACATCACATATGCCCCATAAATATACACAATACTATGTACCTACATAATTAAAAATAAAAAATGAAAAAAAAGAAAAAAATTTAAAACCTCTATTTCCTGTGACCATATATGTTAAAATTTTTGTCAGATTTGAATTATAATCGCAATTATTATTAGTATATAATTTTCCAGACTAATATGTAAATATAAATTTTGAAAAACTATTAAATATTTAAAATATGTTTTTAATTTGGAGGGTATCATGTATTCATGGATATATATTATTTATTACTAGAATAAGACAAGTTTTACATCAATTTTATTCCTCTTTTAATTTTTATAGTTAAAAACACTGATAAATATCTTAAGTAAGTAGATGGAAAGAAAGATTTTTTTACATGAATGTCACTATTTTTAGTTATCAGTCATATGTCAAAAATCATATAGTGATGTATTATTAAAATTATATTTAAACAGTCGACTAGATTGGAACCTCCTTCAATTTCATTGAAAGCAAAGAAATAAGTCATCTGACTTGTCAGAGGATTTTACCCAGTCATCAGTCATTAATTTGCTAAGCACCATAAAGTCTTTCCTAAGGTTTTTCACGTGACAGTCATTCCTGTTCATTTTTCGTGCAAAGGACACCTTGTTTAACTCAATATACTTGGAAAGACTTGGAAAAATAGAAATATCATTCATTTCAATACATCTGTGCCAATACACATTGTTTTTTACAAAGAGTTTTTATCTTATAAAGTATTTTATGTGTACTTCCCTCAAAACTTTTAACTGTAGACTTAACTCTTTCAATTCCTGAAAAATGTTCACCTTATAATCTAATTGGAAAAGTCAGTTTTCATTGTCAAACAAATCAACCAAAACAGATTTACTGTCTGTTCCAAATGAATGATTTCCTTTTCCAATTTTAATTAAAAAAATGTTGATAATGTTTTCCCATGATAACATAACACTTCTGATTTCCAGAAGTGATTCTGATGGATAAATCAGGGATCGAGTCTTGTCACTTGGATTCAGTAACATGGCTGTACCTTCAATATTTTGTGCGTCAGCTCTCACAGGACACTCCCTGAGGAGCAGAATCAGTAGGCAGGGGAAGGATGAGGCGGAGTGATTAACAGAAATTGTCTTCAGTTCTTCTCCCATAAACTCCACAGTATGTCTAAATTCAAAACATTCCAATGTGGGCTAAATTATCCAGTCTTTAATTCCACTCTTAGCCCTTGATGGAAATAGGTGTAACAAATGTTAAGGACAGACACAAAGCAATATCATACCTTTCACTTAAATTTATTGATTTATAAAACAAACTCTTGACTCCAATTAGTTACTTCCTGCTTGAAATACCAAAGGAGATAATAAAATATTTGTATAAAAACATGACTTATTAATTGAAATGCATAGTATTGTTTCTAAAAAGTATACATTTCTGAAAGTAAGAGCCATCCAAATCCATTTTAAAGTTAAGATAAAGAAAAAATAGATATCACTTATAATGACAACACTTAAAAGCTATCACATAATATTTGTTCTAGTCATTTACCCATCAATGTGTATTTTCATGTAGTTGAAATAATGTTGCATACAAAGTGTGGCTTATGACACCTTTCACTTATCATAATGTTTTATCATATAATGAAAAATTTTAGAAACCTTATTTTAATGACTGTATAGTGTTCCATCATATAGATATATCATAATTTAAGTCATTTCCAATCTTTGCTTTTGTATTTCTGCTGAGATACCTTTTCTCCAAATTTCTGCTTTTTTTCTTAGGATATATTTTTAGAAATAGGATTTTGGAGCAAAAGAACTTGAGGTTTTAAAAGTTTATGTTGCTGAATTGTTTTATGGAAAGGATGATCAAATTGACATTTCTACCACCAGTATAAGAGAGATATCATTTCTTTGTATTCTCTCCAGCACTGAGTATTAGCTTTAATTTTTTTTTTGCAACTGGGTAGGTGAAAAAAGCATTTCATATTAAAATGCATATTCTTCCTAACTCATTCACTAATTCCTCTCTCTTCTCTCTGTCTGGTGTGGGGGGCAGTGTGTGTTCAGATCGTTTACGCTAAAGCAAAAGTTATTCACAAATGACATCATTGAAAAAATTGGTCAGGTTTTATAAACATTGATGAATATTATCTACAAAGGTATGGAGATTGAATAAACAAAAAAATACCTAAAACATCCTAGATTTTTAGTGCAGATTTAATTGAAATAAGATTCTCTTTTGATCTACTGTTAATTTCAGTAGTTTGATGCTAAAATTTATTCATAGTTTATTTATAATTTGTCCTTCAATGCATGGCATTATTAAAGAGTATCTCTAAATGTATTTTCATTGATATACTTGTATTAATATTACACTGTGATAGGCAGCGTAATGGCCCCCAAATATGTCCATGTCCCAATTCCTGTGACATGTGAATATGTTATTTTACATGGCAAAATGGAAATAAGGTTGCAGTGGGATTAAAGCTTCTCATCAGCTGACTTTATATTAAGGAGATTTTCTTGGATTGATTGGCTGGGTCTAATGTAAATACAGGAGTCCTTCAGAATGCAAGAGGAAGACAGATGAGGTCAAAGTAATACAATCTGAGAAGAACTCAACATGCAATTGCTGGCTTTGAATTTGAAGGAAGCGGGCCACAAGTCAAGTAATATAGCCAGCCTCTCTAGAAGCTACAATAGGCAAGGAAACATATTGTCCCCTATAGCCTCCAGAAAGGAATGTAGACCTTTCAACACCTTGATTTTTAGCTCAGTGAGACCTATGTCAGACTTGTAACCTACAGAGATATGATAATAAATTTGTGTTGTTTTAACCTACCAAGTTTGAAATAATTTGTTACAGCAGCAATAGCAAACTAATAGATATGTAAATGCTTTTTTGTGATTCAGTAAGGGCCTGAAATAGTAAAACCGTCCTTGATTCATAATATTTCTCATTTTATTATCATTCAAATTTCAAATGCTTTTTGTCAAAACACTAATTGATGTATTTACTACAGTTGTATTTTCCTCAGTTGACCTTAATAATATAAAACAGATGTTTACTTATTAATGTCACTTTGCATTTTTCGTGCACATGATTTATGATTTTCATTTTATGTACTTATCAAAATCCACCACTTTTATGACTTCAATTGCCATTTGTGGGATCGGTTCACTGCCCTGGTTATATTCCCTTATATTTTTACTAGGCGGAATTGAAGATAATACCTCAAAATTATAAGATGTTACTCATTCTTCACTCTATCAGTGAATCAGCCCAAATTATATTCTATATGAACATTTCTGTTAAAATGTCCATGATGTTTGGACCTCTTCGGTGTTTGAATTTCTTTAAAATTCTGTGTTAATAGGTTTATTCATTCAGTAAACATTTCTTGAGAGCTACAATATGGTATGTTTTGTGTAAAATGCTGATAAAAGGCCACTGTCTCCTCTCAAGGAGGTCACAGTTTTATCATGACAATGTACAAGAGTAGGGTAATAGACTACACTTATGGACAACTTGCAAAAGAGACACACAGGGAGCCCCCATGATCTTTCCTCTCAACTACTGGAAATTTTCTTAATTGATCTGCCAGCTTTCTTCCTGGCTTCAATGCCATCTATTCTTGAGACAGAAACCAGAGTAATTCTTTTCAACATAAGTCAGAGCATGACACTTCCCAGGCACAAAACCCCCTAGTAGCTTCTCAATTCACTCACAGTGAGTGCTTGAGCCTGCACAAGTCCTGCCAGGTGAAAGGCCTACCACATCTGCCCCATTTCCCATCACCACTCTGCCCGGATCACACGGCTCCAGGCACAAGGGCATCCTTGCTAGTTTCTGAAACATACTAAGCATATTTCTGTTTCAGGCTTTACCCAATGTCACAAAACTACAAAGCAGCAGAGCCACAATTTGAACCCAGATCTGCTGACTCCCAAGCCCATATTCTACTACACACACTGCTTTTACCTGAAAACACAAAATTACATAGTTAGAAAAATTGTATAGTTTCATAGGCATATGTAAATATTCACAGTTGTTTGTATTATTGCAACAATGACGAACAAGACAGTTTTTGTTCTGTTCTAATTGTGCACTTGGCTAAACTCAAATATGAAAATGCAGAAATTACTAACAATTCTCTGTATTTTTAATTATACCTTGGGGGTAGGTGGAAGGTTTTTATAGTTTTATCAGACTTTTTCTCTTCTTTCCTGAGAAGTCAGAAAATCAAAGCTTTTTCCTTTTCCAAAGTGTATTTGCTTTCTTTGTTACTTTTATATTGTTAAGAAATATCCGTTATCAAGAAATTTAATTTTTATAGTACTCTGGATTGTCATCCGTCTTTTTAAGTAGGCCACTTTGTAAAAATTTGGCATTTAGAGAGGTGCATTAACTTTTTTCAGGCCCCCATTTAGTGCCATGCTGGAGAAATTCATTGGTCTGCTACGCATCCTGGAGTACTTTGTAGGCAAAGCGAAGATGTCATCTGTTAAAACTCCTGAGAATACGTTGGCTTCTGTAGAAGCATAATAACTTATTAAAAAAAAAAATAACTCTGGAGATTCTGCTGAAAATTTTGAAAATAATCTTCGGTGTCTCTGTAAAAATCTCATATTTCTGAAATTCTGCAAAATTCAGTAAAAGCTCATTAACTTGATGTTGGTATTTTAAAGCTAGTTCTAACTTGAAGAGTGATTCCCAAGTCACCTAAATTATATTATCTATACAAATATAAAACTTGGAAGTTTGGCCCCAGAGCAATGGGCCTCTAGAAACAGTTAATATCAAGCAACGTTTTTTAAAACACTGAAAATGGTCAGCATTAACTCACAATTTATAAAGCACCTAGCAAAAAGAAAGAGAATTAAAGCACTGTTTACATTTTATTTTTTTTCTTCTGCTTCTTTTTTTCCCCCTAAATCCCTTGTCAAATAGCAATTTGTGTCAATAGCAAGTGGTTTGCCTGAAGGAACAATCTCATTATGTGCTTAGTTGGCTCACTTAAAATCAAATAATAGTGAATTTGTATATCTTTAATTCAAAGGTGTTTCTTCTCAGTCTCTGTTATTTTTAACCATTAGGACTTTACAGGTCTGTCTTTAGTTTCCAAAGGTAGAAACAGCTAAAATGTATTTATATAAATGGAAAACAAACTGCTGTGTTATATTTCATAAACTCAAATTCTTTTTTTAAAAACCAGGGTCTTCTCCTATTATTTTCTCTTGATAGCACTGAAATGAGCCAAGGAACTCAGATTCAAGGAAGGTCAGTCTTCTCTGAACGTCGTCTCGTCCTTACTTTCCACTCCTGTCTAATGAGTGGCTAGATCTGACTTTTCTTTTGCAATACTTTTTTGTTATTTTCTATATTTGCATGGTTATTGCTACAAACCAACTTTGTATTCTTACTATAATATCTAATACCTGGAAATATTGTAATGATGTTTCTGTTTATACTTACCTGCAACTTCAATCTCTTCTGTATATTCCATTCAGGACACTGATTAACTTAAACTCCTACTCTAGAACTTACTGTGATTCTCACTGAAAAACTCATAGTTGAGCTCCTGGCACTCAGTCAAAGATCTTTCCAAGCTAACTCCAATCTTATCTTTCTAGAATTATTGCTAGTACTTCAAGTGTACCCTATATGCTCTAGGAACACTGAGCAGTAATATTCTTGATATATGATCAATATTTCCTATCTGGTCATATTTACGCATGATATTTTGAGAATGGTCCTCAATAATTTTATATGGATCTGCCTATATAACTTAACTAAGTTTATGTAGATCTGGGATGAAAGCCTAAGAGCAGAGATCTTGCTTTTAACCACTGTGATATAAGGTCATCCAACCTTCCTTAACTTCCTACAACCAGAAAGTAGTGGAACCAGAATTCAAAGGCAATAAGTTTGATTCAAGGCAATCTCCATATCCCATAAGTTTAATCGCAAGCATATTGCCCCTTTACAGTTAATATTCATGCTTATCTCTTGTCTTAGTTTGCTAGGGCTGCCATAAAATACCACAGACTGGGTGGCTTGAGCAGTACACATTCATTTTATCACAGTTCTGGAGGCTAGAAGATCAAAGTGTTAGCAGGTTAGTTTGTTCTGAGGCCTCTCCTTGGCTTTCAGGTAGCTGCCTTCTCTACGTGTCTTCACATGGTCTTACCATGGTGTGGGCATACCTCGGTGTTTCCTTGTTTGTCCAAATTTCCTCTTCTTTTAAGAACACCAGTCAGACTGGATTAGATTCCACCCAAATACTCTCATTTTAATCACCTGTTTTAAGACCCTACCTCCAAATGCAGTCACATTTTGAGTTACTGGGAGTAAGGCCTTCAACAGATGAATTTTGGGGGGGCACAGTTCAGCCCATAACACCTCTGTAACCTGTGATCCCAAGAGTCCGTTCCTGGCATGTGCTGAATTAAAAAAAAATCCAAAACCAAAAACATGCTTCAGGCAAAAATTTCAATCTTTATTCATATATCTCTTAATTAGTGAGCATCCAGTGATTCTGTCAACACTAACACATTAAATCTCTTGTCTTTCCCTATTTTCCAACATTCTCAACTCTTGGGACTCTGTCACTCTGGATTATCCTACTCTAGCACCCACGTCTATGTCCTCCTGCCCCTTCTATTTTGCTCCCTTAATCCCTTCTGTTTTCAAAGAGTGGAGAGAAATTCTTTGTTAGATGTCATTATTCTCTTTTTGGAATTTTCCTACACTGAGTCCTGCTTTCCCATACAGTTACCCATTTATCTGGCAAAGAGTGAGAGGGCGGGACATGGGCCTTTTATATGCATAGCCTCTATCCCGCCACATTAACTTTCTTTGAACACTTACTGTGAACCAAGCACTCAGAAAGCATTTTACATCTATCATGCTCTTTTTCAATTTCACCTTAGTTTCACAAGTTAGCTCAAATTATCATCCTTATTTAAAGATGAGAAAACTAGTGTTTCAAGAAATTATATTATTTAGTAAGTATCACAGAGCCAGTAAGTAGTAGAGCTGGGATTCACACTCCAGAACCTGGGTTCTTAATTATGGTTACATATAGTGGCCTGGCTTTCACTATCTGATAAACTTCTATTATTGTGTATCACATTGCTGAGCAATTTCTCCCTATTTATGATGGTGGAATTTGTAGAAACTTATTTTAAAAGAGGTTATTACAATTGAGTAAGTGTAACAGTTTGATTCTCATGATTGCTAGATACTAAAGAGTTTGAAAATTAACAAAATGAATACATTTAAGTTGCAAAATGACTATATTGTTAAGAAATTCATATCCATATATAAAATGTCTTTTTAGAGCCCCTGGGCTGCATGCAGGTGCTAAACATAAATGGAACCCTGATAGGATCGAGAAAAAGAATCCCATGTTCCAAGTGTAAGTAGGAAAGCCAAATACTGCACTGATTCTGGCTCTGGGAAAAGTACATACTGTTATATTCCGGCACATCAGAATTTTCCAGGGATGTGCCTGGTGTCTTGGAGTAAAGCCAATGTGATTTTTCTGCCATCTAAGTCTTGTTCCTTTATAGATCTCTTTGCCATGTTCATTATGTAAATCATAGCTTCCTGTCCCTGAATTGTAAGACTTTCCTCTTTCTTTATACAAATGGAAACACTCTCACCATTTCCCACATATAACCATCATTCTGTTCTTTTATAGCTATAGGTTGGACCTTACACAAGTGTTTGAAAAACAGAACTCACTGATGAAGGGAAGTTGGACATATGCATCCATATCATTCATTAATTATTATTACTTTTATTTATTAATATTAATGTTCAGATAAGGACCCCTAGGTTATTTTTGGCAGATGGAGGAAGATTTTCCTTTTCTGTTGTTCTGCTTATACTTGGAAACTTAGATCTAGGCTTTTAAAAAATTATGAGGTTTAATTTCAAATACATTTACTACCACTCAGTCTTAGCTTGGCCTGGCAAATCCTTTTAGGATCTTTGGGATATTGTAATTGTCCAATTTAGAACATGCAACAAACCCTACATTGGCAGCTCTTAAAAATAATAACTGATACCATCTAGAATCACTGAAGGCTACCTACCTATGATATTATTAATTAAAATATTTAATTAGAATAATCGATACTGATTTATTTTCAGTGATTCTTGAGGGTCAGCTTTTAGTGAGAAAGATTCTTGTAACTGAGTCTAAATAAAGTAATTTCTGAATACCTAACATTTATAAGTAAAATTAAAAGAGAAAATGATTTATATATGTTCAGAGAAGCATATATCCAGTTGAAATAAAGTCATTCAGAAAAATCCCAATATTGCCTAAATAGCATAATGAAATGATGGCTTACTCTCAGCTTTAGAGGGAGAGCAGAATATTTTTTAAGTTAATGATAATGGGCAAATTTCTTAATTTTAGACTTAATGAAGATTTTTGGATATATGTAATATATCTTGAAATTCCCAAATCCCATTCTCTGTAAAGGGGATTTATATTATCTTATTTGTGATCACTCCTGAATTACTCTTAAATGCACAAACTTATTCCCATTGGTTTTTTTTTTGAGACAGAGTCTTGCTCTGTTGCCCAGGCTAGAGTGCCGTGGCATCAGCCTAGCTCACAGTAACCTCAGACTCCTGGGCTCAAGCGATCCTTCTGCCTCAGCCTCCCGAGTAGCTGGGACTAGAGGCATGTGCCACCATGCCCGGCTAATTTTTTCTATATATTTTTAGTTGTCCAGATAATTTCTTTCTATTTTTTAGTAGAGACGGGGTCTCGCTCTTGCTCAGGCTGGTCTTGAACTCCTGACCTTGAGCGATCCTCCCGCCTCAGCCTTCCAGAGTGCTAGGATTACAGGCGTGAGCCACCGCGCCGGGCCCTTCCCATTGGTTTTGATGACAGATCAACCCTATGTCAGCAAGCTGAGGAATACAGCCATACCACAAAGTGTAGAATATGGCAGAGAGGGGAATATGGCCGTGTCAGGCTTGGAGAAAATCAAAGAATCTTGCACAGTAGCTGGGTGGGTCTCTATATCCTGTTTAGAAATCCCACTGTAGATTAATGTGAACCTGATTGAAATAAATACATTTATTTCTCTTGAAATCTGGTATTATGTTTTGTGTTGATGGACCCTAAGACCACCCTCAGGCTTGATGATTCTTTAGGCTATAGTATTGAAAGACTTATAGGATTCAGAAAAGCTGTGATATTCACGGTTATGATTTATTATAATAAAAAGATAAAGATTAATATCAGCAAGTAAAAAAGGCTTATGGGATAAAGTCTAGGGGAAATCAGTTGCAAACTTCTAGGGCCCCATCTCAGTGGAGTTGCATGGGGATGTTCTTAATTCTCTTGAAATAATGTGTGACAATATGTGCAAAGTGTTGCCAACCAGGAAAGCTACCCCAAGGCTTGGTGTCCATGGTTTTTATTGAAGGTCAGTCATGCAGTCATGCAGTTGCATGACTGACTCCAGCTACTCACACTCCAGCCTCCACACTGATCTAGTGCAGCTCAAGGCCTCAGGCATACAAAAACACTCTTATCAGGCAAAACATACCAAGGGATCAGAAGGCCTCACCAAGGAGCCAGGCCAAGGACTAGTCCTGACTGCAGGCCTTTCTTTGGAATGTGCAGAGTTTGAGAAATCCAGCCATGATGAGTTAACCCTTTTCTGCACGGGTTTTTAGCTACAAAAATACCAAATAAATAGCATATTTCATTACAACTGTAACGAAATACAATCGTATTTGTAATGAATACAACTCAAGTTGTATTCTTAAAGTAATTAAGGAAGTTGTAGGGCCCATGTCAATGAAATTTCTAACTGTGGGAAAAACTATTGTTCTAGGTCTTTTATTAGTGGAGAATTTAGTAAATAATCCAGAGTTCTAGAAGGAAACCCATGTAACTCAGTATCCTTCAATAAAAGAAAGAGTACCTTTTGCCCTAAATCAGATATTTATATCTTTTCCCTTTATTGGGAATTCATATTTCTTTGGAGGATCCAGAACAAGATATAGAACCCCAATAATTTCAAATAAGAATGTAATATTTTTTATAGGATGCACTGATTTATAAGTCCAACCCCTAGAGACACAGCTGGGTTTATCATCCAGGTATAAATGTCTAAATGCATAATGGAATGCAAGGTCTAATTTCTAAAATGTGTTTGGATGATACATTACTCATCGAGAAACTCAGCAGATGCCAAAGAAAAGAGGTCAACTATTTTTTTTAAAGGTTGGTCATACAATACATTATTAAAACTTTTAGATAAAAGGCAAAAACATTATCTAGTCTAGTATTATTTGGGAAAGATGGAGGTTCATTTGGCCAGTTTTATTTATTTGTTTACTTTGTTGGTTTCTGAAACTTGAATAATGCCCTTCAGTTTTGGAGCAAACACATATCTAGTGGTGACAGAAGACCAGTGGTTAATATTGGAACCAGTTTATCATGAGAAATATATATTATGATAGTAATACCTTTTGTTAATAGCTCATGCTTGCACTAATTAGCTCTAACATAAAAATAATAGAAGCCATGTATACTTCTTAATTTTATGCATACTTTTGAGATTCTAGTCTCCCATGAAAATGAATTGTTCAGCTAAATCTCAATCGTGATAGACCTAACACCCTTCATTATAAATACAGAGAGAGATATATGTATATATTTTTAAAATAGAAAAATTACTTATTTCAAGAAACAGTAGATCTTGAGCAGATACGAAAGAATATGCCTGGTTTTAATTAAATCATAGCTGGAAGAGAAAATGTGATATGGCTTTCTGACAAAGAGCAGAGTAGTTTCATGCAAGGGTAGTGCTACCTTCTACTTTCTTATAGGATTTAATGATGGGTATGGAATTGCCACAATTGCCACATTTCTCCAAATAAAACTTTCCTAAGGAAAGACCAAGACTTGAGGCCAAAACTTGAGTCTGGCACTCAGAGCTTAAAATTCAAGAGAAAGATAGTTAAGTCTCAGTTTCAGCTAAGGGAATGAAGATGGGCATCAAAAGTGCCCCATAGAGCATTTCTTACAGGCTCCGTTTTTAAATGGTCAATTTAGTAGCTGCCCCCGTGGTTCTTATTACTTCTCCTCCTTTTTTTAGCGGTTGTTTTTCTTATCCAACTTGACAATTCCAGATAGATGAATGACAACTTGATTGGCAGTTTGACGTTGCTAGATAAACCAATTCATTTTTGGAATGAATTCGTTGTCCAGGGGCTCGGAGGACTGCAGATTGAATATGTCAGAAATTTGTTCTTAGTTTCAATAAATGCTTCTATTTGTTTTAGTAATAATAATCTAGAGAGCTAGAACTGGTGAGAAGAGTTTTATGATAATTGCTCCTGACTGTTTCTTAAATTTGAGTCTTTTCTAAGCCTAGGGTCAGTGCAAACTCTCTGTCCTTAAGTAGTGCCTTCCGAAGTGATTTTCATTGGAAGATATCCCAATTTGCTTTTAAAGGAATTTATACTTCCAAAAGCATCACTGGATAGTGATCTTATTTTTGAAATACAAATGTGATATCCATGTCAATTTAAATTCCAATGAAGTCTTGCTTTCTCAACGGAGAAGGCAGATTGATAAATAAAATTCATTACTACATTGTCAGTATTCCTCAGAGTCAAGTATGACTCAAGTACATGATAAAGTTTTTGCTAAAACAATATGGTCATAAAAATTATAACAGCTACTGTGTAATGCTCCCAAATACAGAAGATTATCAAAACAAAATGAAAAATTCAATTAAATATAAGATATACTTATTGAGGTCTTACTTAATGGAAAATGTAATATTATATCCTTTGAGAGATATCAGTAAAGTTAAAATCAGTGTTCCAATACAAAGGAGATTTAATGATTTTATCATAGCAAATATATATAACAGCAATTGTTATATTTTAAGTAGAGGCAATGAAGTGCTCAAGAATTTCTTATGAAGAAGAAGAAACTAGTGTGAGGTCTGGATACAATTCCATTAAGGAGGTGGTAAGAAAAACTGGACTTAAATGATAGATACAGTTTGGACATAGGGAGGGAAGAAAATAGGAGGCTTTGAGAAAAAATATAAACCAAACAAGAGGATTGGAATAAACAAATGAAGACTACAAGAATGTCTGTAGTATGCTTCCAAACTCTGCAGACTTGAATTTGGCTGTACTGGATTAATAAAAAGTTCTGTAAAGAAGTATGGTGTTTTTGAACTTCCAATTTCCATAGAAAATCTGAGTATTGTGATTATATTCCTCCTATATCTAGGCTCTTTGGTTTTTCCTTTTCAATGCACTTTCACCCTAAATATTTGGATGCCTAATGATGATTCCCATTAGCACAGGGATTTGGGAGAGCCTCACTGGAAGGATATTTGAAGGAGTTTAAAATATCTATTTTTGATGTTGACATCCAAAAATTCCTAGGAATACTCAAAACCCGAGGAATATGGAAAGAAATGTGACAAGAGTGCTTACTGAAGGTCTCTTTTCTCAGTCCTTTTCTGAAGACTTTCAGCTGATTCAGGCTTTTCTTCCCAATGCTCCAACACAGCTGCTACAGTATCTCGGCACTGGTCTATTTTTATGTCCATGTGACATTTGTGATTGAGAACCATAAGGTATTGATTCATTCCCAAATGTTTCCAAATGAAATGCATCCTATCTCTACTGGTAAGTTGTTTCCAAGCTAGCATTAACTAGGATTTGAGATTGGTATCTGGAAACACATTACAGTATAGGGAAGAGTCTACTAGGTAAATGGCTTGGCTTGTTTGTGTTTTGTTTGTTTGTTTCTTCAACTTTAACTGCCTAGTAGCTCCAATAAGATGTGATAGATGGAAGTGGAAAAGTAGACTGTTTTAGAGCTCATTAAGCTGGAGTGGATGGGATGAGGGAGAAGAAAGGAGATAAATCAAACCAAATAGGCAATACTCCCGAGTTTTCCCTATGGATGTCAAACTTCCACTTTGCAAACTGCATTTAGCATAAGAATCTCTGGAGGAAAATGCCTGGATTTGACTCTAGATTTGACCATTATCTAATGGTAGCTTCAGGGCAAGTTATATAACTTCTTAATTGCAAAATTGGGAAAAATATCAGTACCTTCCTCAGTGTTGTTGTGAGGATTAACAGCTCTGAGGTAGGTACCAGTAGGTAATACTAGGTATTTGAATAGTGCGTGGCTTATAGTAGGTGCTCAGTAGATTCTAGGAATTATTACTAAACAGAGACACGTGATTTGCAACATAGCTTAGTGAACTGTATAATTGTAAAATATTTTCAGGTTTGGAATCATCACCTCCACTAATACTTTACAAGGTGCCATATTGGAAGCATCTTAACTATGTTTGCATGCCTAAATAATTTGCCATTTACAGCAAAATATAGCAGTTGGTTCATGGAATATCAATCATTAAGGTGTATTGCCACACAGATTTCTGAAGAAGACAGAATAGACAGACAGAATGGATAGCAGGCAGGTCCATGGAAAGAAATCTGCAATTGCTTTTGACGTAGGTCACTATATGATATCTAAGATTAACAAATGAGATGAATATATTTAGTTGAATATGCTAAAGGTTAATAAGAGATTAATAGTCACAGATTAATAAGAATTAAACCAAAAGGTAAAAGTAAGAGATGTCAGAACTTCATTTATATTGCAATCGGTGGTAGCAGTTTAGCATCCCACCAATCATCAGTATACAATTTGGCAATGGAGAATGCTTGCTATGAAAATTCACCTTAAAAATAAATCCTCTAGCTCCCTCTTCCAGTGAAATTGCCATTCTTAAAGTACTGTTATGTAGAAATTATAGAGACATTGCAAATTATGAATGCCATATTTTGTGCTGAAAGGAAACTTCTAATAACCCATTCACTCTTTGCTTTTTGGTCTATGTAAAGGAGACTTCTAGAACACTCATTGTAGGGAGGGTAGATATCAGAAGATTCAGACCGTTAGATTTTCTAAATGTGGGTGTATGCCAACTGCCTCTACTAAGCAAGTACAGACTTTGGAGGCTATGTCATAACAGGACATATGGCTTCTGTCTGTTTCTCTCTCAGGATAGATGACTAAGGAAGCCAGAGTTGCCATGTAGGAAGTAGAACTTCCTTGAAGCCGCCATACACATAGAGGCACCTCAATTGTTCCAGCTATAGCTTTTTGAGTTTCAGCCCAGGCATCAGACATGAGTGAAACTCCAGTTAATTCTGGATCCCAGCCTTTGAGCACCTCCAGCCAGCCTCGAGTTCCACCAGGTGCTGACAAGACTGCAGTTTCACAAGGAAAAGAAATATTATTGTTAAGTCCATTTTTTTTAAATTTAGTTTTTATTCAGATATTTTATTCAATTGTATGATATTGATTATATTAAGATATAGTTTATATGCCAGAAAATTCATCATTTTAAAGTGTACAAATCAGTGGTTTTTAGCATATTCACAAGGTTTAATCCCTGAATATCTTCATCACCTGAAAAATAATCCATGTTATTAATAATCAGCAGTCACTCCCCATTCTTTCCTTCCCCTATTCCTAGCAAACATTAATCTACTTTATCTCTCTATGGATTTGCTTATTCTAGTCATTTTATGTAAGTGGAATCATACAATGTTTGGCCATTTGTTTCTGGCTTCTTTTGCTTCACACAAGGTTTTCAAGGTTAATGTGTATTGTTATCTCACTCATTTTTATGGATGAATAATATTTCATTATATGAATTCATCATTTTTTATACCTTTGTTAGCTGATGGACATTTGGGTTGTTTTCACTTCTTAGCTATTATGAACAATGCTGGTATGAACATGCATGTACAAGTTTTTGGATGAGTGTATGTTTTCCATTCTTTTGGGCGTATACCCAGGAGTAGAATTATTGGTTCATATGAGAACTCTACGTTTACATTTTTGAGAAATCACCAAGGTGTTTTCAAGAGTGTCTGCACCATTTCACATTCCCACCAGCAATGTATGAGAGTTCAATTTCTCTGCATCCTAACCAACACTTGCTATTGCATATATTTTCATATTGTATCTATTTTTGATAACAGTAATCATAGTGGATGTAAAGTCATTAAGTTTTGGGGTCATTTGTTACATAGCCATGCTAACTGGAATATGGCATGAGTTCAGGTGCCACATCTGTAACTTGACCTTTGGCAAGTCATTTGCCTGCTTGGCCTCTTCTTTCTCCTTCATATGATTAAGCTATTTCTTCCAGTTCTCATTATGTTTGAGCACATTTTTCTTCTCTATACCTTTGAAGTCAAGACTTAGGTGAACTTTGTAATAGACAAGATTTGTCCATCAAGATTTAGGTAAACTTTGCAATGGACATTTATATATATCATCAAAATGAACATGGATTAATTTCTTTTTTATCAGTTAAGTAGATATTGGTCCTATAATCAAGTGACCAGTTACATGTAGTCTTGATCATAGAAAAGACTGATTTAATGGTAAATCTGCTCATCTTTAAAACCAAGATGAAGGAGAATCATTGCATGGGGTCTTTGGACTTACTGGCTCCCTGAAAAACTTGAGCAGTATCCCAATATAACATGATAGATAAATTGATTATGGAAAATTAAATTTCACTAGCTTACACTTCCATGTGGATCCTATCATCCTTAGAAAGAAACTTATGGAAACATTTTATGCTCCATGGTAAAAACATATAGGACTTGTTGGACAAAAGTGGGTTTCCCTTGCAACTTTTGAATGATGTCAAGAATTTGAAGTTATATCCTGAGAAATCAGTGTTTTCATTAAATATTTAAAACATAGTACATTAAAAAGAAATCTATTTGATTCAAGTTAATTCAGTTCAAGTCCTTAAGCATCATGGTACAGTATAACCTTCCTTTATTTTTTCATAATTTAAAACTTAAAAAGGAAGGTAGATCCAATAGATAACACTAGCCTAGAATTTTGATCTATTCACTTAATCTGCCCTATATTTGACTTTCCTTATACAATCATTCAGTTCAACTGAATATACTTTAAAGAAAAAGGTGTCATGTAACAATATCTTTTAGCCAACATGATATAAAAATTTTACTTTTCTTAATTTTTTTGATGTATAAAATAGATATGATATTTGTAACCTAATTCACCAAGAAAGAACTAATGAAAAAAATAAGTAAAATTGTACATGAAATATTCTTAAAGAATTTCGATGTGCACTCCAGGAAGATTACCTTATTCTGTTTCATTTCACAGCACTTTGAACAGTACTCTACAAAGAATAATTACTTTATAAATATTTGCTAAATGATAAATGTTGTAATCTACTTATACAAAAGATTTGTCTACCCTACCTAGGTTGTGATGCAAAATATTTAGTTGTACATCTAGAGTTTTGTAAACTAGAGTTGGTAATCGTGCACTTGCTATTAATTGATAACTAAAACGCCAATTATATATATTGCTGGAATGATTAATAAAGGTGAAGTGATCCTATAAATCTGGCATATAATAATGGAATAGCATTGATATAAGAAGTTGCTGTCAGATGTCAAGCTTCTGTTTAAAATGTCTTTCTTGTGGCAGATATCTTGGTATTCAGAGATTGGGGGGGTCAATTTGATTGAAATCTTAAATAATAACTCATACTTATTTTATATGTTTTTAGAAAGAAAAAGAATAAAAAAATAAGAAAACACAAGGAGCGACTAGGACATTCCAATTAGCTCTTACAACAGAATATAGGTAGCTCTATTTTGTTTTGGATTAGCAAAGCTACCTATAGCCAGGGTGGTTTTTTATTTTTTACTTCTTTTTTTTTTAGGTCATCCAGGGTTGCTCAGGTAATAAGGTGTGTTATATTGTACTTCAGAAGGCAAACTAATCATTAAGAATTTATCCTTTTTTTTTAACTGTGGAGCGATCCAAAATAGAATACACCTGCAGGGAAATGTAACTGAATTCTATTAAGCAATCACCTGCCAATATTTGAATTTTGAGAGGATGGTATTAAATGTCTTGTTAATTTAACTATGCTCATAATGCCAAGTTTTGAAATTCTGTTGAAATAATATTAAAATAAATACGAAATAACTCAAACTAGCATCAGAGACACACTGAAATATAAATGAAAAACAGCACACGAATCTATGTAGCCTGTTTATATCATCCCATATATTTAGATAAGGAAAAACAAACATAACCTTTTCAGCTGTTTCTCACCAGGGAAAAAGAAATGAAACATTTGATTATAATTGTTTTAATGAGCTGTGATTCAAAATGATGAAGTTGTAATGGTTTCAATAAAAAAAATTCTGTTAATGGGCTTTTATTTCTATTAAAACCTACAAGATATAAAATTCTCCAAGGATAAAGTTTAGTGCCAAAGCACTGTTTACTTTCTGAAAATTAAAATCCCTAATATTTATCTGTTTTATTTTCAACAAACATTTATTATTATTACCATAGAAAACATATGTATTAAAAGAAAATGAAATTATACAATAGTAATAGAATGTGTTTATGTTACTGGTTTTGAGAGTCCCTTAACCTTTTTTATAATTTATATCTTTATTGTAATTACAGGGACAAAGAGAGTAGTCAAAACAGTTGTTCCATATGAGACCGTAAAACCACCATGTCCATTTAAAGTAGAACATTGTAAACTGATGCTTGTTTTGTATATCCACTATCAGTTTTTCTCACAAATGCATGTTTCCAAAATGAACACTATCTAAAGGTTAAATATATGGTGAGCAGACATTTATCATTGATTACATCTTTTTAACAAACCAAGGTTGGAATTCACATTCCATCTTATTACAAATTACAAAAGATTAAATTTGGCCAATTTAATTTATCTGCATATTAGAATTCTAAGTAATTGTCAATAAGAACCAGAAAAGAAAGATAAAATTGTGAAGGGTTAAAGAAAGGGATTCTATTTTGGTGACATTCTAGGACTCAGGAAGTTTGGTTAAGGAATTGCCATTGAGGGCCATTGATTTTTTAACTTCACTCTATCAGTGCAATCCCAAACTAAAGTTCACTTTCATCAGTGGAGAAAACCGCTTTGAATTTTAAACTTCCACATAATCAATTATAATTTAACCTCTAAGTTTCAGCTGGCTAATGGCAATATCTATTTGGTATAACATACACATACACATACATTCCCACAATCAGTTTTAAAACCTGGCTTTATAGTATGAAATACAATTGGGAAACTGTTAAGAAGAAAAGGAGATCGATTCCTCAAAATTTCTCTCCTTAACCTAGTTGCTTCTTCCCTTCTATTTCCATTTCACAAATTTAGGCAAGGACTCTTTGTTATTACATATGTTTAGGTATTGAAACGGTTTACTTACAAACCTAGTATATTGCCAAGAAGCTGGCAATAGGAGGACATTTGATTCATTAATTTCTGTAGGTATATACATAATAACTCACATACCAAAAAAATTAGAAAATAGGCTTCAATTTTTTTAAAGGCCAGATAAGAAATGATAGCAATAATAGTAATAATAGTTGCTAATTTTTTTGTTGTTGTTTGTTTGAGGCAAGGTCTCACTCTGTTGCCTGGGCTAGGGTACAGTGGTGTCATCATAGCTCACTGCAACCTCAAACTCCTGAGCTCAAGTGATCCTCCTGCCCCAGCCCTTAGTAACTGGGACTATGGGCGCATGCCACCATGCTCTGCTAATTTTTCTGTTGTCGTAGAGACAAGGCAAGGTCTCACTATGTTGCTCAGGCTGGCCTCAAACTCCTGGCCTCAAGCAATCCTCCTGCATCAGCCTCCCAAAGTGCTAGGATTATGGGCGTGAATGACCACACCTGGCCTTACTAATAATTATTGATTACTTACTTGATGCTACTCTGTTCTCAGCACTCTCTCTATATATTATCTAATTTTATCCTCATAAGGATATTATGAAGTAGGTACTGTTTAATCCTCACCTTACTAGTGAGGAAACTGTGGCTCTGAAGAATAACATTCCAAGAAGTAACGTGCCAACTGTCAACAGCAAATATCAAATCAGAATGTCCTAATACAAGGAAAGATGAATTTGGGGTGTAGAGGGCAATGGAGTTAATCTTATAATTGATTTATTGGGCTGAAAATGAGTTAATAAAATGGTGTTCCAGTACATGTTTCTTAACTGTTTACTACATATATGAATCCATAAATATTATATAGTATATACTATAGTTCTAAACTTTATGAAATAATAATCATTATTTATTCATTTAACAAATGTTTATTGAATCATTATGAGCACCTGCCAGAAACTGTTCTAAGCACTGGGAATATAATAGTTACTGAAACAATTTCCTATGCTAGTTAATTTATATTCTAGTATTACCATATTGTACATATCATATAGCAACTTGTTTCTTTCAAAAACATCTTTTAGGATTAATCCTTACACACATAAATTATTTTATGTTTTCGGTTGAAAACATTAAAATATACCATAATTGATCTCAATATTCAGAAACATTGAAATATTTTTCAATTTTCTATTTTATGATGGATGCCTCTGGTCACATCTCCTTGTGTGTGAGCTCTTTTGTCTAGTGTAGATATTTATGTATTAGTCAGGAGAAGCAACTTTTGCTGTCATAAGCAGCAACCTCCAAATCTCAGTGGCTAAACACAAAAGAGGTTTGTCTCTTGCTTACATAAAATCTGTTAAAAGGTTCAGGTGATGCTCCAGGGCAGCTCTCCTCCATGTGGTGCCTCAGCATTTCGCAGGCTGCCTTGATTTTATGGCCCCTGCACATTAGCATATGCTTCCAAGATCATCTTTGCAAGCCGACACGGAGCTTAAGACTCTTACACTGGCAATTTTATATCGAGTAACACTCAACATTTATTGACTGCAAACCATTGGTCAGAACCAGCCCCACCCAAAGACATGCGGACTGGGGAGTTTAATCCTTCTATAAATCCAGAAGGAGAAAAGAATGGCTTATTTTCTCAATCTAGCTGTGGAATTGCCCCGTCATTGGGCAAACACATTCTACAGTTACAAGATATTGGTAAATTCCTCCCCAAAGTGATAGTTCCAAGTTTATATTCCCATCCTATGGATAAGAGGACTTCTGTTTCCTCACAGATTCATTAGAGCCTCACATTGCCAGGCTTTATGAACTCTGGGCAATTGGATGTATGTAAAACAGTATCTTGTGGTTTTAATCCCTGGTTACTGGTGAGCTTGAGTATTTATTTAAAGTTTCTGAAGTAGAAAATCCATCTACAGAGTTTGCCTTTAGAGAGGGAAGGAGTGAAATGGGAGTGGAGGTGAATATAGAAGACTTTAAGTTCATCTGCATTGCTTTATTTCTTAAAAATATGATTTGAAAAAAGTACAGAAAAATATGGACAATTGTTACATTCAAATAAAAATATGTTAAAGGCGCCTTCCTGTTTTTGGTTACCTACCACATTAAAGCAAGTTTAAAAACTTTAATTGCTTTTAGACTCACTGTCTCTTACCTTCATGCTCAGTGCTGTGTTTTACTGTAACCCTGGTGACAAGACACACCCCCAGATCTCCAAGAACTGCTCTTGAGACTTAGTACCTCTGTCCAACTTCATTTAACTAAGCCTCTTGGGATTTGGCCATCAGGAGAAAGAACATACTTGTTTTAATTCGAGTGAAAGTGAAATTGTACATGAGAACCCATAAAGGTGAGATCTTATGAGAAAGCAGTATAGTGGGTCTCTCTGAAGTCATGGAGAGAGGAGGAACATTTACAGAGAAAGCAGGTCACTACCTGAAAAAATACATATAAAAAGATTCGAAATTTGGACTGTTTATTATTTTTAACATCTATTTGATTTACATCTGTGCTGTTAGAAGGAAAATATAACCACTTCAATTTTAACATTACAGGTAAATTCAGCTAATTGGGCTACTTCCCAGGTAAATATATTCTTTAGTCTTAATATCTTTATCATTGAATTTAAAACTGAAATGTATCTGCTTCTTATATGCCCCAGAGAATTTTTGTTTTAGTAATAAATTTCTTGTGTGACATATAGTCATATACTGGTTGATTTTGAGAGTTTTCTTCTTGTTTTACAATAAAAAATATACTCTGAATTCTGTTTAAAAATATTTGCTTTTGTTTTCTTCTGGCTTTTCCTTTCTAGGGTTTCAGTGTGGGTTGTCCATATCTGGCCTGAAGAGCAAATTTGGCCTCACATCTCAGAGTTTTGGATAGTTAAAGGCACTGTGTTTTTGGAATTAAATTTTTCCTTCTTTTTTTCTTATCTGTGAACATTCCCAGAGTTTAATTCTTGGCCCTTTCTCTTTCTCTTTTGTATGCTTTGCCTGAATCAACTATGACTCATGGTTTTGACTTTCACTTCCATGTTGATAGCCCTTCTCTTTAGAGAATTTCTTCTATTTATACTTTGGTTAAGTTCCAAAAGGTTGGTTTAAGTCTGTTTGCAAAGTGACACTTAAAATGAGTAACTGCTAACACCCTCTGATGGTACCAGGCAAAGTTGATTTTTTTCCCCCTCCTTTGGCTCAGAGTTTTGTTTGAGTCATAAGGGAAACTTTTGTTTCATTTATCCCAGCTTCAGAGTTCCATATATCTCAACTGCTCTGGGGACTTACTCCTTTGGTGGACTGTCTCCTCAAACTAAATACATTAAAATTTGAGACCACTTTCTTCCTAAATAAGCTGTGCCTTTCTCTTTTTTAAAAAAAGATACCATTGAAGTTACTGAAACTCTGAGTTTCCAAGACGCCTATACTTCTCCCATTATTTTCATTTTATGTATTCATTTTCATCAAATCCTGTTCTTTTAGGGAGTCCTATACATTCTTTGCCATTATCTCCACAGATAAATTACTGTGGTTTCCAAACTAATCACCATGTGCTTTGAAGACTACAGCAGAGTGCTCCCTCTCTCAGGCTTCTGTGTCTCTCTCTTGTCTACGTACTGCTACCGTCCATCTTCCTAGGGGGCCAGTTTTACATGCCAGTCTTTCCCTAAAAAGCCTATTTGGACCCACAATTATTACTAGATAAAATTCGGACTGCAAAGATGGCATCAGATTCCTACAATAATCTGGCTCCACAATAATAGCTAAAATTTATTTTTTATCTTTGCAAAGGGAATCCTGAATTTCATCAAATTACAACATCTGGTAACAGATGTAGCCTGCACATTCCCTGTTCTAAGTTTCACTCATTTTGGTACTCCCTGAATCGCCCTCTCCTCTTTCCCCAAATAAATCTCATCGATATTGCAAGATCCAAGTAAAGTCTGCTGTCTCTTGAAATCCATCTTCAACATCTTCAGTCTTCAATGATCCCTCATTTTAAAATCTTTTATTATAAATGCAATCAAACTTAGAATAGTAGATTTCAAAAGTCTGAGGAAGCTTCAAAAAGTGAAAACAAAATCATATGATGATCTCACCCAATGCTGTCTGGTTTACTTTGACTTTCATCATTATTCTGATGACTTCATCATTTTATTGAGTTTCAGATATATCTGATTGCCCGGTTTCAGTTTTATACTTTCAATGTATACAGAATCTTCACACTGACATGGCCATAATCTCAAACAACTATTACCATTTTGTCATATTTTCTTCCAGTCTTTTTTATAAACATATTTTATGTCTTTAATGTTTTTATATCATATGTAAGTGAAACAAAACTTTTAATGGCTATATATCACTCTAACGTATAAATTTGCTTTACCATTCAAATATAATTGCATATTTTTAATTTTAAATGTTTGTTATTTCCTACTACATATGACATAGAGGAAAGCATTTTTACGTATAAATCTTTGTCTAATTTCAGATGATGTCTTTATGTTACTCTCCTAGAAATGGAATTATTGAGTTAAAGGTATAAACATTTTAGATAAAAAAATTCATATTGCCAAATTGCTTTCAAGAGAGATCTTACAAATTCAAATCAAGATTCTGAAAGAGTTCCTGTCTTTATTGTAACTAAACAGTTTATTTTTCTCTATAGATTTTAAATAGTCACAAGTGGCATAATTTTTAGAAAGCTATTTAATCTCTGCAGTCTTCAGGTTCCTCTGTAAAATGGAGATAATCATAGTACCAACCTCACAGGTTTGTTATGAGAATTTAGTATATATAAAGTTTTTAACATACTGCCCAACACAAAATATAGTAGTTAACAAATGATAGTTATTAGGTTTATTGCCTATGTATTACACATATTATATATTATTCCATTTATATCTTTTACTTTACACTTCATGCAATTGCTAGCAAAAAGAATTTCCGTCGTGGCTTATTTAAATTAATGCTGAGAACTTTCACATATTAAAACAATCTTAAATATAGATGCCCCAAACAGTAAAGCAGAGACCCCTTTAAATTATTAATGTCACAGGTTTCATCTCTTGATCTACGGCACTGCCTAGGCCACGTTCATTCATTCCCTTGTCTCCAAACTTCTAGCAGCACTGTCGGTCAGTTTCCCATTGCTCTTTTTGCAATAGTTTCACACAAAAAATGTGCCATGTCTTAAAATGCCTCCGTTAACCTTTAGTGGGAGATGATAGGGAAGACCATCGAAGTTTTGTGGAGTCTACAGCCCATACAATTTTAGAAGTGTTTTTAAAGGAAAGCAACTGTAAATTAAAAATTGCTGGCATCCCTGCCAGGTTCTTGCAAAGGGATCTTTTTAGGGAGGAGCCTAAAGTTCCATAAGCTTGGTGTTAAATCAGCTACTGCTTCTTGGCATGCCTGCCACTCTGTGCAAAGCACCTTTCACATGACAGGTACTCAATACCCATTTGTTGACTTGAATAGGAATTACAGAATTATCACAGATGCTTCAATATTTTACATAAATAAAAGTGTCAGCTACAGTTGATAGTGATCCCCACATAGCTGCAAGGTAGGTGTACAAATCTGAGAGCATATTAAATATCAAGCACAAAATCCACCCTGGATTTTTCTTCAGACACCCATTATAGTCCCGATATAGAGACAGTACCTGGCTAACAGAGAATACACCTGGCTAACAGAACACACCTGGCTAATGAATACTTTATTCCCGCTAGCCTCACAATTTAAGATAGTCAGACACTGGGTTCTCTTTTTATGTTCTTAATCTCTAAGATTATTCTAGTGGAAATAGAGAAGTTTGCTTCCAGTTTCATTGCTAGAATTAGAACTGATCAGAGATTTTAGTCATGACTACCTGTATTTTAATGGTTAAAGAAAAGAGACTTGGCCTCCTCAATAAGAACCGCGTTTCAAATTCTTACACAATTTGGGAAAACAGAAGATTAAAAATCTGTGAGATCATTCTCAGCCAATTTAAGCCCTGTCACTAAAAATTAAAAAAAAAAATTCTTTCCGTGTATTATGAAATCCAGAAAGGTGAAATCCTATTGTAAAATTTGATTGCCAAAGAACAACAACAACAAAAAAAGTTAGGTGACTAGTACTTTCTGGAATATGCCAAATGTGACTATAACGATCAAACTCCTTTAAAATTGAAGAGGGTCTGTTTCTGTGTTTCTCCTGCTTTTTTCTCAGCGTAAAAGATTCTTACTTTGGAAACTTCGGTTTCAGCAAGCTATTCCACTATAGTCACTGTAGCTTTAATGATTGTCTTTTCATCAAGTCCCTTCTTGTTTATTCCTTAACAGAAAGTACTTTAGGTTAGTGTATGTATCTGTATCTTTCACGGCTACTGAACCTCTTTTTAACCGGAACACCTTGTTGAGGACTATTTAAGAGCCTGGCTTCATACTTCCTTTACAATAAAGAACAAAATGTTCCCGGCATGATAATTCTACTTAGGAATGGATAGAGTCTCACATGCTTAAATCCTGAAAGGTGCATGAGATGGTCTGCTCTAAATGACAGGTTGCTATGGTTACATTCTTCTGTGGCTCAGATGGGGATAGGGGCCAATTATCAAGTTTTGTTTGGTTGATTTTAAGTAGTTTGTTACCTGGATACTCAACAAATAAGAAAACTGGGGCGGGTGGGGGGAAAGAATTTTTTTCTTCTTCCCTAGAAAGGAAACAATCATTGTGGGAAAAAAAAAAATCCTTCAAATTCCAAACAACATAGTAAATTACTTAGTTCAGATAAAGAGTTTCTAAACTGTTGACTTTATTTAGAGACCAGCACAAGGCCTGTGAACTGAGATGGCTCTAATGCTAAACAATTAGATTTTTTGTTAACTCTGTTGATCCTACATTACCTGCTTTAAATAATTCCCTTCCTCCTTTCTAGACGTGTCAGGTGCTTTTGAATTTCTGTATGTGTGTGTGTGTGTGTGTGTGTGTGTGTGTGTGAATATGTGTATTTAATAGTTACTCCTTTTGCGAGTTTTGCTGCTCGGCCCTTTTCCTCCCTCCCGTGGTGGAAGTGAGATTGTTAATTAATGATATTCCAGAGGCAATTTCTGGAGTGACTATTGGAAAACTCTTCTTAATTAACAAAATGACAAATTCCCCACTGCAGCAGTTCTGCGGCGAAGTTCATCTGTGTCATTCAAAATCCATGATTTTAAAACATTCTCCGACATTTTTGTGAGGACGTTGGACACTTTAAGTCTGGATCTTTTATCAAAGATTCCACAGCAAGCTAGAGAAGGAGAAATGAAAAGTGAAAAGGAGAAAGAACTGGGCAAATTTAAAATGCTCTTCTGTCATTGTAATAGTTCATGTGGGCACCAACAGGAGAGCATTTTAATTCTGTCAAGTGTGTCTGTTACTCATGTATTCCATCTCCTTGTTATCGAAGTTTCAGATTAAATGTAAAGATATGAACGTATTGCCATAATAAATTTATAAGTGGATATTTAAAGAGCAAAGATTTGAATGACACAAATGAACCTCGGTGTAGCAGTAAAGTGGGTAGGATTTGCAGGAAGATGCCACAGAAGTCAGAAATGACTGCTGGAATCGCCTTAATTAAAAAAAAAAAAAAATCTTGAGCTGCATGAGCCACCACAGAAGGTATCTAATATGAAATTAGGCTTACTTTACATTATTTATGTCACTTTAAAATAATGTAATAAAAGCTTTAGAAAATCTGATTAAACTGTATTATTCAAATGTAAGGCAAATACTTAGGCAACGGAAAGCTAAGCTGTTAAATGTGGGGGCATGGAGTAAGATTCCAGACAAAGTTAATGCAGCACGTTATTAAAAATGTATGGGTTTCTTTATACCTATAAAATACAATTCATTTGTTGAAATTATATTTAGTTAAGTGAATAGTAATCCCAATGTAATGAGCTATAGAGATAACACTTTCTAAGGATGCCTTATTTTACTCTCCACAAGGGGCTGAAGGTTTGTTTAGATGTTACAGGGAAACCACATAACCTGAGACACTCCTGTGGGGTTTGCATAACATTGATATTCATAATGAGAAGGAAAGCGATGCAAGGAGGCACCCAGCTCCTATTACATGATGTGTGCTGAGGACCCAGAGCGCAGGGCTGAGAAGCAGCGATGGAGAGTTAAAATGAGGACACGGGTATAAATTATTTGACATGATCCTGAGCAGACCTGACTTTTGTAACGACGCTCAAACAGCAGATAACCCTGAAGGCAATCTGAAAAAGAAGAATAAGGTGGTCATACTAGCAGATATGAAAAGAGATGAGTAAGCTTTTCTGAAATGTCTGAACCACTATTGAAAAGCATGTCCTTCCATTGTGACCACCACTTCTTTTTTCTTCTCGTGGCTGCTGCCTTCCGGCTAATACAGTATAAGAATTCATTTTGCTTATCTGCCTTAACACGGAAGAATTCCAGTGAGGATAAATTTATAAAGATTGTAAGGAAAAGGGAAGAAAAATGCATACAAAAATAGCCATGGAAGTTTCAGTATAATAGCACGAGAAGGACTTTGTTTAGGCTGGTTTTCTGATTTTTATCCAAATAAATATTACTATCAAAATAATATCTGCATTGGAGTTAAATGGAGAGGAAGGAAATGGTAAAGTTCCTCATCGAATCTGGAGATCCAGTGTTTTGTTTTCAGTTGAGTATAGAGAGTAAACCTTAGGAGCAGTTCAATTAGTATAATTTAAAAATTATAGGACTAATAAAATTTATGCTTTTAGTAGACACATTCAATAAGTTGGGGTGAGAAGAATGGGGCACTTTACCAAATGATCAACAGCAACAGATTTTGCCTAGTAAGTATCTGGTATATGGTAGATGCCCTATCAAAATTTTCAATAATTAAATTTGGTTTTATTATAAAGTCAGGCTAATAGTATGCATCTTTACTTCTTAAACTAGACTTTATTGGTTATATTAATATAATTGCTCAGACGTGGGAAAACTCATTATAATATATGGCACAGATCTTAGATAAATGATATATGAAATTGGATTTCTGGATTGTGGGTATGTAGCAGGGTCATAATTTCTAAATTGCAACTGAGGGGTACAGTCCATAAGTAACTAAGCTAATCTTTCTCATGACCTCCCACAACACTGAGTAGTGTGCAGGGAGGGGATGAAAACTTGACAATTAATGATCTCCCGGCCTCTTCATATTTAAGATAATCTCTTTTGAAAAAAAAGTTAGTCCTTTGAATATTTCCTCTTTCACTCCCAGATAGGATTTGGGTAGATGGGTAGCAATGAAGTTTGTGTGACTAGTCCCATCTGGCCTTTATGGTTGTCATGAAGGCAACCACTACTGAAGTTCACCGTCCCAATTATTTGCATGTAAGTACATTAAAAACTCACTAAAATTTCTTTATCCTGACTCCAGACCTCTGCTATTTCACCATTCCCCTCAGTAGCTCCACACCCCCCTACTGAGACATGAAAAAACTTCTTAGCCCCTATGCCGGGCTCTTGGGTTACTCAGAACACTGCCTCAGGCTCACTTCCCTCTAACTGTGTGGAACTATCTGCCCTCCCTGTCTTCAGTCTCTCCCTTCTTCTCCTGTAAGACTATTCCTAGATGCTTGTAGCTTCTCTCAGGCTTTGGGAAAAGTGGGCCCTTGCTATAATGTCCTCAAATTTCCTTACAGGTAGTTAGGGTTTCTATATGCCCCCGCTTCAAGGTTGGCCCCTTTTTGCTCCACCTCTGACTCTCATCTTGATCCTCATTCCACTAGGGCCACGAGGGAGGACCTTCTGCTTTCTCTTCCTATATGGAAAGAATTTTCTCTAAGTCATAGACGCCTTTTCAATTTCATTGTATTCTTTCTAATTCATCTAACTCAAAATGCAATTCCCAAATCTTGACAGTCTCATCAAGCCCCATGGGAACTCATCCCCCACTACCTCTTGGACTTCATCTCCTACTAATTTTCCTCTTTCTCATTCTGCTCTAGGTACAAGGACTTCCTTATTCCTTGAAACACCAATGGAGCTCTGATGTCAGTACCTTTCATTTATTTTTCTCTGTGTTTGGAATTCATGTATACCAGATATCAACATTACTTGCTCCCTCAATTTAATTTAGGTTTCTTGTTATATACCACCTTGCCCATTTCCTGTCCTTTCCTGTCTACCCTAAGTAAAATGGGAATTCTTCCCCCACTCTTCCCCACTCTCTATTTCCTTATCCTTCTTTGTTGTTTCTTCATAGTGCCTCCTGTCCGAATATTATGTATTTATTCATATTTATTATCAGTATTCCCCTACTAGAATGTAAGTTCTGAGAATGGGATTTTGTTTTATTAAATAGCATATCCCCAGTCCTAGAATAGAATCTG
>NW_012147189.1:4697822-4700435 GCF_000956105.1 Propithecus coquereli | reverse complement strand
ATAAAATTACGTAAAATTAAACAAAATGGCAAAATTTAAAAATGATCATGAAAGAGGAAAGGTAAACAAAAATAATGAGGTAAAGCTAAACCATAAATTACGTAGAAAAGAAAAAAGAAAAAGGCACTGTGTAGTGTAATCTGCACTGGTCGGACCAGGACCACTTTCATTCTAACTCAAAAGGAAAGTGTAATCTAGTCCACAATTCACTTTGTTCAAAATATAATGACAAACAAATAACTTAGAAAAAGCAAAAATTTCTTTGAAACAAGAGCAGAAAAAATTTCTTCTGAGGATCGTCATAAAATGTCATTGTATAATGTCATGAACGTTTTCAGCAGTAGTTTTTGTAGTTTTGTGAGTTTTTTTACACAGTGTCCCTTAATAGAGGATGACCACATCATGCTGCCGCACAATTTGGTAAAAGAAATTTATTAGGGTTTATCAGGTGATTATGTTTCTAACAAACACAAAAATTATGAAGCTGAAGAAAGAGGATTGCCGATAGAAGAGATCGAATATTGACTAAATCCATAGGATCCTATTTCTTCCCTTTGGGCTCAGCACTGTGGTGTAGATTTTTGTTTATAAGAGAATTTGAGGGTCGATGAGGTTTCCCCAAGAGCAATATTTTTCAAATGTGTCTGCTAAAATATCTTCAATAGTAACTACAGGTGACAGTGAAGAAATTTGTGGTGAAAAAGTAAAAAGGAGGTAAGGGTTAGTGATAACAAAAAGCAACTCAAACCCTTGCTCATGAAAATCTGTATTTGTTATATTGTCACAATTATGTGTATTTCCTTGATCCCTGAATAAAATGGATGTTCCTGGAAGATGTGGCTTGTTTATGATGTGCTTTGATTAGTCCCCAGCACAGTGCGGTGTACACCCGGGATTACGAGTACCTCGGTTTATAAGCATATATACTCAAAGGAGCGTATTGAGACAGAGACAATTTATTTCTATGCTTTCTTTTTTAATTTTTAAAATTTTTATTTCAATTTTGAAATTTAAAGAAAACATAAAGAAAATAATAAAAGGTTATACGATGAACTCTCATGTTCTTTCTAACCAAGTTTTAAGCATTTTACTATTTTGCTATTTTTAGCTTCAGACCTTTAATATGAATTGTAAATAAAATTGATGGCCTTTTTGCCATCCTTAAAGATGCTGTGTGTGTTTTCCTCTTCCTCTTGAGTAACTACTCTCCTGAAGTTGCTTTTTATCTTTCCTAAAAATGTTTTCCCCCTTTTTTCCCTTTACTGTTTAATATATGCATCTATTAAAATACAGAATATTGTTTGTGTATTTAAATATTTTTATGCATGGAATCATGCAATATATATCATTCAATAAATTTCTTACTTAATTAAACATGTTTTCAAAATCAATCCATTTTAATACTTGTAGATCTAGTTTATTAATTTTAACCCTTTATAGTATTCTGTTTAGAAATGTATCGTTTATCCATGTTAATATCCTACTGATGGTTATTAACTAGTTTTTAGTTTTTCTCCATTACAAAGAAAATATTGTTTAAGTCTCCTTGCTCACATATATTTAGATTTATTTCTAGTATATATGCCTAGCAGTGAAATTATTGGACTTAATGTATATACACATCTTTAACTTAATGAGATGTTGCCAGATTGTTTTTCTCAAATTCTTATACTTTCAATTGTTTTCAAATTGTTATACTTTTACCCTCATTATATACAGATCTTCTTTACCACACTCTCACCAACTCTTAGTATCTCACATGTTCTTTTGTCAATATTTTTGGGGTAAAATGTTATATAATTTTTAATTTGTATTGATTCAAGTGGGGGAGGTTGAGTATATGTTCATATATTTACTGGGCTTTACCCATCTGAGCATGTTTATAATTTTTGCCCATTTTAAATTTGGGTAATTGCTATTTTTCTTGTCTGTCATACTTTATACCTTCTGAATACTTTCTCTTTGTTTGTTATATAACAAAGGATCCAATTATCTTTTCCAAGGATGTGTCTTGAAATAAATGTATGTGCCTTTTAACTAGGTTTATGGAATCTGTTGTAATAGCATAGTTTTAAACCTTAATACAGTCAATTTACTTTTCTCTACTTTATGTTTGTTGTTTAAGACATATTCCTCTTTGCCAAGGCCATAAAATATTCTCCTCAATGTTGTCAAATTTTATCCTCTTTATACTATGTTCTTAAGCTGTTTGGAATTGATTTGTTTATCGTATGTGGAGGAATCCAGTTTCCTTATTCTACCTAATTTTTCTATCCATAGAGAAACAAATTGTTTTCCGTAGAGATAGCAAAGTGACCTGGCACTTTGTATTAAATAATCTGTTCTTTGCTCATCAAAATGCAAATATGTACCCGCATGTAAAGCTGCCACTAATGTGTGGGCACAGTTTTGGGCTTTTAATGATGTTCCGTTGTCCAGTGAGCACCACCTCCCCCACTCTTTCTTCTTTTCCTTTTTCTTCAAAATTGTCATAGCTATTCTTGGCTCTTTACTCATATATACAAATTTTAGAATTGGTTTTTTTCCCAAGTTTCATGAATAGTCTTGTCTGGTTTTGGAATCATACTTATGCTAACTTTGTGAAATGAATTG
>NW_012147189.1:4608511-4697504 GCF_000956105.1 Propithecus coquereli | reverse complement strand
TATTGTCTCAACATTTGTTCATAGTTTCTATATTTTTTTCTATTTTTTTAACTTTTACTATCTTAACTATTCCTTACCTACTTCTTTCTTTGATTTTACTGTGCACTTTTGCAGGTTTTCTGAGTGCTATGCTTAACAGTTTAATACTTTGAATTATTCTTATTTTTTTAACAAATCTATTTCAGGTTATAAACTTACTTGTTAATTTTGTAGTAGATGCATTCCACAGTTTATTTTAAATACAAGTCTTTCATTACCATCTAATTCTAAAAGTTTTGTAATTTCTGTTATTCTTTTACCAATGCATATTCAATGATTTACTCTTTATCATATGATTTACTTAGAGATTTATTCTTTAACTTATGAGCTATTTAGAAATGCATTTTCAGTTTCCAAACATACACTGTACTTTATTTTTACTATTCATCTCTTATTTCACTATGGTAAGAGAACATAATCTGTGTGGTCATGATTTTTTAAGTATTTGTTGTGAGCTCACTTGGGCAAAGTTTCTGTCTATGCTTAAAAAGGATGAATGTTTTACATTTTGGAGGTCACTATCTTCTAAATGTATTTAATAAAGAATCATTTAAGTGCGTTGTTCAAGTTTTATATATTGTTTTTTTTTGTCTGTTTTTATCAGTTTTTGAAAGAAAAATGTTGGAATATTCCATTTTAATTGAGGTTTTGTCAGTATTTTTCTTGTTATTCTGTAAAGGTTTTCCTTTATCTATTCAAAATTATCTTTTTAGGTATATATAAGTTCAATTATAGATATGTCAGTTCAGTTATAATATCCTATTGGTGGATTGCTTTAATGTTTTGTAGGTTCCCTTTTTATCTCTACTAATGCTATTTCCCCTTGGTTTGATTTTGTCCACTTTTGGTCTTCCTATACCAGCTGTTTTTTGTTTAATATTTACTGTGACTTGATTAACAGTATACCTTCTCTCTGAGAAACTGGCATGTTTTCACATTTATTGAAACACTGGTGAAGGTTCTAATCCAAACTGAGCATATCACCCAGCATCATGACATTGCCAACTCTATGATTTCAAATATTGCCTCTTCCTGATGTCATGACTTCACCCTGGCTGTGAACTGTGTATTTGTCTCATTCAGAGTCAAGTTCTACATTTGGATTTGTTCCTAGTTTGGTCCTACCTTCTTCTTACGGCTCACTGTGAAGGTTTCTAGATGGCTTGTAGTTGAGTCAGCTACGTGTAACACAAGACTTTTAAACATTTTATATCAGATATCCATTTTCTCTCATTTGGAGTACGATCTCAAAGAATTGAAGAATAATGTATGAAAGAACCTTACAAATTTGTTATGTGAGGTTTAAGGTGAAGCTTCTCTGAAGAATTTGGAAAGGAGGGATATAGATTATTCCCAGAAATTTAAACTGTTACATTTTTACATAACTTTATCAAAGCTTGGAAATGTTATAATAAACTGCTTCAAAGACACACCATTGCCAACTTGGTCTCTATCCTAAATAAAGGTATTAAGGAAATAATTTATCAAACAATAAGGGGAGTATTCAGCTGTAAAGTACAGAGAAAGAAAGTTCTTGAGGTAAACTTTGGATGTGCACGTTCATGCAACTTGCCCAAGGAAGGGAGTCTTAGCCAAAAGGGCTTTGAACTGTGTAGTCCCATTTGCTAAACCATGCTTTCTGGAGAAAAACCTACAATGGATTGTAGCCAAAATCCTTGAACTATTCCAGTCCTAATCGAAAGACCATCACCATTTTCTACAAATTAATACCCAAGACTCTTTTGTCCTGATGCTGTTAAACATTGATTCAGCTAACTAAATCCTCCTGCTTTAAGTCCATGCTCACTGAGCAAGCTCTTGATTAGTATTTGGCTTCCCATATATCGGCTGGTCATCTGGACATGAGTATTCTGATTGCTGAAATAAATATATTTCTCACTGTAAATTAACATCTTAGTATTTTGATTGTGATTTTACTTCCCACGTGTCCTTTATTTAAAGCCATACTACATATAGTTTATAAATTTGGAGACTTTTATTTAGAACATACAGTTATTTCTTAAGCAATTAAGATACAAAACTATAGTTTTACATTTTACTATACTTTAGGACGCATGTGATTGATTTAGGTTGTTTGTTTTTCTGTACAAACAATTCTATAAGCATCTCTTTTACATACTTTGTGAACAGGTGCAATGATGTCAGGAAGACAAATTCTAAGAAATTACATCCTCTGTTTCTTAATTTCAGATAAAGAGTTTCCTGTCATGTTCAAGTGAATATTCTGGCAGATGTGAAGATGTATTGCATTAGAGTTTATATAACACTGTGTGAGTGTGTGTGTGTGTGTGTGTGTGTGTGTGTGTGTGTGTGTGTGTGTGAGAGAGAGAGAGAGAGAGAGAGAAAGAGAGATGTTCTATTACATTGGAGCTTATATAACAGTCTTTTGACTGATTGAGTGGAGGAGTTAACAAAAGTCTCTCTTGAAGAGATGGATTTGCTTTTGTTTCTTGAAAAAGTTAATTATTTGAGTCTGCAAGTCTAAGGAGCAAGGCCTTGATTAAGGAAAATTCTCAAAGACAATGTTTGAGAACCTGAGGCTTCCTGTGAGAACTCTCACAGGTAATATTAGAATATTGCCATTACTTTAACACATGTACCATCCCTTCCATTATTTATTTAAGTAGTTGACAGAAAAATTTGTAAAACTGCCTGATTTTCCCCATTATAATTTTACTTCCAATACTCAGAGTCCAGGATAGCTTCCTGTCTTTCTGCTTAATCCAGAGGTAAAGAATCAGTCATATAATTCCCTCATATCTTATTGCAATTGCTCCCCGGCTATATTTCTCGTTCACATAGTCTTTGGAATCTGCCTGTTACACAACAACTCTGGTTGAACTTAACACCTGCTCCTTTTCTGAGAACTATTATTCTCCTTCAGTCTACTTAGCAACAGGGCAATCATTTCATATCATGTGATTCTATTCACCTTGGCGCAGTTGATTGGTCCAAAGTTAGATATCTTACTCACGCTAGGAAATTAATGTTTACCTGAGACTATAAACTTGTAAGTAATACATTTTAGCTTCACTCTGACTGCTTTTTTATAAAATCAAGAACTTGAAGGAGCTTTTTAATTTCAAGTGACTTAGGAAGCAGAGAGGGTTGGTAGAGGACTGAGATCTCAACAAGAACAAATATTTGGGTAATAAGAGATGTGGGTAATCAGAGATTAGTAGAGAAGACTTCCCAAATTATGTATGACCCCCTGGTCCTAGGTTTCAGTGTATTTCTTCCTGAAGCTCATCTGTATCCCTGTTCTTGAGTTCTTTTATTCTTATATTAAATTTCCCCTTCTTCTCATTAAGTAGCTTAAAAGGTTTTCTAACAGGACTATACTAACAATCAAATGTTCCTTTGTGCCTTCTTCCTATCATGTCATCTTGAATACAAAGCTGTGACTCTGAGTCAAAATTTTCCTCGTCTTCTAACCCACATACCAAAGAACCAAGTTCAAGGTGGTTTATCAAATGTGAAATTCCTCATGCTATTTGTAAAGCAAATTCCTTGTGCTATTTATTTCATGAAATTAAGCTTAATTATCTTCACTAAAAATTTCCATGCAAAATATTTAGGTATATATAAGTTCAATTATAGATATGTCTCATGTATTTTAAAGGAAAAGCTATACAATTATTAAATTACTTGGAATATTATATATACACACACACATGTCTTTATACACGCATGCACACACACACACACACACACACACACACACACACACCCCTTCTATCCATAGGCTAGACTTTCAACCAATTTTGTGTGAATTTTAATGTTCATAGCAAAAACGGAGGCTTTTTTCCACTTAAGGAGTTACGTTCTTACCTTTTAAAATTTCCCAATAGAGTTTCACAGAATAAAAATGATTCTTTTATAGATGAAAAGATGTCTTTTCCCTTCATTTTTATCTGTACTATAAATGTCTATTTAGTTCCCATGGAAATGCAAACTCGAGTTTAGAATATCTGTGTGCATGTGTTTGTATATATGTATGAGAAAAAGGATGCTCTGATAAAACCCCCAGTCATGTAGGCTAATCTTCTGTTTCCGATGATATTAAATTAGTTTGGTAAGAAGATGCTTTTGTACTCTGTGGGGCAAGCTCAAAGGGCTAGGGCTGGTGGAGGTGAAGCAGGGTAAGGGAAGTTTCTCCAGAAAACATGTAGCATGTCTGAATTATTTTGATGGATTTTCTGAGCTTTTCATTCCATGAAAAAAATATATATGATTTCCTTCACTGAATACCTCAAAAGCAAAAACATAAGGTAGAACAAGGCAGAGGCACACTGATGTCTGGCTTAGGTATCTAAAGATGCAAGCTGAGCCCTGGACCCTGCTCAGATACCAGACTTCTAACATAAGGAGGTGTCCCAGCCCTAAGGGACTCACCATGATTGTTCTGCAATCTGTAAAAGCCCCCTGGATTCCGCAGCCATAGAATCCTGGCCTGGTTTCCTACCAGAATGCTAACACTTAAAGAGTCTTCCCAGATAAAGCTCTATCTGTTATTTCTTTGACTTCTTTCAGAGACGAATAGCACAGCTAAATTCAGATGTTAGGCTTCAGCCAGGGTCAAAAAGCAATTCATGTCATCAAGTAAAACACTGCATGTGTTGACAAGAATGTCATTGATACAGATTTGGATGCTACCTTGTGTCTTGTTTTTGGTCCTACAGTACTACATTAATCAAAATTCAGAGGCATTAATTTGATAAAATATTCCAAGCATGACAACATGTAAGACTAATGTAATTGTTCTTGATATTGTCATGTTATTTTATTTTTGGGATAACAAGAAGAATATTGATGCCCTGAAATTTTTAAAGACCAAAAAGACAATTGCTATAGGAATTTCCTTTGTCTAAAAGCATAATATTTGATAAAATCATAAAAATATTAGAGATGGCAGGTTGTATAATCCAAACAATCTTTCTAAAATAGATATATTTATCAACCTCCCTAATTAATGACAATGAACTTAGATTATCCTACCTCCAATATCAGGGAGTTTTTTAAGTTGGAAAGTAGTCCATTCACGGATAACTAATTTTAACTAAGAATTTCTGCTTAGAGTGCGCTATCCTTGTTTTCTGCATAATCAAGTATGTGTTTCTTTCACTTGACTATTATCACAAATTGTCACAACACCATCAATGAACCTAATCATCCCAGGTGCTTAAAAGCAGTCAAGCACTATATTTTCAGGCCGAAAAATGAAAAAAAAAAAAAAAATCAGCTTCTTGCTTTTGGTTAACATTCTTATAAGTTTATACTTTGAGCACCAATGCAACCCAGCAGAAAGCTTTGATAGATAGATAAAAATTGATTATACCAAGTTTAGAAGACATCGTTTTTCCCCAAAGTAAACATTCCAAGAAGCAATGCGTGGCAAATGGTGTTGAAACCACGAGCTTATGGGTTCCAGGGCCTCTCCAAAGAGACGGAAACAAACAAACAGAACAAGACAAAGCCGTGGTCCTGTGCCAGGCAGGAAGGAAAAGGAGTCAAGCTCATTGATAAAGCTACAGGCTGCTGCAGATTCTCCCTTCACTCATCTTGCCCTACCCCATGAAAGACAAGACAGGCAAGAAAAAAATGACCAAAACCCTATTTATCTTCTAAGTTTCCTCAAAGCTGAATTCTTCTTTGGCTTTTCATTTGCCTTACTGCCTCTATAGAACCTCCCACTCCTCTTTTTGTGTCCTACTATAGTCTGCACAAATGTCCAGCATAGCACCCACAACAAGATCGGGTCTACTGGTCAACAAGTTTAGTGGCCTCAAATAGGTTGTGAGAGCTGCTTGATGATAGACACTTTTTTTTATTCAACTCTAGATAGAATGTGGGATAGTTCCTGACACTGAAGAGGTAACCAATTTGTATTTACTGGAGGAAGGAAGGAAAAAAGGGAGAATGTTCTCTTATTTCAAGACACTTAATTCCTCTTTATGGGCAGAAACTTTCTCCCGGATAGCCATTCACCTTGGTTGGTTTGAATTCTGCCATTATTCCTGCTCCTCTGTTGTTGAAATCTTGTCTCTCAGAGCCTAACCCATGACAAAAAGAAATGTGAATCAGATTCAGTAAGTTGATGCATCCTAGAAGTAAGGAGAAACGCTTCATTATAGCTTGTTTTATGACTTTGCTTTATAGTTTATGGTGGCAAAAAAGTGAAAAAATGATACAACACATGGTATATAACCGTTACCACTGAAGCCATTTCAATTGCTTTCTGTGAGTACACTGTCACTGATCTAATTCTTACTAAATGTTAAGCAGGTTTCTGTACTAAAAATACATAGAGCTGAAACAGTGGATTAAGAAAGATGCTGTTCTAAATCCCATCTTGTAATTTTCATTTAATGGGTCTAAATTCCTTGAAGTCTCAGACTTTAAAATTGACTTGCAGAGATCTTAAGTTACGGCTCTGAATCCCTTTGGAGGAGGTACTTATGAATATTAACTGTACCTTAGGATGCACTGTGTTGGTACAAGATTCACTTGAGCACAGAATTAGTGAGAGGTGAATGATGAATAATAGGTTCAGTGTGTGAAGTTTAAATATTCCAAAGAACAGACTCTGTATGGTATTGTAAAATGTCTTGTAGCTTCATTTCTGATTTTGAAATGTTACAGTGCTTGCTTATTGTCACAGCATGATCTTCAGCACAGTTGGGTAATGCTTTTTTAAAGTAATGCAAATGCATGAATGTCAGAAATACCTTCAAATATCGAGGACTGCATCTTTGAGGAGTGCATTTGGCATTATGCAGCCTTTTCCAGCTAATGAATTTCTCAAGATACAAGAATAATGGCCTTTTTAATCTTAGCAAGAGTAATTAAACAGACATTTGTTATTAATGATGTTGTTAATGGCAGAAGATATTGAATTCTCACGTTAGATATTATATTGCTGGAAAGTGATTATTTTGAATATCAGACATATGAGTGTACGATGGTTTTAAAAGTACAATATCTCCTTACGAGCACTGTAAAGTAATAGTTATTTAAAGTAAAGAAAACTGCCTTAAATTTTATTAATGCCAAGAAAACGAAACATTTCCAAACTGAAGCAGAACTAATTTTTAGGGACAAAGAACAGTTGTTTGATTAATTCTACTCATCAATTGAAATGGTGTTTTCTTCTCTTGAGATAGATATGTGTGTATGAGTTAGGGCTTACCAAAGAAACAGAGCCAATAAGATAATGTATCAATAGATATATGGGGAGATTTATTATGGGAGTTGGCTCATGAGATTATGGAGGCTGAGAAGTCTTACAATATTCTATCTGCAAGCTAACGAACCAGGAAAACCAGTGGTATAATTCTGTCTAAGTACAAAGGCCTGAGAATCAGGGAAGCCATTGGTGTAAATCCAGGTCAGAGGCTGAGCCAGGAGTTCCATTGCCTGAAGGCAGGAGAAGATGGATATCCCAGCTCAGAAAGAGAGAGTGAATTCATACTGTGTCTGCCTTTTTGTTCTGTTTGAGACCTCAGTGCATTGGATGATATCCACCCACATGCATCTGAATTTTAAGTTGCAAAGGTATCTGAACAGTTAATTTTTCATGTGCATCTTTTGTTGAATGTTTTGGTTCAAGAAAGAATGTTTAAACCTTTTTAAAGACTTCAGTTCTTAATGTAACTGTACCCTTCTGCATGGAAAATCATAACCAACATGGCTGCAGTAGACTTCTTAGTGGTATCCAGCACCACTTGCAGAGGGCTGCTATATCATATTAATTGTACTTGGGTGTAGGACTCTAGTGTTCTTGGGTGTAAAAAAAAAAAGAACAATCTTCCTTACCCAGTCTACTAATTCAAATGCTAATCTCTTCTAGAAACACCCTAACAGATACATACAAAAATGATGTTTTGCCAGCTGTATGGGAATCCCTTAGCCCAGTCAAGTTGACATATAAAATTAACTATCACAATGTAGCAGCCCGTAGCTTGAGAGAGAATTACTCAATGTCTGCTTTAAAATAGAAAGGTAGATGATATTGCCTAGGTTCACTTCCCCTTCATAAACGTTTCCTCAATTCTGTTCAGAAATCCACCCTCAGAAGGTCATCCTAACTAATCAAGTCATTCATTTGTTCAACAAGTATATACTGTGTAATAGTTATGACGAGGCACTGTTCTATGTATGTACTGGGGCTATGGCTATGAAAATAGAATAAAACAAACCCAAACGCAATATCGCAAATAGAAAAAATATACAAAAAGACAAAAGATCTCTGCTTACTATGAATGGGGTTGATAAATTAATCAAGGGGGAGCCAATCAGGCTGCAGCATCCCCCAGTGACTCTCACGGTCTAGTGCCAGGGGTGGGATTGTGGACCATATGGCCCCAATTAGACCAAGTAGCAGAGCTTTTATCTCTGCTTGGCAGAAATACTAAATGTTTTTCTCTCTTCTACTACACTAGTGGCCCAATTGCCACTGACAGCTGTTTTGTGACTGTAAAGGAAATCCAGCTTAAGGTGAATTGAACCTAAAATAATTATAAACGTTTCTACTGTCTGCACCAAAGTATCCAAATAGATATAAATTGTTTTATTAAAATTAAATACTTTATTGGTATAAATAGATGCTATGTTCTTTATTATAAAGCATGTGAGTGGGGGCTTGATCTTAATGAGATTGAGGACAAATGATTTCCCTGATATTTCCCCTAAAGGATCTATAAATATTTACTTTAGTGTCCATCCCAGGGAAAGGGGATTGGTAGACATTTTAAAGGGCTCTTGGATATAGAGTCTGAACTGACATTAATACCTGGAAATCCAAAGCATTATTATGTCCCAATAGAATGTGGGAAATACAGGGGCCAAATAATCAATGAAGTATTGGCGAAAGTTTTTAGAGTAGGTCTGTACAGTTGTCATCTACTCAATTCCCAGAGGAAAACTTAGAATTGAAATACTCATTAATTGTAACAGCCCCAGCTGAATCCTTGGCCTGTGGAGTAACAGTGGAGAATGCCAGGTAGAAGCTTTTAGGATTGCCTCTCCCCCCAACCAAAATAGTGAATCAAAAGTAGCATTGACTCTGGGAAGGGTAGCAGAGATTAGAACCTTAAGGATTCAAGAGCAGTGGTCTCTATAGTATCTCTTTTTAATTCACAAGTCTAGTCTCTACAGAAACCAAAGAGATGCTTGAGGATGCCTGTAGACAACTATAAAGTCAACCAATAGCCCTGATTGCAGCTCCCATGCTGTATATGTTACCTTTGTTAGAATAGATTAATAAATTCTTGGGTATATGCCATGAGACCTTGAGGCAGAAAATTCATTTTTTATTGCAATCAGAAAAAAGGATCTGAAATAATTTGCATTCACATGGAAAGAACAATAACATACATTTAATGATTTGCCCCAGATATATGTTAACTTTTCTACTCTCTGTCATAATATAGTCACAAAAGATCTGGACCATCTAGACATTCCACAGAATATCATATTGATCACTGATTTATTAAATTGATGATACCATGCTGATAATAAAGAATGAGCAAGAGGTGGCTAGCACGCTGAAGGTTTTGGTAAGACACATGTGTCCCAGAAGATGGGAGATAAACACTTTGAAGATTCAGGGACCTGAAACTTTTGTGGTTTTTAGGGGACCAGTGGTCAAGTGAATGCCAAGGTATTTCATCTAAAATAAAAGACAAATTGCTCCTTTTATACCTTACTACAAAAAAAGCATAGCATTAGGTAAGCCTCTTTATTTTGGAGGCAATATGTTCCCTATTTAGAAATACTGTTCCAGCTGATAAACTAAATGATACAAAGGTCTTGTAGCTTTATGTGGGGCAGGCCAGGAAAAGGCTTTGCAGCAGATTCAGGCTACAATGCAAGCAAATGTTCCCTTGGAGTATACTAGGGTATACATAGGGTCTAGCAGACCCTATGGTGCCGAAGCTGTCAGTGGTAGAAAAAGGCGTACTATACAACTTATGTCAAGGCCATTGGGAGAATCATATCAAAGGCTCTAGGGTTCTAGAGCAAGGCTATGCCATCTGCAAAGGCGAATCATTTGCCTGTTGAGAAAAAGCTCCTGATATGTTAGTAGACCACAATAGAGACCCATATGAGCTGGATTCTACTGGGTTCCCCCAGCCATTAAATTGAGTGGAACCAGCAGCAGTTGATCATAAGAAATGAAAAATTTGCATTGAGCTGAGCTGACAAAAGAAGATGAGAAAGCTGCATAAGTAGGTAGCATTCTTTCACTTCCATGTCAACTACAGGGTTGCATCAGCACCCTTCCTTAGCTCACATCTACTACTATATGGGGAATGGGGTTGTCCTTTATGATTTCTGAAGGAGAAGAAAAAGCCAAAGCTTGATTTATAGATGGGTTGGTTTCTGTATGTGGGGCAAACCAAAAATGGATGTGGTTGCATTACAAGCTACACTCAGTGGTGAGAAAAAAAACCTTTTCAAGGTCAGAATTTCAAGTGGTGCACCTGGTCATCTATTTTGTGTGAGAAAAAAAGTAGCTGGAAGTGAGAGAATATATTATATAGAGTCATGAGCAATTGAAATGGCCTGGCTGGCTTCTCAGGGGCGTGGAAGATTGAAGATAGATAGGGATACCTGAAGTAGAAGCATGTGGATGAACACATGGGAGTGGGCACAGAGTGTGAAGATCTTTCTAAGACTTGTGAATACCTATCAGAAAGCATCGTTGTGAGAGAATTATGTAGGTAAGAATGACTTGGTTGGCAGACATAAGTTTGCCTTTGTCATCAGGTGCCCCAGAACTGGCATAGTGATCACATGACTAGAAAAGATTCAGCAGCAGAGATAGAAGATTCACATAAGCACAACAGCGTGACTCTAATTTGCTAAGGCTGATCTATCATCAATGCTGAGTCTCTGATGATGTCTCTATTCCTTGAAAGACCGACAAACCACTAGTACAAAGTTGATTACATTGGGCCTCTTCTATTCTGAAGGCCCAGTGGTGTGTAGATGCCTGTTCTTAAAATAAATTTGCCTTTCTTACCTTCTAAGACACTATCATCCAAGGACTTTCAGAGAGGCCTATGAACGGGTATGGAATTTTACAGTACATAGAATTCCCCTGGCAGACCTACTTCACAGTTAAAAAAGTGTAGTAACAGGCCGGGTGAGATGGCTCACGCCTGTAATCCTAGCACTTTGAGAGGTCAAGGCAGGAGGATTGCTTGAGGCCAGGAGTTTGAGACTAGCCTGGGCAATAGTGAGACCCTGTCTCTACAAAAAATAGAAAAATTAGCCAGGTGTGGTAGTCCCAGTTACTCGGGAAGCTGATATAGGAGAATCGCTTGAGCCCAAGAATTTGAGGTTGCAGTGAGCTATTATGAAGCCACTGCACTCTAGCCTAGCTAGGAGACAGAGCAAGACCCTGTCTCAAAAAAAAAAAAAAAAAAAAAAAAATGGAAGTGTGGGAGCACGATCATGACCATGAGATTCATGGAGTGCGTCAAATACTGCAATACCTAGAAACTACCAGACAGAGTGTTCGGCCTGACTAATGCTTAGCTCAGGGGTAGGGAACCCTTTCATGTTGGAAGGCCACATTAATTTAGCTGTAATCAAAGAAGGCCTCATCCAAGAAACTTCAATTAGATATGCTTAAATATGTACATTACTTTGTAAAAATCTAACTACCATATACTTAATAATTTCAAAAAATGAAAAATATTTGTTAATTTTAAAGTTAACTAACCCTTTAATGACTTTGTTGTGTCTGCTTTTTGTTGGAAAGCATTTGAATATTTGTTTGCAGCATGGAGGTCTGTAGTTTCAGTCGATCCTCCAGATGGGTATCAGTCATTTGTGACCTTAAGGGTGTCTTGATTTGGGTGAGGTAGGAGAATGTAGATGTGCAGCAATAAGTGGTTGAAAAGCAAGAAAGCATTTTTCAGGCATGTTGCTGAAAGTATAAGTACCATACTGCATTTTTCCATATTTCATTTGGATCTATCTTAGCATCAAACAATGACTTTAAAATGTCATCTCTTGAGAGCTCAACCAATTCCATCTGTACTTGTTTAGGTGCCTTGGTGATCAACTAGTGAGGCCAAAATGCTAATTTGAGTGTGATGTCATGATTCTCAAAGTTAGTGAACCTTTCATTGTATTCTCCAATTAATAGGTCTATAACAGCTGTGTATCTTCAGAGGATTCACATATATCATCCTGTTCATCATTGAACTTTTCTAACTGGGTAAAATGTTCATCTGAAATTTCCTTTTGAAGAAGTGTTTTGAAAAAAGATAACTTCTTTGAATATGCTTGAATTTTTTTTGCCACATATCATATATAAACTTAGTTTTACCTTGCAAAGAAATATTCAAGTAGTTTTGATTTGACATGATATCACACAGAAATGCTACACAACTATAGAAATCCTCTTTCAATCGTTCATATTGCTGATTCTGTTCTTCATAAAAGTTAACTATCTGTTCTTACAGAGATTAAATATTGGCTAACACCTGCCCCTGCAATAGTCAATGCACTTTAGAATGATACAGAAAATCCACATTGAATAACTCATCCTTCAACTTTAGCATATTGTGAAACTGACAATGACGTATTGCATTTGTACAAATATAGTTAACAAAACTTGTAGCTTGTTGCAAAGTGTCACTTAAAATGGTAGTTTCAGCACAGAGATTTTGCTGATGCAAAATAAAATGAAAAGAAATGAGAGCATTTGGATCTATTAATACTTTTTTTATCTGTACAATAAACCCTTTATGTTTTCCTGTCATGGAAGGTGCACCATCTGTACATATGCTCACTAAATTTACCAAATGCAGTCCAACTTCATGACATTTATCTTGAAAATTGTTGAAGATACCTATTTCCCTGTTCTGTTCACAGGAGTACCCAAAGCAAGTAAGTCTTTGTAGCAAAGAAAATCTTCTGTTATGACCTGAATGAAGTATAAAACCTGTGCTGAGTCAGTAGTATCAGCTGATTCATCCAAAGTGATTGAATAATATATATTTTCCTTTTGAAGTATTATATGAAGATTTTCTGTAAGTTGAAGCCTAATTCATGCTGCCGGTCAGTTATGATTCTCCTTGAAAGAGGCAGCTGTTTTTACTTTGAAACATTATCTGAGTCTAAGCATCCTACACCTTTGATAATGCATTCTTTTACAATTTCTACATCGCTGAATGGCTTCCCTTTTTTCCCGAATATATAAGCTACCTTATAAGTTGCTTCAGTGGCATTATCTCCAGTTCTTATTGCTGCTTGAAAGAATCATCTTTGCTTTTGCTTTTCATCTTTTAATTTCTGCAATACAACCTTTCACACCTCTCCCTCTAAAAACAGAAATACCATTTGATCCAGCAATCCCACTACTAGGCATCTATCCAAAGGAAAACAAGACATTCTATAATAAAGACATCTGCACTCAAATGTTTATAGCAGCACAATTTACAATTGCAAAGATGTGGAAACAACCCAAATGCCCATCAATACATGAGTGGATTAATAAAATGTAGTATATGTATACCATGGAATACTACTCAACTACAAAAAACAATGGTGATCTTGCACCTCTTATATTATCCTGGATAGACATTGAGCTCATCCTTCAAAGTGAGATGTCACAAGGATGGAAACATATGCACCACAGGTACTCACCATCAAACTGGTACTAATTGATCAACAATAAGGTGCTCACATGGTAGTAATACTCACTGGATGCTGGTCAGGTGGGGGTGGTGGTGGGTGGGAGGTAGAGCAGGTAAGGTGGGTAAACCCACAGCTAATGGAGATAGGGCGCACTGTATGGGGAAAGGACATGCTGTGGCCCTGGCTTGAGTGAAGCAAATGCATTTCATGTAACCAAAATGTTTGCACCCCCATAATATCCTGAATTAAAAATGAAATAAAATAAAATATAAAATAAAATATTTGTGATCCTTACAAGTGTTATAACGCTGATAAGCATTGAATTACTTTAGTGTTGATATTGCAGTATCACAAAGCAAGCAAATTATCTTATCTTTAGCAGAAACAAGATAATATTGCAATTCCCAATCCTCATTAAAACATCTGTCTTCTTCCTTTAACGTTCTCTTGGTCTTCTTTGATATGATGGGCTGTTAAGCAGACAGAATTTAAAAATACTGTTGAGAGATGCAACTATTCACACATTCCACTTCAAACAGAAATACAGTGCACCATTGTCAAAAGCTGTTAACAGACTGGTATACTTGACTCCCTTAACTCTCCCCAACTAGCCTCCTGTGGTAGTGGCACCAGTCAGGCGGGGGAAGTTAGAACTAAATCATGAGCGTAACAGCTGTCAATTTAGCCCTTATGGCTTACTAATGTTCTAACTGTGCTTGTCAATCTGGGGAGATTATTTTGTTGAAGCTTATTTTATTCTTTGGTATTTTAAATACGTTCATTTTAAAAATAAAAATATAAAAGACGAAAAAGATGCATTAATAAAAATAAAAAAATTGGTTCTGTAAAATTTGTATTCAGTCTAAAGGCCACATTTAAGGACCTAGAAGTCCACATGTGGCCTTAAGGCCGCAGATTCCCCACCCCTAGCTTAGCTGAATGGCTCACTCAGAGTCAATACTCCAGAAGGATATGGTGCTATGCTCCAAGATGTAATATATGTTATGGATCAGAAAACTCTACCTCTCTATGACATTGTGTCTGTTAGGGAAATTGATGGGTCTGGGAACCAAGGCTTGGAAGCAGGAGCATGTACCATCATTTCCTGTGATCTATTAGGGGATTTTTTATTTCATGTTCCTTTAACTCTGGGCTTTCTAGGATAGAGATCCTGGTTCCTAAATGTGACACAGCAAGGCTGAATGAGATCTAATATCTGGCTGCTGCTTGAGCATTTTCGATGTCCTGTGTCCAGGAACTGGCAGGTGAGAAGAGTAGCTAGCATCTTGCAGGAGTGATTGTCTTGAGGAGCAGGAGCAGGCAGGGACACATGCTGTTACTCAGCGAGGGCAGGTGGGAATATGTTCTGCTGACCTGTTTGGGCATCTCCTGGAATACACCTTTGCCTGATCATGGCTGTGAATTCACAAGTGTAGCAACCCCAGCCTGAGAAGTGGGTGGTCAGCAGGAGCTGGCTCCCTTAGGGATGACAGTGTAGATTACACCACCAGTTAAGATCTCATGACCAGGAAAGGGGATAGAAGAGGGAAAGGGGACTATAGCAATAGAATGGCCAGTGAAGGAGGGAGATAACGGTATCTCTTATGGCCCTGAGACAACTTCAGTGATGGGGAGTATCATCCTTTCCATTAACCTCCCTTTTCTCAGTGTACCTCAGGAAGAGAGGTCCACCAGAATCCTGGAATAAGCTGCACCTGGACAAATGAAGAGGTGGATTCATGTGACACAAAGAAGCCATGGGCCCTTCATAAAAGAATCACCGGTCAGCTGCAGTGAGCACAGTAGGATCCGCCTTAGTATTTGGGCCCAGATCACACTACTTGGGCAGCCCCCAGACAATGACTAGGCATGGCAGAGGCTCAAGGCCCTGGACAATCCTGCCCAATGCAAGAATTTCCTACAGATAATCATTGTGCTAGGACCCCCCCTCAGCCTAGCCAAGGCTTTCTCAGGACTATGCTGCATTTGAAGCTTTTGGTGGATAACCCCCTTGTTTCTCTACCTCCTTTCACGGCTGCTAGGACTGCATCACAGCTGGAATGCTTGAAGGCTTTTTCTGCCTTTTTTGTTTCTTTCCCTCTTTATCTCTCACAGACATTCTCTCAAAGAATTTCTCTTATTTCTAACTCTGTCTTGGCACCTCTTTCCTGGAGGACCTAACCAACACAGGGAGAGAGGGAATAAGCAGTGACCCCTTTTGCAAGCGTGGAAAGAGAAAACCCACCCATATTCCCACTTTTCGTGTGTGTGATTGGACATGGTAAGCTCAAACTACCTGGTCAATCATTCAGTTGTAGCAGCAGCTATGTCTTCTCTTGTGAAACCCCCAAAGTTTCTTCCATTTGTTAATTTTTGCATTAAGAATTATGAGGTCGAAGTTAGCTGTAAGCAACAGGAGGTGTGATGCTGATTTCGTCTTCTTTTCCTGCTCCATGTCATGTTTCTGGATTATTTCTGTGGCTCAGAAAGGTGAAAACGAGGACACTATAAATCCAACAGTGCTGCTTGTATGTAGAAGTGACTCAATTCCTTGAGCAGGTTTGTGGCTTATACTTTTACAGTTGATAAAACAGTGCTATGCACAGATAAGGTACCAAATCTGTGTGTGCTTTATTGATTGGACCAAACTATAGAAGGTGGTGTCTCCTAGAAGAGGAAATTGCCTTCAACATTTCAGTAAATGACTCAGAGCTGTTGTTTAGTCATTCTTGTTACAAATATGAATTAAGTAGTGGAATGATTTGACATTCTTAATGAGCAGATTTCTTTCAAATCAGAAATTCACTAGGAAATTATCTTTCAGAAGAAAGAAAGCACTTTTTTGGTCATACTTGGGGACAGTTCCCATAGTGACATGTGCTAGAATGTGCTTCCTTTGGTTTTTAAACCTTTATCTCTTACGTAAAAAAAAAAAAAAAAAAAAAAAAAAAAAAAATTGAGCAAAGCTTTGAAAACTCTAGCAAGCTCTAGAGAATAATAGAGTTTACAGATAGCTGAATTATGTGCCTCTTTGAATCCATGAGTTTAGGCTTTCTTGCCTTTGTGGCTTCCAGCCGACACCTTCCAAGAAGCAATGGTCTATATTGCATCTCACCAGGAAACTCAGCCATCTTAGTTTCAGGGTCATTTGAATCACATGGTTAACCTGTTTCTTTTTTCATTTTCCAAAATATCATAAATAGAGCTTTTTTTCCTCCATTTTTTTTAGAAGGGAAAAAAAAATCTGGCTTCAGTTGTTAATTTCCTCTGTTCTGTCAAGATTAGGCTAGTAGTTCTGAGTAATTCTGGCTCATTTTCTCAAGGGACTAGTCCTGAAATAATCCAATGTTTATTTTTATACAAATTCTCACAGTACTACAACATTTCAGTGACTTCCTGGGATGTTTCTAGTTTTTCACAGGCCAAGAGGCCATTCTCAGAGGTAGCTCCTTCATGTAAACCTAAAAATGGCACTTTCCCACATTATAGTTTATCAGGAAGTTTAAAGTTCAATAGTCCTCCTCTCTTTTCTTTCTCGTCACAGGGAAAGGAAAAAATAAGGGGCAGTTCCAGCATTTCAGCATGGTCATTCCATTTCAGTACTTTGGAACCTGGGAAAGAGGAGGGAGATTGTAGTGTATTTTGGCTGAGAGATGGGTGGACTGGGAAACAGGACTCTCTGTCATTCCCTGTGTCACTCTCTGAGTGACCTCGACTTCTTCCCAGCATTCCTGACCCCACCTCTAAGTTGGGGAAAATGATGCTCGTCATGTAACTCTCACAGCATTCTCCCGAAGTCATGAGACACTGCTGAAAAAATGGGAATAGTGTTTGGGAGGCTGGCCCTGTATTCGCCACAAGTGGGTCTCAACCTGACTTTCTGGATTCATCCACCGCTACTCATTCTCAGGAACTCCTACTTTCAGCCCAAGTGGTGGACCTACTGTCTCCTCTGTATAACGTACAATTCTTTCCCACCACACTTTTCCTCAGTGTCTTCTAATGCTTCTCTGCCTATGAAGCTCAGTTCAAATCCAATTCTTCAGTTCAGCATCACTCTTTCCCTTCCTCTCAAATTATATGGCTCTTTTCATTTGATGTTTCACCTGCTTAAACTATCTTACTGCTATGTCTGTGGAATATATTATAACACATTTTTGCATATCCTTTACCTCTTCTAATGCTGGGTGAGTGCACGGAAACACTCAAATATCTGTTTGACCGATTTTACGTCAGCTCCTTAGCAGTTCAAGCTGGGTTTTAATGACATCATGACCTTCTATGGACACACATACATCGTGGAAGTTGCACACCAAAATGCAATTATGGTATGTACATTCAAGTATACAGGTGGCAAGCCAAAAAAAAAAAAAATCTGTTTGAAATATTTAGCCTGTAGTGTTAAATCTGATCCTGGAAGGCAAAAATTACTTAGCTGTGTCAAGTCCAGAGCTATATTTAAGTTTATTGTTTCATAACAAGTCTGGTCTATTTCAGTGTATTGTTCTCTGTACAAGGTCTCTCTGAAACCAAGCATTATAATAGACTGTTGCCAGCATTCTCAAAGTTTCAGAGATGGATTCTTGATTACTCGCTTCCTGCTCCAGGGATTCTTGCTGTTAGGATTGTCATTAAACAAAGCCGCCTCCCTGGCATTGTATTCTGACAAACAATTTGCACCTTTGTAAACTGATTAACGGAATAAGTTTGTTTTGATAATTGATCCTTGACTTGTATTTTAAAGGACAGCAAAACTTTAGAGGACTTCTATATTTGTTACAAATGCTTTTCCTGGAATTTTAAAAATAATTTAGAAACTTCATTAGAAAAAGAACATCAGTTATAAAATGAATAAGTTCTGGATATCTAATGTATAGCATGGTGACTGTAGTTAATAACGTACGTTTGAAATTTGCTAAGAGAGTATATCTTAAGTCTTCTCACCACACATGCACACAAATAGTAACTATGAGAGGTGATGGATATGCTAATTTTAACTTGATTGTGGTAATCACTTCATAATATATACATTTATAAAAACACCACATCGTGCCCCTTAAATATGTACAATTTTTATTTGTCAATTATACTTCAATAAAGCTGGAGGGAAAAATAATATCAAGAAACAAGTTAAGACTGGAGACCATTATTTTAATTATTATGTATGTGAATTAACGTATAGACTGGTCAGAGCTGGGAAGCCACCCAGAACATGTGGTAACCAGCCCAGCTGCAGACTTAATCTTCCAAAGTTATCCCTCTCCCTCCAGCCCAAGGTACAGAGGCACTGGTTCATCTGTACTATGACACAGAGAGCAAATGTCATAGTCTGAAGTATCATCACTGTGAAGTATTCTGTATGAAGACCAACATATCCAACATATGAATCTTTGTGAATTAACTGGGTTAAAAAATGCCCCATATTGACAACTCTTCTTCATTTTATACTTTAAATCAATAATCCCATCAGTTATGCAGCCTTTGGCAAGTAAGAGGGAAAGCTTCTCCCAATAAATCTATTGTAATCACGAGATAATTTGACAGCCATTCCCGTTTTCTGGGTTTAATTACATTTTTTTAGTTTTTGTTTTTGAAGGGCTTAAGGGAAATTCATACACATATCCACTGATGTCAGAGTTCCAAGTGAAAAAGAGATGCTACCTCTAAGAGGAAGGATTAATGATAGTCACTGACACACTTCGCCCAGGTAGAGAGGTTAGGTGGCTGGGTCTTTTGGTGGTCTGAGGAAAACACTGTGTATAGTTGTTATTGGTAAAGAATATTGAAACTATATTGGAACAGCACTTTTTTAAAAAAGGAAGATTTCTAAAGCCATTGAGAATTAACAGTGTGGCACTAGCCCTTATGTTAAAAAAGACTATTCTTTCCACTGGAAAGTGACTCTAGTATTGGAATTCTATTCAACAAACAGTGGGGAACAAGTCTGACTAAACATAGTTGTCAACAGACTTAAAATGACAAACACTGTACCACACAAAAAAATATTTTTAGTATTTCTTGGGGTAACAAAAAGAGGAAAAGAGTAAATTTTCATTCTGTACAGTAGAACATTTTTATAAAGGCTGGAAAATACATGATTCTGACATCTTGAACTCTTAAAATTCCCTCAGGAAATGGCCACAAATGGATTTTGATAGAAACAAATCCCCATTTTAAACTCTTTATAAGCATTTTTCTTATTATTCAGGTAGTAGCCCTTTGGGCATTTCTGGAGAAAGCTGAGCAAAAGAATATGTGTTCTTAACTAGTTAATGAAAAATTGAGATAAACAAAAGAGTTGCTTAAATATAGATTTTTCTCCTCACATAATTTGTCTCATTAAAATGCTTTTAATATTCCGTATTCTGATTTTCCTTGAAGGAAATATTGTTCTACAAAATTCCAATGAGACATGCTAAAAATAATGTCTGTGACAGAAATGTTAATTTCCTATCTAAATAATTAAATCTAAAACTATTGCATTTTATATTTCAAAAAAAGATCATTAGATCCTTTTTCTTATGGGAAAACTGAGTCCCAGAGAGTATAAAACACTTGTCCAAAGTCACAAAGGTAACGATTATGAGAGTCGGGTTGAACCCAAGTTAACTTACTTCTACTGTAGTTCTCTTTCCATTGTACTGAGCCATCTCTGTTTATTTAAAAATCTGCCTTCTTTCCTTCCATGGCAAGAAGGAAGTCTTGGCGAAATCTGTACGCTGGACATGCAGAGCAGTAAGTTGATAGAATGTTAGGTGTGATTAGGGGTCTAATAGACCAAAGTCTACATTTAATTTGTGGGCCAATTAGAATTTTTATTTATCAATTTTTTGTTCTCTGTAGGTACAATATTGTGGGTGAGCTGGAAAATACATGATTAGATTTTTTTATTTAAAAAAATTTTTTTTGGTTCTATAGGAATCTCAAAACATGACTGGCTTTATATCAAATTATGAAATAAAGTTATCTTTTGAACCTCCAATTATTCCACTTAGTGTCTTTCCTCTCACAATCTATTGAGTGTCTTTCATCTGAGATCTACTACCCTATTATTTCCATTTGATTATGTCACTTCAAAACCTGGATAATATCAATCATTTTTAATTTATTGTGAATTTGAATAAATTGTGAATGTTATCTTTCCTTTGACTATTTGTATTTTGACATTTTCGTTGTAGAATAAAAGGCCATATCTCCAGTTATAAAAATGAATTCAAGCACTAACTATGAAGGAAAAAGGTTTCATTTATGAAAAAGAGCTTATTCTGTTTCATTGAAATCATGCAACCTATGTAATTGTACTCTATTTTCTCCTAACCTTAAGACTTCTTTTTAGCACTCGCTTCCTAGAACAATAATCATTAGATCTCTACCTTGTATCAGAATTTGTGAAAAGAGTCATTAGCATGATTTTTCAGTTGATTCAGTTAAATTCATGAACATTTATTAATCTCCTAGTTTGCTTGGCACTATGAGGATGAGAAAGATAAGTGGGACATTGAACTATCCTGAAAGATCTGTAATGTTCCACATCATGTTCTTGGGTAAAATGTGGCTAGAACAATAAGATCTCTGATTTTTTGTTTTCGTAGCTCAAAACATGGCTTTCAAGTCCTTTCCTACTAATTTCAGCAATCACTACCAATTGATCCAAGATTGTATTTTATTAAAAACCCATGTATTATCTCTATTGGATAATAAAATGTAGAAGTTCTCAAACTTTTAGGACTCAGGACCATTTTATGGACTTAAAAATTATTTAGGGCCAAAAATACACTTTTTTTGAGTGATATGTGTCAATATATACTATACGAGAAATTAAAGCTAAGGAAGTTTAAAACTATTCATTTAAAAATAACATGAAAGTCATTATTTTATATAAATGGCAAAGTAACATACATTTTTTGAAATACACCTATATTTTCCAACACACACATATTTAATTAAAAAAATAGTAATGCTGTACATATTTCTAAATATCTGTCATGTCTAGTTTAGCAGAAAACAAATGGATTCTCATACCGGTTTCTGCATTCAATCTGTTGTTATATGTTGTTTCAATTAAAGAATATGAAAAAAATGTAGTGTCATACACGTACATAGTTAGGAAGGGAGGAATATTTTAATAGCATTTTTACATAATTATGGATATTCTTCTTTGATACTACACCAAAACTCAACAAATGGTAGTAATTTTTTAAATGTTATTTGACATGTAGAATCTAAAATAATGCCAAAGACTTTCCACACTCTGTTACATTAAAATCCATTGGTCCACCTTACATTTTAAATTTATCTTTTATTCATGCATGATTTGATAACATTATATCATATGTTGATATTTGGAAAATATTGGTTTACTAAGTTATGGATTCTTACCAAAGGCTGACACATTTCATTATATAATATCAATAAATCACACTCATTAATATCATTCGTAATTTATCAGAAAAGTCTCTAAACTGTTGGGAAATTGTCACCATGGCAGGTACAAATATTCTAAAATTCTAATTTCTGTTTAAAAGCTTAAATTTTCCCACTGGAAAAAAAATGCCCAGGTATTTTTCCTGAAGTAATAGGGTTACTTCTGTCGTTTTCAAGAAAATATCTGCCAAATAAGCAGATCTGAATAAACAGAGTTCTTTCAAGTAAAAAATTGTGTTTCATGAAGGAGAGTGGCTAGTTTGGAGGAAATTTCAACAATCACATAGTGATTTTCCTGGAAGCAACCATTGTTGTTCAACATGCAGAAGTGCTTTAAGTGCACTTCTCATTTTGTTATGTAGAATATTAAAAGAATGCATACTCAAGGATTGAAATGTAATTAAACTGGCTTTTTAACTTATTTATCTTTTATAGTAAAAGTATGGGAGTGAAGAATACAATGACTACCTGTACAGGTTGGTGTCACTGTCTTTATTCAGCCAAAGTTGCCAAAAGTTTTACTCACCACTTTTGTACCACGAATGCAAATATCAATAGAATGAATAACAAAATAATACTTTAAGATCATTAAATAAACGAGTTTTGGTCTCATGGACTCCATGAAATGGTCTTGGGCATCCCCAGATTTCTGTGTGGGACTTTGACAACTGTTGCTAAAGTGGACATCTAATAGTGTAGGGCACAATCTTTTCTGATACTTACTACCTGTTGTAAGTATGCAAAAAAAGTGTGCTTCTCTGGGCCTCAGTTCTTTATAAAATGAGAGGAAGTGGAAAACTTTAGCTGTTCAATTGTATTCTTATTCTGATCCTCCTTTGTCTGTGTCTGTATAATGCCACCACATGGCTGGGCAGAGCAAATTTAAATTCTGAAAATAGTCATTTGCTCACTTATTAAGTTGCAATTTGTGTCAAGTTGCTAAGAATGCTAAATTTACATATTTTCTTACTGGTGTGCCATTTAGGGATAGGAATGTCATTTCTTTATGACTTTTCTTTTTAAATTTGAAATAAATCTCAAAAGTTTTACCTTTATATTCTTATAATTTTTATACTTTTATTCTTTTTTTTAATTTTCATTTTTGTACAAAGATCTCAGGTCTGCTAATGATAATCACAACTACTGTTTCTTGGACAATGTGCCAGGCACTATGCTTGCTAATCCCTTTGTGATCATTATCTTATTTCACATTCTGAAGCAATCAATAAAATATTCAGTTCCACAAAGCTCTCCCAGAAATTAATGGAAGTGAATTACCAATAATGGAAAGAAATATGACATTTTTTGAAACTCTGAAACACAAACCCTTTATGTGTACAATTATAACATGCAGTAAGTGACTTTATGTTGCTAGCCTATATTTTTGTCTATCTTATGTGACTTGAATGTTTAGAAATATTTGTGATACATACACAAATATATATGTGTACAAATATATATATATGAAAGACACATACACACAGACACACACACACACACACACACACACACACATATATATATATATATGTAAGACACACATACATATAAATGTCCCTTATCTAAGCAAATTATCATCAGGACTTTCTCAATATATAAGTAAGCTTTAGTTCAGGTAGGTAGAGCTCAAGATATTGTTCATAAAAAGATCATTGTGAAAAAATTTGAAAGTAATTGAAACAACAGAAATGCGCTTCACTTCCAATGTGTGTAGTTGTGTTTATTGTAGCACATGATCTTTTTGTTAGTCCCTGAGGAAACTGACATCTGTATTTGATTTAATGAACTTCTGTTTGTTCATAACCCATGCAAAAGACCCTAATGCATCTATGAGCATATCCAGCTTTCAACTTTGGTTCTCAGAACTTGAAGCAAGCAATCTGGGAAACAACTCCAAAGTTTGTGCATGTTTGACAGACTGAGTCACTTAAAGCTTGCTCCCCTTTGAATCCACATTTATCTTTAGATTGATGAAAATAAATTTTTGTTGTATTTTATTATAATTGTTTTAAGCGAGGTCAGAATCTTAGTATGATCTTGCATTAAATTATGTAATTCAACCTGTTTGGTCCTACTTACTTGTTTTTGGGCCTGAATTCTAAATAAAGATGTGGAAGGAACATCATAACTACAGTGGTGTGTCTGGGAATCAAATAAGGTGTGATAAAATCAATCTCGTGAAAATACCTGCTGTTGAGTTTTACCCTTCTATCTGTAAGGGATAGCTAATCACTGTTAAAAAGCTCTTTGGTAGGAACATTTCAAAATTCAGTTTTGTGCTGATGCTAAACTTTAATAACTAAGGCTTCTTTTGATGTTTTTCAAAAGCCTGACAATAATGGCTCAGTAATTACTGAACTAATGTTATCAATTCCAACAGATATCACATTTATTAAACAGAAAATGCTATGTTGCTGTTCATCAGTTAGAAATGAGTGTAATTGAAATATGAAAATGAAGTCTGTTGGAGTATGTGATTCATCATGAATTCTGCAAGCCCTACACTAACTCTTCTTTTCCTAATTAAACTGTCAAATTGAAATCTTATAATTAATGCAACCACATCCCTTACACTGGTTTTCTACCCACATGTAAAGCTCAATTCAGCAGAAACTTTGCAAGAGCCTTCTCTGGGAAGAATGCAATTCTTTGCTCTTCTGATCTCATGAGCAGAAATCCTGCCCCCTCCACAGAACACTGTGTGGCACGAGATTTCTGTTCTCTGCAAGATTAGGAGTGGAGTGGGCTGACATGTTTGTCAGGGGAGCTGGTAATCCTTGCTTTGAGTTTTTCTGGGAGATGCAATAAAGAGGAAGTTGAGAGCTGGAATAAGGTCTTCTGTATTCCTGCCAACATTTTATATTTCTACATCATGACTAGGCTTTTTTTCTTTTTTGTTGCTAAAATTTAAAGACTGTAGTGCATTCTTTTCTGGCTAAAGCTTTGAAGATATAGACTTTCACCTCTGTTCTATACCACTTGATGGCAGAAAGTGATTGACAGGAATTTATTTTATCACTCAGGCTACAAATTATACACGTAACCCACACCCCGGCCAGGGTGTACATACTAAATCCTGCTTTGGAGAAGAGATAGCTTTGAAAGAGTTTGTTTCTTCATATCTCTGTCCAATCACATGGGTGGTAAAAAGATCTAGTCTCTTGGGTTAACTCTGATTTATTGGTGGTTGCTGCCTAGACTGTTATTTTAAGAAGGACTGTGAATTTATCTCTGGTTAGGCTGGGTGAAATAGTGATGGGATGACCAATTAGTAATGTCTGATGTGGTGAGACAATAGGTAATGGAAACAAAGTGCCTGTTAACTCTATCCCTGGGTTTGTCTATTCTTTATAGATGCTTTTGTCAGGTATCTTTAATCATGTGTGTTGTCTCTAATCTCTGGAGTTCCTATTAAACTTTATCTCTGGTCAAACTTGACCTTGTCCTAAGTTTTCCTAAGAAATAGGAAGCAGATTCTCTCTTAGTTTTCAAATTCAATACTCATGTGCTTTGGATCATCTGGACTATTCTTTCTTTTAACTTCTACAAAACAATATTTTACTCACTGATCTTGACTGCTGCATAGACTCAGTTCTCCTCATTCTGTGGTTCAGTTGGATCCATAAGCCTAGTTACATTAAAAAAATCTAATTCTTAAATTTGGTCAATTCATATGCACAATTATATTCATTTTACCTATCTAAATATGGAGAGCTACCGTGCCAGTTTTTAGTATAACCAAGCAAGCCAGGCCAGATGGGCTGTTTGTGGAGAGCCACGGAGCATCCACGGTACCAATAACAATTCGCTTCAGTTTCTTTATGTCAATGATCACATGAGTCTCTAGAACTCTGCAACGTGCTAGTCAGTGGGACTAACTAGGCAGGAGCCAATGAGAGGAGGCTTTCTCTTTTTAGTCTATAAATATCTTACATTAGCACATATTCCATTTGTAAATTTTTTACAGTAAATGTAAATATTACATCATTATGCTTGTAAACATATGTAACTTGCATGCCAGCTAGGACATATCTGGTCTTACTGATCTAGAAAAGATATTCTTGAACTCCTGTTATTTGATCTGTGGCAAGAACATGCCACCTCCAAGATTTCTGAGAATTACTTACTGATAGGCTTAAGTTTTCATGGCTCTGGCTTCCTTGCTTCTTTTAATTTTTCCTAATTTCTCTGCATCTTCTAGATTTCTTTTCGTCTGTGCCCTAGCTCCAACCCCAGCACGAAATTTCAGCCCCTTTCTTTAATTCTCTCTCTCAATCTCTCTGCTGTCTCTCTCTTTCTCACGCACGTGTGCACGCATGCATGCACAGTTTTGGTGCGTAGAGCAGATTTTTTTGAAGGTTTGAGAAGATGGGGTGTTTGACACCACAGAAGTGCAAGCAATTTAAGATGAAACTACTTGTTATGGTTTCTGGGAGTCCTTTCTGAATGTCGCTCTGCCCCTCCATTTTCTCTCTCCCAAGAGTCAAAATTTTACTCTTAGGAGGAAAAAAATAATCCTCCGATTTTATCATATAAAGCGATGTAGTTTTCTCCAGTTTCTTCTCTGAAACTGAGAGCTAGTTTTTCTTTGCATGTGAAAAGATACAGTAATGTACTTTGCTATTCAGCCCTCTGCTGAGCAATGGGTTTCCTCCTATTTTCTTCCCTCACATAATATAGAGATTATATTTACCTAGATGTAGACTTTGGTTTGGGGTTTTATATTTGTATTTATGAATGTTCATGCACATATTTGTATACCATAGGCCTAGCTTGTGTGCATGTGTGGAATATTAACTTTAACCATTCCCATTTGGACTAACATTTAGTTTCACCACTAGGAACAATGCTATATTCATACCTTTATTAACCGTGAGGTTTCCTTGAGGATATATTCCTAGAAGTGCACTTAAAATTTTGATAGATCATATTATTTTGATTCTCAAAACATGTCTCAAATTATAATCCAATAGTCTAATGTATGAAAATCTCCATTTCAACACAGCATTGTCCACTTCAGTATTTTCAAATTAAAACGAATTTTGTTAATTCACTGGGGGGGACTGGTATCAGGTTGTTAAGTAATCCTCACTCACTAGATGTTGATGTTTAGTATCTTTTTCATTCATGTATTATCTGTTTCAATTATGTTTTAGATTGCCTATTCATATTCTTTACTCATTTTTCTATGGGTTCTTTGTACTTTTTTATGTTTTTACTGATTCGTGAGAGCTTAGCAGTGTGCTATACATTTCAGCTGATTTTTCTGCATTAAACATTGCAAATATTTGACCCCAAGATGTCACTTTTCTTTTTTATTTGTTTAAGGTGTATTTTGCATCCTAGAAATTTTAGATATTTTATTTTTTAACCTATCACTTATGTTCTTCGAGATTTTATGTTATGGCTTCAAAAGCCCTTTCCATTTTGTTAAAAATAATGCATACTTTTCACTACTTTATTCTAATTTTTTAATAGTTTGTTTTCAAACACATGGATCTTTAGTCAAAGCCAAATATACTTTGTGAATAGTGCGAGGTAGAAATCTTTTCCTTTTATTTTTTTCCAAATGAATAATCCGTTATCTGAACATCATTTAATAAAGAGTCTGGCATCTACAGCTGACTTGAGTGCCACTTTTCCCATATACTGAATAACCATATATAAAAGGATTAATTTCTGTAGCTTTTAAAAATATTTTGATATTCTGCACGGCTGGTCCCTCTCATTATTTTTCATTTTCAATTAATTTCTGGCTGTTTTCCAAGTGACTAGTATGTATTCAGTATTTCCTTCTTGCGTACCTTGGCTATCTTCCTCTGCCCATTCACCGCTGCACAAGTGTTGCTCAGGTGTTCGCTACGTCTGTAAATATTGAATGTCGCATTTTTCTTTCCAAATTCCATGAAGAGATGAAAATAAGAAATTTCCATATTTTTAAACTCATGATATATCTTTCTACTTCTGAATAAGTGCCAAATCCCTAAGCATACATTTTCATTAAACTCATGTGAATCAAATAGTAATTCTGTTAGAATACAGGGGAGCTTATACTCTTTTTGTGGGGATACTACAATTGTCTGTTTTTTTTTTCTTTCAGTTTTATTATAATGAAAGTAACGCATGTGATTTTTAGAAAACACGCAAGCAAGAAAAAAATTAACATACAATCTCAATATGCAGTGATCACTTTTCGATGTATGATTTTTCCTTATTTCATGCATGCTTATATACATTTTAATATTATTTTGCAAAAATCAGCCTATAATATGCACTTGGTTTATTTACCACTTTTTACTTACTATATAGTGTGCACTCTTTTATGAAATTGACAATTCTTTTTCAAAATCATATTCATGCCCTTCTATTGATGTACCATGATTCATTTAACTAATCCATTACGTGGGGATTTGTAGTTTGTTTTCATTTTTTAAAAATACTGTAAACAACACTGCAATTAATAACCTTTTAGCTAAACTTTGAGCACATTTATGATTATGTCCTTTGTGAATTCTCTGGGTATCTAATTCTGAGCAAACATTATGTACATTTAAAAAATTGTCATATCTTATAGAATTACTCCCAAGAAACTCCAGTTAGGGTGGCATTTAGGCATGTATGTCTTTATATAAGAATAACAATGTTCTTTAGTCCCTTTGTATTCTTGAGGAGAGCCTTCATTTTGCTATAATACCAGGCGGGCAACTCGAAGAGAGCACAGCCAGGGGATACTCAAAACAGAGCTGGACACTGTGGGCATTTTTCTAACACTTTTGGAACTGCTATGTGTCCTAGCATGTCCGTCCAATATTTAAATGGATTGTCTTAAATATACTTGCTGGCTGGTGGCCAGTGTTGTATAATGTTAAATGGGAAGAGATTCTCAAGGGAAAGACTATGGGGGGAAGAAAGGAATAATTGTTTTCTCATGGGACTCAGGAAAATGCTAATGCTCCCTCCTAAATGAAAACTCTACCTGTGTGTAATGAATTATTCTATTTCTAGTTCATTCCAACTTACTCTGGAAGAGTGGTGCAGAACACAGCCAATGTAATCAGAGAGAGTGGGTTCTAGGCTTGGCTCTGCCATTTACTGTCGGCATCAACTTGAAACAAAAGATTTTCACATTTCTGAGTCTCAGTTTCCTCAGCCAGTTGTGAGATTTAAGTGCCGTAATTCATGTAAGCCCTTTGGAAGGTGCCTGGCGAATAATAAATGTTCAATAACTGTTAATTAGTATTATTACTAGCCAATGATGGAGTAGAAAAACAGTTTTTCTGGTTTCACTGAGTGGCTAGGAGCAACACTTCTTATACCGTTGGTTGGTTTTAAGTTTAACTGAACATTTGTCTTATCTTATCCTTCCTTTGGGATCTGCTGAGTAAACCAAACAAGAAGAGAGGAGGGAGAAAGAGAAATCAGCTATGACAGAATTATGATGCACTTGTTTTCTATTTGGAAACTGTTTATTAAACTCAGATACTTATTTGGACAGGCACATAGAGAATATTAGTTGAATGCAGGGGACTAGAACAAAGTAAAGCATTTGTTTATTACAGTTGTATTAATTTGAGCAATTTACATGTCTATATATATATATATATATCAATTTGTGTTAACTTTATATTGATAAGCACATTCCTTAGCCAAATAAGGCCCTACTATGTTCACCTCTCATACAAGTTATTGTTCATGTATTTAAAATAGATGTTCTCCACTCTCTCTTGTCAGAATTTTGGCCACATACATTCCAAATCACTTTTAGTAGCCTGTTGTGTTGTGGCCAAGAGACTCTTAGGTTCACCCTAATTATCTCCAGCTTGAATTTAAATATTTCCTTTTCTTTCCCTTTCATGGGAAGATAAGAGCTTGACATTTTCACAATAAAAACATCTTTATATATGACAATATATAAAGACAATAATTAACTAATCTCTTAGGTCTCTCTTTGGTAGGTTAAAAAAAACCAGTCTATTTAACCTTTCCTTTCAGTTCCTTTTTGAAAGAATTGGCTTAAAATGCTTTCAAACTTTGTCTTTCTCTTAAATTGAGCTTTCACCTCTTGAACTTAGCATTTCAGTTGAAAATGTGAGATTTTCTTTCTAGAGGGCACAAAATTATTTAATTGTAATAATGTTTAACAGTAGCATAATGATTACAGGCATCAACACCAATGGCTGTTGATTCATCTAAGACACATTTACTGTTTATTGTGTACCAGGCACTAGGCTAGGTGCTGGGGAAACAGTGTTTACTAAGACACATGTAGTCTCTATCCTCATCAAGTTTACATTCTAGCTGGGGGGGAAAGACAACAAACAGAAACAAGATAAACAATATGATTTCAGACAGTGATAAGTGATCTAAAATAATAAGGGCATGGTGATAGAAAGTAGAGGGAGGAAGGGCAGAGATTATTTGAAAAAGGGTGGTCAGGTAAGAAAAGGCATTTTGCAGAGAACAGAATTATGTTAAGGTGGTGGCCACACAAAGATCCGGGGAAGAGCACAGTAGGCAGAAGAAAGGAGTAAATGAAACTCAGATCTTGGCTAATGGGGCTCAAAGAAGGGCACGAGGTAGAGAGTGGGGGCAGGCGAGTTCAGCGAGGTGACTGGGGCCAGGTCATAGGGCATCTAGAAGTAATGGTTCTGGTGTAGATTTTACTCCAAGTATAATCAGAAGCTGTGGGATGAATATGAGCTGAATAGAGCTGTGATATAATATTTGACAAAATTCCTGTGACTTCTGTGGAAATGGAGAATTGGAGTAAATAGCAAACTGCAGTAGAGGAACCTGTTGACGACATAGTTTCTCTCATGCTCCATAAATATCTTTTGAATCAGTATACCCTTTTCCCTCCACTCCAGAATTTAGAGTCCAGAAGAAGATACATTGAAATCCTGTGTTGTTGAGCATCTTGATGAAAAGTGATATAAAATGTCTCAATGGAGAGCATTCTCATTGGTCTGTTGTAAGATCCAGGGCAGGGTCCAGGAAAGCTTAGCCTCAGGGATAAGCTTCAGAGTGGTCCCAGAACTCAGTTATTCTGAGAGAGAATTTCATTTGTCTTGTGCCAAATGAATGTTGAACTCTGTAATAGGTATGGAGATAGAAATAAAATAATTGGAAAATATGGTCCAACCTTTTGATGAAGCAAGAAGACACGTGCAAAATAAATACATGTGCTGATGATGTAATTTGCAATTTTTCAAAACAGAATTAGTTTGAGTTTGATACTTTTGTTCTTTGCAGTATCAAACTCTAACCCTTACATTTTAGATCCTTCTTGCATAGAGACAATAAATCTTCAGCCTATGCCAAATCTGGTATTTTTAAATCATTTTTATTTTCAGCTTTCCACTTGGAAAAACCAAAGCAACAGTTAAAACGTTTTTCTGTTGGTGTAATTATTAGTATCTTAAAAATATTGAATTCTACAATTTTCATTGCAAATATAAATGCCTACTATTGTATATCCATTAAAATGAAATTAACTACCCTTGGATTGCCCCAAAATCTAACCCCCACTTACAAAATTTTTCCCATATGATAAAATATATTCTGAGTTCAAATGCTGATTCACAGATGTGCTTTTCGATTTCAAGCTATTTGCAAAGGTGGAGACTGACTGTATTGTGTAGACTGCACTGTGGAACCTTGAAGTAAAAGAAAAAGAGCCAAATGAAGTTGGTTAGGTGCGGTGAGATCAATAACGTACAGTATGTTTCTAGCAAGAAATGGTTAATGTTTCCTCTGCTTTCACTTGAACTTGAATCATCTGCTGCTTGATATTTGCTGGGACTTCAGGAGTTTTAAAAATTTCTTTTTAACCTTTTGAACAAGTTGTCTCTGTGTGCAATTATGACCTAAAATGGAGTCTTTCAGCTGTGTTTTCAGGTGTAAAAATAATCACAGCAGAAGAAAAGCGATTCATCTATCACTCTGCCAGTGTAAAGCAGACAAAGAGAGCAAAAGAGTGAAAACATATTTTGACCACTTGAGAGACAGACTTGTTGGAGGCAACGTTTCTCAGTCCCAAGATTGCGTATGTCCCTTTGCTTCTTCACCAAAGCATCAATCTAGTTTGCATCTATCAAGGAAGCTGCTCAGCATTTTGCCACGATGACTTACTTAACTTGTCATCTCTTAAGCAAAGGGAGCACACATTTTCCTCAGTTCCAGCCATTGGTGGAAGCTTATTCTTCCATAACACTGTAATACATGGATTCTACAAGGCTTTTCCCTCCCTGGGCAGAGGGGGATTTTTGCTGACTAGGTCCCACTGTACATATTGCTACGATTATGCTGGATTAAATGGCAATGTAATCATATAATACATTTACTTGGCTGAACAGGAAAATGCAACTTATAAAGAACTGTGATTTCCCAAAAGGCAAGCGCAGCAGAGGAAGCATTTGAGTGGTGGACGCTGAGATGAGGAGTGTTTTATTCCACAATTCCTCTGATAGTTATAGCTCCTCAATAAATAAGAACATTTTGATGTATGTTCTTCATCATGGTACTGCTACCCATCTTGGAGTTTGTTATAGGTTACTCTTTCACTTTTCAGTGAATGGTAATTGACCAATTTCTCACTCCCGTAGCTTTAAAAAAACAAACATCCCCTTGAGGGCTTCATATTGTTTTCTCCTTTTTATAAAGGTCAAAATGCACGTATACTTTGAATAATTTTCATAAAATAATGTTAGTTACTCCCCAAAGATAACCACTGTAGCTGTGTTCTATTTGGGGCTATTTTAGAAGCCAACTGGGCACCCACATTCTTCTCTCACCCCTGTAGAGTAGGCAATGAATTAGTAATGCTCTTAGAGCACAGACCTCTTCAATGCAAATTGTTAATCCCAAAAGTGTATACCAAAACATTGGGCGGCTCAGTGTGCCACCATGTACATGCTGAATCTTCATCTAACATACACTTTTTCTAAATAGATGATTTTTCCTCAAAGATTTGTGAGGAATAATATTTGGGGGCAGGAGTTTCCTTAATTTTTTACAATTGGGTTGCCAGATTTAGGAGATATGGTGAGGAAGATTTGGAAAAGCCAGAGATGAGGTTTTAAATTGTGATTTCTGGCGATAGTTACTCATGGGAAAATGTTATTAATTTATATAGCTTTACAGTCCATTCTCTTTTCCTTGGCCTAGAAGAAATGAAAGTCTCATTTTTAAAATACTATGTACATCATTTCTGGCAATCATTATTTGAAATCAATGTCTTTGGCTGAAATGAAAATCTTCTGTTTCATAGGGAAATGTTTCTGCATTAGAAATTATACTAACTTTAAATATGATCCTATAGAAAATTGAAAAAATCAGCATGATAAAACAGGATTTTTGTAAGATTTATATATTTTTAACTTTTTAAAAATTGATACATAATAGATGTAGGTATTTTCAGAATTGACAGATTTATTTTGATGAATCATATCCAAATATCTGTTTTATTAGGAAGAAAGATTTTAAGGAAAATGGTTGAGATTTTGTCTTCAAAAGTTTTTCCATGCTAATAAAAGAACTTTAACTTTCTTTGAAAATCCATGCTTTTACACAATTAGCAGTTTCAGAATTAATCTTTGTTTCTCATTTTTCTGTAAGTCAAAACACCATACGAGGTGTGCTTTTGCAAGAAAAGAAAATGAAAGGAAGGAAACAAAAAGACAATAATTTCCTCCTTCACCACATTCTCTTTTTACTTAAACATTTGTGGAAGTGAGAATGTGTCTGTGTTTGGAGCATCAAGCTTCAGTCATGATGGCTTCGTGTTGTGAGAACCTGCTCCAAAACCTGCTCTCTGTGTAGCAGCTCAGATGGAAAGACCAAAAATGTGTAACTCTGCTGGCTCAGCTGCAGGACAACAGCTCTCAGCCACCTCGCATGGGGAAGCCTTCATACTGAGAGCTATAATGCCAACCTCAGGGATCACCAGGGTTCCAAAGATCAATTGTTACTATACCGCGCTAGGATTTAAATGTTTGGATGTGTTTCCAAATGTCTTCTCTCTCTCTCCCTCTGACCCTTTCTCCCTCCCTCCTTTCCTCTCTCCCCTTCTCTTCCTCCCTCCCTCTCTCTCTCACCCACATGCACATGCAGGCATGAACACACACACACACACACACACACACACACACACACACACCCTTTTATTATAAAGTTATCCTCTGAAAAGAGATTAGTGATATTCAAAATATAGTCGAACATTCTATGAGAAGCGACCCTAACTTATATTAAAGAATATTCAAAAATAATCACAGAGAGGTTGTGAAAATATAACCACCCAACTCTGAGTATTTGTAAAGCTCTGTCTATCCTGAAACGTGGAATATATTGACTGTACTGTCATGCTGTCTTTTCTCCTTTCTCAGTCCTACTTATTTTTAACATTTTGCGTTTTATTAGCACATTTATTTGAGGAATAGAGTAAAAGGAACAATTGAAAAAGCTATGTAAGTCATGTATGGTTAATTGTCTTTTGTTTTGTAAATGTAAAGTAGAGAAAATTAAAACTAATGTCTAGCATACATGTTTAGAGACACCAGATTTCATAATTCCATAACCAGGAGTTGATAGTACATATTACTGCTTTGAAGAAAATTGCTGAAGAAGTTGTCTTTTACATTGGATGTTGATTTGTTCCACCCCTCCTAGCTATCTTGGGTGCCATCTCCAAAATGTTCTTCCGCATAAACACTGAATAATGTCCTCTGGATGCCTAAGATGTTTGACTGACAAAGGCAATATATGTAACCAAAGCATTTGTACCCCTATAATATTCTGAAATTAAAAGAAAAAGAATTTATCAAAAAAAGGTGACAAATTCTAATATCATTTATTTTTGCATTGGGGTCATGTTGCTTGTACGAGCTTCACTTTGGGAAATTTACTCATAATTTATTTGTGGAAAAAAATTAGAAAATATTCTGTAAATAAGTATTTTCTCTGAAGGGTACAAAGTTTGACATATAAACATTGAATCTTGCTTATCCTATTAAAAAAATGTTTGATTGATCTTTTGTTTACTCAAATCTCCCATGTCCCACACCTCACCTTACTGATTCTGTAATTCATGGGCCTAGCTGAGTTACAAAGACATCTCTGGCTATTTGCTTACAAGGAAACTTCAGTCAGCCAGAGTTCCCTTTCTCTAACATATAATAGACAAACTTTTCTTCCAACAACCTTCTGGAAAAGATCCATTATCTACTAAGTTTGATGTTGTAATTTAGGGAATGCCAGGAATAAGGGGCTTGTTACCATTATATCAGGTCAACGCAGGGTATTTTTGGCTAAATTAAGACTGACTTTTCAGATGTCAGGGCAATAACAGCCTGAGATCTATGTGCACTCACCCTGGCCACCCCATGCATGTCCCATGGCCTCATAAACATAAGGTGTCCAAAAGGGAACTCCTTATTCCCCCCACCACACCTCACTTGAAAAGTTTTTTTCTTTCTTTCTTGTCTCAGCAAATGGCATCACCATTTTCCACTTTGATTCTTGTCTTTTCTTCAACACTCATATAAATGCATCGGCAGGTCCTTTCCATTCTACTTACAAAGTGTATTTAAATATGACCATCTCTCTTCATCTCCATTACCACTACCCTGATCTAAACTTCTGTCATGTCTCTTCTGGACCAGAAGAAGCTTCCTAACACATATCTCTGTTTTTTCCTTTTGCAGTTCTCCTATTTAAACTTCTTTTAAAGGCAAGTCAGACCATACCCTTCCAGTTACTTCTCATTACTCCTAAGATAAAGTCAGCCCCTCCATATTGCCTTATATGTCCTGCATTATCTAGCTGTATCCTGTATACAAGCTCATTAAGCCTCAGGTGTTCAAGAGGTAAGCCAATAATTCAAAAACTGCAACAAAGATCAAACTCAGTACCTGTGACTTCAAAGCCCAATAATCATATTAATAAAAACTAATTCATGCAATTCTTTCTGTTTCAAATGTTTAACGTCTATTGTCTCATTTGAAGTTCACAGCAACATGGTGAGTTGTACATTATTATTTCCATTTTGCGGATGAAAACACTGAGGCTCAATAAGATTAGGAACTTTATCCAAGGTCCTACTGTTCAAAAGTCATGAAAGCTTGAAAAGATTTAAACTCAACATTATCCTAAAAAGTTTGAGCTCTTCATCTGTTTCCTTGATGTCTTTTTTTTTTTCCTGTCCATTTTTCTGATGGGAGACATTTCCTGATAAAATGAAGCCTCGACATGGGTTTTCAAAAACAGTATTAAAGTATGCTTAAGTTTGCACTCAAAAGGCCAGGAACAAACTTTGGCAGCATGTACACTCTTACTTCATTCCTGAGCTGTGGTTTGTTCCTCCTATCCTAGAGGCTAGATTTTGATCAAACTGGATGATAGGCAGAATATATATCCTTCAACATTGGTAAGAATAATAAATGTCCAGAGCCGGCATGGGATACTGTGGAGGAAGTACAATAAATTTCGTGCCGAATCAGCTTAAGAAGGCAAGCTGAGGCCAAAGAATCACAGCTGTCATTTGGCTGTGGGAAAGAGTTCAAAGGTCCCTTCGACTGTTCATTCCCATGAACTTAAGGTTCTCAGAGGGGCACTCTGGGAGGTGACACTCTGTTTTCTGTAGTAATGTGACCCAGAACATGACAGATTGCTATTAGTTAATCAACAGGTTATGATAAAAGTCCAAACCTGATTTATTTCTTTTGCCCGAGATTGGCTACATTTTCACATACATACAAACACACGCACACAGCTGAGCAGATCTCACAGAAGCCAGTCCAAGCTACCAAATTGACATTTCCAACTAATATTTTATTGTCTAGACAATTCATAGAAATTATGAAACATAATTAAATATTTCAAGTTTCCAAACAGAAGTGACATTGATCCATAAATGTAAGTTTTATACATGTGGGACAAAATTTATGTTAAGATTTTTAAAATTTTGGAGAAGTTTTCTTTTATTATGGAAGAGTATGGCTTAATCCAAATATGGAATGTTAAAGATGATCATGAGAATGGAACTTTGCCATGTACAAGAATCTTGTATTACTTTAAAAATATTTTGGATTCCACATTCCTGAAGTATTTTAACATTTTGGAAAGTGTCATGATTGGCAATTTGTAATAAAATTTGTGGGGGTGTGAAATTCAATGATGAAACTAATAATGATGATAATAAAAATAAAACACTAATAATGATTGGTTCTTAAAGCATGCCAGGTACTGTTCTGTTTTGTATTTATTATTTTATTTTTTAAAAAATCCTTATGATAACTTGATAGAATAGAAACTTTTCTTATCTCCATTTCATAAGTGGGTAAATTGAGGCCCAGGGAAGTTAATAACTTGCCCAAGGCCAAACAGCTAATATTACATATTGCAGAGTCAGGATTCGAATCTAACCAGCTCTCTTCTTCTTTTTTTTTTTTTTGAGACAGAGTCTCACTCTGTTGCCCGGGCTTAGAGTTCCGTGGCATCATCCTAGCTCACAGCAACCTCAAACTCCTGGGCTCAAGCGATCCTCCTGCCTCAGCCTCCCGAATAGCTGGGACTACAGGCATGTGCCACCATGCCCGGCTAATTTTTTCTATATACTTTTAGTTGTCCAATTAATTTCTTTCTATTTTTAGTAGGGACGGGGGTCTCGCTCTTGCTCAGGCTGGTTTGGAACTCCTGAGCTAAAACAATCCGCCCGCCTCAGCTCCCAGAGAGCTAGGATTACAGGCGTGAGCCACCATGCCTGGCCAAACCAGGTCTCTTCTTGATCTGTGTAATATACTTCTAGTTTATATGTTTATACACATACATGAATATAATTTTTATATACAGTGTATATGTATGTAATATAATACTACAATATACTTCAAAAATAGAAGCCAGCCTTACTCCTATGATTAATTCAAATAGGATCTTCAAGAACTGGTACTAAAGCAAAGTTTTCAAAAGTGAAGACAGGAAACTTTGGTGATTTCAAAAATTTTTTGGTGATAATTGTGGTACAGACAATGGGTTTTGTTATTACTCTACCAGGAAAAGAATTCATGAGAGGGCACTGTTGATAGATGAAGAAAGTTAGGAAAGTTAGTTTTGTCACTAGATTTACTAAGTTGCTGCTTTCTTTTAAGCCAGAGGACAAAAGTTGCCAAAAAAATAAAGAAAAAATTAAGAATATTTTTTCACATTTTTATTTCACTTTTTTGTTGAGTCCTTTACGTCTTGATAGAGTGTCAAATCTACAAATCTACAAATCTACAAATATAAAAATCTACCCCTTATATCCTGTTTTGTGACACATTTTGGCATTGGATTTAGCATTTTCATAAAGCCAGTGGATCTGGTGGAACCAAGAGCTTGAATTGATTTGGGGAGGAACAGAAATGATCAAGGTGCCAAGTTCTCCAGGGCAATGGTGGAATTATTTTGACTGTTGTCTTCTTATCAGCATACTTTTTTATACAGTTTCAGAATTGGAGCACCAGGAAAAGGTTGATTTTTTTTTTATTGCCACTCAAATAAAAGAACACATAACAGCAGAAATTAGAATGTAGTTTCTAGCAAATAGTTTGAAAATCTAATACAGTGTCAAACAAAAACAAACTTCTTGATCTTTAAATTAGAACAATAGTGAGAGGATCAGAAACAGCTGCGACACTTAAGGAAGAAGAAAAACACTCAGCTGTAGTGTAAAGGGTTGATGCAGAACTATAAAAAATTGTCATTGGATTTTATTACATTCTGGCTAATTAATGATAATGAATCTTATTTTTGTTCTTTGTACATTTTGAACATATTTTAAGATGAACAGGCAGACTACATGGTATTTGCATCTGTGCTAACCTTAGCATCTGGAATAGTTCCTCTTTTATTTCATAAAACCCAGGATAGGAGAGATACTCTTCTCTTTAAGCCAATAACTGAGTTGCTTCATAGACTGGCTCTTATCATTATTATTTAATTCCTCTATCATATAAAACTTTTCATTTTCCCCCATGATCATTAATAATGCTTGCATTAACTCTCAGCTTCATGGGACCAAAAAATTAAAGTGAAGAAGCTTCTATACTCCATGACTAGATAATTCTTTTAAAAGTTAAATGTGTTGACTACATTTATTCCAACCACACATGGTGGACATGATTCCTGTAGTCTTTAAAGCTAAGAAGCTACATTCTGTATTTTATTTGTATGTTTATTTGTATTTTTATATTTATCTCTCTTACTAAACAGGTCTTAGAACAGCAAATAGTCAATTGGTATTTTGGGAAAGTGTTCATTGAAAATGTCATGGGGCTGTTTTTGCTGTATTTCTGTATGAACATTGTATATAAGGTTGGGAATATATGTGACTTTCCAATTTCAAAAACCGCTTATGGGGGTGTGGGTACTGTGGTCAGAGTTTTGGGGTCTAGCTGAGTAGATAGACACCCAAAAGTCATTAATTCTGTAGTTTTTCTCTGGTGGCAGGATTGTACACATGTTTACGGTGGAGACGACATGGCTACATTTATTAAGATACAGAAAGCTTTTATTTTCCTGGACTTCTACAGCAAAACCACAATGATACCTTAGAAGGAGACAGCCCCCTGGCCTTCACCTCAGCTGCTCTTGTATTCACCACAGCCTTAGGGAGACCCTTGATTCTTTCTGCTCATTAAGAAAAAGGTATGATTGTTCTTGTTTACTTAGCCTTTGAAAAACATTAAAGAGTTTTTCTAAAATAAACAAACCCAAAAGCTAGTCTACAAAACACCTCAAAAACATTGTGAAACCTTTTGGTAAACCAGGTTAAACCAGAACTATATTTGGTCCTTAGACAGATACCTTGACATAGAAAAAGTAACATTTTAGTATTTTGAGATTGGTGTATAATTAAGGGTTAAAGGAAAAAAGGAAAGAGTCACCAAATTTAGGCAGAAGCCAGAGAAAAACAGTTCAGACAGTAATTGTCAAGAGGTTTCTTTTCCTTTCAACTTTCAGGGACTTTAAAACTTCAAATAGACCAAAAGTACTTTTATATTCCTTTGCCCCTCAGTTTCTAAGGTTGAACGCTTCTAAATCCTTACAAGTCACAGACTGCATTAAACTTTGTCCACTGGTCTGTCTCCAAAATGGATTTGTATGTATGTCCATATGTCCATATATATGTATGGATTTCTTCCAATTCTACATCCATAAGAATCGATCTCTATCAATTTCACACTTGGTAAAGATAATAAAATAGAAAAAAGCCAAGACAATTTATTGACAAGTATGACAAAGGGAATAGAGTAACATACATATGTAGTTAGAAATAATTTCTATAACATAATTAAAATTAATCAAATAAAATTGAAAAATTAAAGATATTGCCAAAAAATTGTAAAAAATCTAGCAATAAGATACATGTGATGATGGTAGCAGGCTTGGGTAGCAATTAAAATCCACTAATTAATCCCTGAAAATCAAGAATTTATGATACATTGGATACAGACTAGATGATGTTGACCTTTGCTTAGCAAGAGATAGTGTGAGCTAACAGTATTTATAATTTTGCAAGTGGATAAAGCACATAAGTGCATATTGACTAGATATAAAGTATTTCAAGCATACTTATACACTGAGTAGCATCTTTTAACATAAAAAGCATTTGATGATGTTAATTATAACTTAGACCTATCCATTTGTTTTAAAAATAAAATCCACTAAAGAACTTGAATAGATATTTGTTAAAATGAGAACTATGCATTTGGATTTAGATTTCACTGCTTAGAGTAATAATTTAGTTGCTAGGGAAAGATTAGAAGTTAATTAAAAAATACTTTTGATAATTCAGTAGAAAAGATGCTTATTAACCCAAATGCTGTGAAGTTTAGATGGAAAGCCATGGGAAAAGTGAGTGCTGTAATAAAGACAAGGTCCTATACTTATAATGTTATTATCATCTTTTATAATGCCTATTTTAATAGATTGTATTTAATTTATTGATTAATTATATTATAAAATATTTTCCTGATTTAAAAGAATATATCTTCATTTTAGGAAAAATGGAAAATAGAAAAGAAGGCACAGAAAAAATTCAAAATCACTTATCGTTCCATCGTTGTGAAAATTTAGTGTTCTTACCCACTTCCATGTATATGCATGTACACATATGTGTGTTTTTTCACACAGTCCATCTTATATTGTATATGAAGGATATTGTTTTAAATTTAAAAACATTCTCAGAATCATTTTATGTTTTCTTGTTTTAATAAATAAAACGTAGTAAGGAGAACAATTAAAAAAATTATGCTCTACATAAATAGAAGACCATCTATTAATATAACTCTTAGGTGGGATCATAGCACTGTAGACAAGTCAAGGTGGCTATCCTGAAATTATTCATCAGAAACTCAACCACACAGATACAGATGGACTCACTAAGATTGAAGAGTTGAAGAGATTATTTCAGGGACCAACCAGACCTCCAGTTTATTGTTTCAGATTTTTTTGTCATACCTGGACATTATTAACAGGATGTTTCTTCCTCCTCCTTCTTCCTGTGGTATTGTGGCATCTATATCTTTGACTTTCTGGTGATAGGGGCCTCTGTGGATTATAATAAGAGTGGGCTGCAGTGGAGCTAAGAACAAACAGGTGTAAAACAGATTTACAAAGTAGCAGAAGTCCTGCTAACAGGTGTAGTCAACACAGTTATTACAGCTCATGGTTTTGATCCATTACTTTTTCTGCCTTTGTCTTGTTTTTAGCTTACATCACTGCCTGTGAAAATGAAGCTTCTGATCATCCTGTGATAGTGCTACTTTATCATAACTTAAGGCTATCTCAGTTCTGGAAGTGAAATGCATCCATTCTCACCTGTTAGTCCATGTGCCAAACTAGTCAAATGGCTTTAATCTACCCCAAGAAGGCTGAAAACTTTAGTGGGGTGTATCAGTCAGGATTCAAACAGAGAATCATAACAAATAGGAGATATATGTATTAAGAGATTTACTGCAAGAAATGGGTTTGTGCAATTGTGGGACCTGAGTAGGCAAGGCTGACATCCACAGAGCAGGCCACCAGGAAGGGGAGATCAGGAGAAGGCCGAAACTTACCAGCATTTCAGGTATGGCCTGAAGCTGCTATCCACAGGAGGACTTCTTTCTCTGTCTTGGAAGCTTCAGCTCTGCTATAAAGGTATTTCAACTGATTGAATCATGCCCACCCAAATTATCCAAGTTAATCTCTCTTACTTAAAGTCAACTGATTATGGACTTTTAGTTATATCTGCAAACTCTCTTCACAATAACACCGAGCTTAGTGTTTGATGGAACACTAACCCAAGTTGCCAAGTTGACACATCATAGAAACCATTATCAGGGATCATGTGGAATAATATAGGTGAACTCTAATGATCCTTGCCCAGATATGAGATCATTATACTCGGTGTCATGAAGCATCAGTCATTAACAGCTACAACATAAGCAAAAAAGAGATGTGAAAGAATTGATCAGATCAATGGCCCTGTGAGCTGGTGCATAAGAAGGAAGAGAACTCATCATTTAATTGTATAATATGTGTATTTCATCACCTAGGCTTAGTTATTAATAATAGATAAAGACATTTAATCTAGAAAAATTTTATCAAATTCTTAGAAACCTGCCAAGAACCAGCAAATGCCTCACCATACTAACTTATCCTAGCAGAGTTTATTTTGATATTTTGTTTAATTGTGATATTAACTAAATTTCTCTGCATGTTCTTGTTTTTGCATTCCACCTGTTTTGCTATGCTATTGTTATCTCCTAAGTATCTCTGGCCTACTTGTTATTATTATTAGTTAGCACAAACTGTCTTGTGGCCTTACTCTTAATGTTGCAGAATTTGGATTTTAGCTGAAGTTTAAATTCTGCCTCAGAATTATCTTCCTTCCTTTTCTTAGACCTCTTGGCTTTGCATTTCTATTCCTCTTTTGCTCCTCATTAGCAGCCCACTGAGCTGCATTACCTTCTCACAATGGCAACAAGCAAGATAGCTTTAGTTTAGTAACTTTACATTACTACCAGCCAGTGGGTCTTCCCCACTGCCCAAATCACAGCTGACATCACTGTTGTCAGTGTCACCTAGTAATGGCTGATGGTGTTTCATGTGTCTTCCTGTGCTCTGAAAGTAATATTTGCCAAGAGTTGGCCAGACACTAAGGTGACTGGGGCCAAGCAAGTCTTCCATCTGCTGCCTGGATTTGCTCTCTGTATACACTCTGAATATTACCTGAGCAGAAAAAACAAAACAAAACACCAAAAAAAACAAAAAACAAAAAACAACTTGCTTCTACAGACATCAGTTCTTTTAGGTGAGGAGCCAAAAGCAAGCCCTTTCTGGCCAAATTGTGCTAAATCTTTCTCTGTTGGAAGTTACTCTTTGCCAATCAGGCAATAAGTCAAAACTAAAAGCTTCAGGAGACAGACAAAGTGATGCAGAATTAATGAACTTCTTTGTGCCAAGGTATAAAAATAATATTTGGGTAGTAAACATTTTAGTTTTAAGGTCAAAGATATTTCACCTTGGGACCACTATTAGATTAGCAAGTGATTTATCAGTCATAGACAGAGCTCTTTGAGGTAGTCCTAAAGTGAAGTGATTATGCTCATTGAGACAAAGTATATGCTTTTCTTTATTATATACTGGGTCAAGATCTCACCTTATTATAACATACCTAACTATGGATTTTCATTACAGAATATAATTAGTACATGGTCTATTGAGTAAGCAATATGCATTTTTAAAATTGTCTAAACACCTCTTTACATGCCAACTCTGGTGATAATTACCAAATGTCTATATCTAGAAAAACAGGCAATTCAGAAATATCAATTTGTGCTATTATTTATGATACACATGTGCTAGTTTTCCCTAAATATAGACATTCGGTAATTATCACTGGGACTATTTGTTACAATTCCAAAGTAGATACCAATGAAATAGAAATATAATTTATTTGGTAAAAATGTAAATGCTGAAAAATTCTCATTATCTTTTTGCAGAGTACAGTTCTTAGTTTCCTATTCATATTTCATGTAATAATTTTGGATTAGCCATCTGGTTTGTTGAGGGTTGAAAATCTGTTTAACACCAACGCAGAATTTTTGTTAAAAAATAAAACAAGTTACACAGAAATCACAAATGGTTTTCAGGTATTTCAGAATGCTAATAATGAATAACTTTTAGGAGATGGCATGTATTTTGCACTTTTATCTCTAGCACTTTTTTTCCATATATGTAATTTAGATTCACCTTCAGCATGCTTTTGAAAACTATTTTTTCAGGGATGTGTTAATCCGAATGGTAGATACATAACAAGTGTCACCAAAATCTATTTTGGGCCACCCACATTTTTCCAATACCATTCTTTCCTTGCCCAAATGGTTAACTCAGTGGATTAGATAGAGCTTTTTGTCAATGACGCCAAGTCTATAGCCCTGAGATTGAATTACCGCTTCTCTGCCTCATGTCTGTAAATAGATTCCAATCTTTTGCTACTCATCCAGGATGGATGCGTTTGGTTCACACTGGGAGACTAGGAAGCAGGGTGTAAGTTTATAGGGACAAATCCATCACTTCATTCCTGTAAAAACCTTGAAGTGTGTGCCACATAAAATGTTGAAGAACTTACATTACCCAACTTCAAGACTTAGTATAAAGCTACAGTAATCAAAGCAGTGTGGTATTGGTGAAAGAATACACAAATAGATCAATGGAACAGGGTAGAAATAGACTCACATAAATATAGTCAACTGATTTTTGACAAAGGCGCAAAGATAATACAACAGAAAAAAGAAAATGTCTTCAATAAATGATGCTGGGACAACTGGACCTCCATATGCAAAATAATAAATCTAGACACAGATCTTATACCCTTCCCAAAAATTAACTCAAAATGGATCACAGACCTAAGTGTAAAATTCAAAACTATAAAGCTCCTGAAAGATAATATATGAGACAACTTAGATGATCTTGAGTTTGGCAATAACTTTTTAGATATAACATCAAAGGCATGATCCATGAAAGAAAGAATTGGTAAGTTGGACTTCATTGAAATTAAAAATTTCTGCACTGTAAAAGACACTGCCAAAACACTAAAAAGGCAAGCCACAGACTGGGAGAAAATATTTGCAAAAGACATATTTGATAAAGGACCATTATCCAAAATATACCAAGAACTCTTAAAAACTCAACAATAAGAAAACAAACAACCCGATTAACGAATGGGCCAAAGACCTTAACAGTTGCCTCACACACACAAAAAAGATATACAGATGGCAAATAAGCATGTGAAAAGATGCTCCACATCATATGTCATCAGGGAAATGCAAATTAAAATGATATACCACTACATACGTAGGCAAAATCTAAAACACTGACAGCACCAAATACTGGTGAGGATGCGAAGCAATTGGAGCTCTAATTCATTGCTGTTGGGAACACAAAACATTACAGTCACTTTGGAAGAGAGTTTGGTAGCTTTTTACAAAACTAAACCTATTGTTACCATACAATCCAGAAATTGTGTTCCTTGGTTTTTACCCAAAGGAATCGAAAACTTATGTCCACATAAAATCTTGTACATAGACATTTATATCAGCTTTATTCATAATTGCCCAAACGTGGAAGCAAGCAAGATGTCTTTCAGTAGGTGAGTGGGTAAATAGGCTGTGGTACACCTAGATAACGGGATATTTTTCAGCACTAAGAAGAAACAAGCTATGAAGCCATGAAAATATATGGAGTAAACTTAAGTATATATTACTAAATGAAAAAGAAGCTAATCTTCAAAGGCTACACTGTGTAATTCCAACTATGTGACATTCTGGAAAAGGCAAAACTATGGAGACAGTAAAAAGATCATTAATTGCCAGGAGTTAGGGGGAAGAGAGAGATGAATAGGCAGAGCGCAGAGGATTAGGGCAGTAAAAATACTCTGTATGATCTAGAATGGTGGATATACATCATTATACATATGTCCAAATCCATAGAATGTACAACACCAAGAGTGAGCCCTAATATAATCTATGGACTTTGGGTAATAAAGATTTGTCAGCAGGGGAAATTACACACGTGGGGGGTAAGGGATATATGAAATATCTCTGTACTTACCTCTCAATTTTTCTATAAACCTGAAACTGCTCTAAAAAAAAATCTTAAAAAAGCTGGTGTTATATTTGGTAGGCAATGTTCTTACTAGCAATTCCCTTTCCATCTATGGCAGGGATAGGCTGCTACCTATGGATGTGAGTGCCTGTGATTCCACCTCAAATCGTGTGCCCACATTCTGTTGTACCTTGCTGAATTATTTTTGTAGTCATGCACTGCACCTGAGGTGTTAGAACATCTGGCTAAAGCATTTTACTCATCCAAGTATCAAGCAGGGTGGGATGTGGGTATTGGACCCTGAAGGCCAAACTTTGGCTCATCTGAATATGTTGTTTAAAAAAAGTACTCTTTGGAGGGAAAGATCAGGCCCATTAAACACAGATATGGAATTCTGTGAAGTACTCATTCAAAAGCCACCTGTAAGAAATGCAGCTTGGAAGAGAAAACTTAACGGAATTAGAGAAAGATTATGTCTGTGCTGCTGGGTTTTTTTTTTCTTTTTTTTTCCATTTCTTTATTTTTATATATTTATGGTATACAAGTAAAATTTTGCTACATTGATACATTGCATTGTGGTGAGGTCAGGGTCTTCACTGTGTACATCCCTAAAGCAACACACATTGTACCCACTGAGCAACGTTCCATTATCCACCCTCTTCTCATCCACCCACCCACCCTCCGAGTCTCCATTGTCCATCGTTCCACACTCTGCTTCCATGTGTACCCATTATTTAGCTCCCACTTGTGAGAACGTTATTTGTCTATGTTTCAATTGTTTTACTTAAGATCTTATTTGCTGCTTAAATACATTTTTTCTCTCCCAGTATAGCCCACCTCCTCTTGTATTATAGTTTGAAGTTTGGAAAATATGTCCTGCTTTAGGAATTTATGATTTTTAAAAATATGAATTTATAAATTAGGTACATACTTTACCAAAGAATTCCCCATAAAGTACATGATGCAAGTCTTGGAGTCATAAGATTCTAGACCTTACAGCCCTGCTTCTATTATGAATTAGTGGCCTTAACCAAAGAAAATAGCCTCATTTATTTGTGCCTCAGTTTTTTCATCCATGCAATGGGGATAATGATATATTTGTTTATTTACTTTACATAGCTACTATAAGGATCACATTAAAAATGATTTGGAAATACTTTGTAAAATTTAGGTATGACTAAATTGATGGTGTCATTTATTATTTTTTAAGTCTTAATTAAAATGCAACTTCTAATTCTCTGTATTTTAAAGAGTAACATTATTATATCTGTTAAAGTCATTTTTTTCCAGTTGAAAGTGACCTGGGGCCTTGATTCTAAACTCTAGTTTTTGTTCCCATTGTCTGTGCTGCTGTTTTTGATGGGACATGGACTAAAGCCAAGTGAGAGAACCACAATGAGCGTGCTTCCAGACACCTAGGGAAACAGTGGCCAGAGAGCAGCAGGTTGGCTTTTCATAAGGTTCTGAAATAATGCCTGGTTTTACTTTGATAGGGAGTGGAATGGTCAGTTTTGCTTCATGATCTCTCACTTAATCATCTAACCTCTGACAAATACAAGGACAAGGAGTTGCTTCTTCCTGTATCGAAGTTTCCTACCGGTGTAAGTTTTGAGAAAATGTATGCATAGGTACCTACTACATTCAAAAATAGATTCAGAACACAGACTTATGCACCTCTCAATCTTTTGTATTCTTTTCTTTATTTCCTCCTTAAACTTTTTAATCTGGAAAGGAATGAAGAATGAGCCATACATTACTTAAAGGACAACACTTACAGTGCTCTCCATAACAGTTCATATTTCGTTGTTGTTGATATTAATTTGGCTAAGATGGAAAATAAAGAAACAATATAAATGAGTTAAAAGGTAATAACTGGATATATGTGCAGACTAAGCATTCCTACCCAAAGCTATATGCAGGTAGTGAGGTGTTGCAGACAACACCGACTAATGACAACACTGAGTAATTAGCACTAAAATTACTCTCTTGGTGCAGAAACACATCAAGGCCTATAGGCACATCAAAAAGCACTACAGTCAAGGTAGCAGAAGAATATGATGGAATAACCACGGTCATAGCAGAAGGGAATATTCTAATCAAAGACATATAGAATATTCATATTGTAATCCCTTTTCACAGGAAAAATAATTCTTGTCTTCATTGGCCTTATTGGGGTAATTCCTATCACTGATTGAATAGGGATATGAAGATAAAAGTAGTTCTAAATAATGTGACCAGAACTTATAAAGATCTCAGGTAGTGTTTAAATACTCTTGGCAATGGATCTGAAATAAATTCTGCCTTTCGTTCTCGTCGATTTTTTTTCAAGGGATTTGGTATAGACAATGTAATTTTCCGTATTTGCTGCTGGGAGATGATGGCGTTTTCTTACCCAAATGATGAGGGAACTACAGCAGAAGGGGATGGAAATGGCTGGGTGGGAAGCAGATAGTGCCTGTACTCTCAAGACAGGATAATTGTGGTTTGGAGCAGTGTAATAAAATTTTTATGGGCCCAATATTTTCTGAATATTAACTTCAAGACTGGGCTAAAAGATTTCAGTTTACACAAAGTGATTTAGTGATTCTGTCATCTGAATGTTCAGTTGCTTCTTTTTTATTTTTATTTTTAAATTTCAGAATATTATGGGGTTATAAACATTTTGGTTACATTGCCTTTGCTTCCTATGTCAGTTTACCACCTTCTTCTTTGCTATTCTTAAAATAAGAGTGTAGTGTTTTGCACACACATGTTATAGACTCTGTACATAGTGGTTTATATTTATGCAAAGGGCAGTTAAGGGCATTACTTTCAGAATTAAAGTTTGGATCACTCTGATGCCACGTCTAGGATGCTTAATTTTGTGTAACTCTTCCATTCTGACTCTAACATGTTTCATTCTTCTGATCTATGATGTCTGCATTGAATTGTTTGTCCAGGGGCAGGAGTCTTGAGTCCCAAACCCTGAGCAAAGTAATCTTCCCTATAGGTTCTGCCAGGTTAAGTACAGGCAGTTAGCTGTTCAAAGTCCAGCAGGGTAAAATCTTTAGAAGTATCTGTATGCCAAAATATATTTTTAAAACTCATTCTATTTATAATCTCTAATCCTTCATCTCAAGGTTGTTAGACACTGCCCTTTTTTTGAAAGTTCTTCTTTCGAGAGCTGATATTAGAACCTAAGTTTCAAAACATCATAGAAGTCACTCTTTTCCCTGGCTATAAGCTTCAGAGTTAGTTTTAATAGCATGTCAATCGTAAAGCTTCACTAGCTACTGCAGGCTATGGCTAATTCAAAACTAAGATTGAGAATACCATTTGGTGTGATTATATTATCACACCACAATTGTCTATCTTCATGCACTCCTGATCTTAGTATTGGGGTTAACAATAATAAAAATCATAATACCTTTTTTATAAGAAATGCAAAGCTCTTTAAAGTAGTCTCATTACAGCATCCCTATGAAGCATTCTCAGAAAATACTTTTATCTGTGTTTCCTCCATTGAAGACACTGATCAACACTGAATGAAACCACGAAACAAGGTCCAGAAGTCAGAGTTTTTAACTCTGGGATGAGTGTTCACTCCCCTTAGAGCAACTAAAAAGAAATTGAACAAAAACATAACTTTATAATCTTATTATTCTAACATTATGTCTATTTTTGTATTACTGACAGATTCCTTTTCTAAAAAGAAATACTGTTTGAATGTTAAAACTAAAACATAAACACTATTCCTGAAGCAATAGCAAAGCTTAAGTTTACCTTGAATAATAGTGATGCATTGTTTTAATCAGATATAAATGCTCTTTAACTTTTTCCTACTTGTCTCCATTTTACAGATAAAGTTCTACCTAGTTATGCTTGAAATGGTCAATTCTTAGAGCTGCGTAGGCCAAGTCAAATACAACATAAAGAAGATTCTGAGGAGAGGAGCGGCCATATTCAGACTAAATTGTCAGAATGTTCTTTATCCTCTATTGCGTCTTTAAATTGAGTGCCATTAATGTTTAGATTAGTAACCTCCAGAGGCAGCCTGCACTAGATGGGAATTCTGCTCCCAAGGTACTGCATGATTATGTTGTGAGATATTTGCAGAGAGGTTTATTTGGGCTGGGTGAAATTAGCATCTTTGTTTACAAGAATACCATCTCACTGATCAAGTTAAAGTACATGCCTAATAACCAGCATTTCTTAGGCTTTTATGTTGCCCTTAATTAGACTCTTCAAAGTTAATTAGGGAAACAAATGGTACTTTTTGTTCTTTTAAGTCCCCTTTAACAGCTTTCTCACACATAAAATATTCCCACATTTATAGGTAGTTTGGCTTCTGCTTTAAACCTACTGGTTAACTGCTCATTGGTTAACTCCTCCTTCATTCACATGGAGAAATCCACTCTATTTTCTAGGGTGCCTTTGATCCCCCCCGTTTTTCCTTCTAATTTTCAACCATTAATATGGCTTATTTTTAGACACAAAATTATTCATTAATTTTTTTTTTTTGTTCTCGTTTGGGAACAGCGTTTTGCTCAAGGCTTAGAAACTGGCAAAACTAAATTCGTGGAATACTGGCACATGCAGGGAAACTGGTACAGCTTTTGCTTTAGAAATTGTACAGAAAAATTGTTTCCACACCCCTGTTCCTGGAGTTGGGGGGGTGGCGGTGATGTGGGATGTAACACTGTTTTCATTTGAATTAAAATAACAGTGATTGGCCTCATTTCAATACCTGTTATACTTTTGAATATTTTTCTTTATTTGTGTTTAATAAAGGGCTTATTGCATATCGAAAGCTGGCACTCAAAATAATAAGTGAATCCCAAGGATGTGAGATTTTTCAACCATTATGTCTGTCTGCTTTGTGCCACTAATGGTAATATAAGACTATTAGAAGTGAACCGAGTACTGAAAAATAGTCTTTGCATTAGAGCAGGAGTCTGTCACTCTTCTGGCAACCCTGCAGAGAGCTACACATCAAAGCCACCACACTGTGCTAATAGTGTCACTTATCCCACAGCCTTTACACTGTCCCATATGCAGTCACCATGCAGGGGGTGTGCACATGAGGGTGAGAGGGAGTTGACAATGTGCTAGAAGAAACCGTAGGAGATAAACTGAATGTGATTTATCACCTCTAATCCTTGCAATAGAAAACATTTAGGAAGAGCAAATAATTGAGGTCTTTCAGAAATATGTTTTTATTGAAAAAAAAAGTCCTTGAATTAATTAGCAACCCAAAAATGGAGGATTAAAAATAATTTTTAAAACAGTCATGTTATATTTATATAATTGGAAGACAGAAATTAAAGCTTTAAAACTACTTAGTTTCGATTATATGCCTAAGAGAATGCTAAAAAAAAGCCTTCATTATTGTTTTTGTATATGGCAATCACAATCACAGGTATCAACATAACTCAACAATAAAATTTTTATTAAACTGAAAGCAATCAGTGATAACATATCTATATTTCACTTATTGCCCTGTCTTCCTTACCAGGTTAATACTATCTTTTTGCATTTGATTTTTTTTTTTTTTTGCTGTTGTCGTTTGCATATTTAGTAATCACTGAATGGCACCAGATTGACAGGTTAGGCGGGTGACTTTATGGAGACGTCAGGCACAGACCTTCCAGTCACAGCAGACAAGGCGGTGCCTCTCATGCCCTTAGCAGTTCTGCAGAGCACGACTGGTACCTGCTTTAGGATCTCTTCAAGGTCTTTGCTAAATACGACAACCTTATTTCTACGTAATCTATTCAATTGTTCTCTTACGAACGGAGCTGGCTGTAAATACTTCTTCCAGAGTCTTTAAAACTGTCCAAAAACTGAGAGAGATGGGAAGGAGAAATTTAAGTGTCTGATTAAAGTTTACCATTATGTTTCTTTCAAACATGCAGAGAGCTAGTGTAAAAGATTTTCTAACAATGTTTCTGTGACCCAGGAGGATAAAAAATAAGCATTTCAGGGAAGAAAATTGGCAATAGATAGAAAAAAAGGATTATAGGCAAATGGACAAACTACCTTCACTCCTTCAAATTACTCCAAGACCTCTTTCGCAGTTTTGGCAGTTGCACAAGGTCCCTTCTTATTTGGAGGTCAAACTTGACAATTGCAACTCATTGGGATAAAATCTTTAAGCAACTAAGGAGAAATCATAGCAGGGATTCCCTGAAGTTTCCACATTTTAAATCTAGAGGAGTCTCTGAATTCATCTTTTGTTTCCTGTTTAATCTTATAATGTTAACATACATACTGATTCAATTCACAGAACATATAGGGAGTTCGACTACACAAAGATGCAACAAGTGACAATCTCTTAGCAAAGACCAGGAACGAGAAGCTTTAAACAGCAGAAAACAGGAAAACTGAAAAACTTTTGAGGGTTTTCAGTCCGGGCAGGGAACCCTGTGGTGTGACGCTGTGCTTCCAAGTAGGAAAATACACAAATGAAGTGAATTTTGTCAACTCCAGAAAACCAGTTCCTCCCCTATTCTCATCTCAGTTAACAGCATCTCAGTCTATCAAAGCTAGAGTCAACCATCAGTCCTACTGATTCTCCCTCTTAAAGATCTCTTCATCTTGAGTCTCTATTCTCATTGCCACTGCCTTATGTTGGGGGTGAATATGCATTTGAGACTGTATTTTTCCTCCTTCATCTTTCTCATCCAGTCTTGTAAGTTAGAGAATGTTGATGTGTAGGCTCTTAGTACTTGATGGCAGGGGTCTTATGCTTCATTAATTTTTGGGGGGCAGCTGCCTATTGGTTGGTCTCCCTGTTTAGTCTGTCCACGCTTCCAGAGGTTCTCTCTGAACTCACGAGGCTGGTGCTAAAGTGTGCCATGCAACTGTTGCATCATCTCTAATGCCTTCTGGGAGAGCAAATTCATCCTGATCAAAATCTATGCAAACTTTCCCTCTATAAACCTTGCCACATTCATCTCTTCTCATCTCCCATGTTCCCCTATTCCAGCAAGAAGGAGCTTCTCACTATTCTCTGAATATGCCACTCTTTCAAATTCTATTTTCCCAGATGCTATTTCTTTTCCTGGAGTGCCCTTTCCTCCTTTCTCTACACGGTAAACTCCCACTCATGCTGTAAGACCCAGATCAAATGTCATCTCTTCTCTGAAAACTTCCCCACTCCTGTGAAGAAGACCTACACTCTTCCATTCAGGGGGTTACCGGACTTTTGTGGACACTTCTGCATTTTAGCTAATGCCACCCCCAGATCTGGGCCAGAAGGGCTCTGATTTAAAGATCTCTGGCTCTCTTCTACCTGGGGATAGGTCCACAGGGTCAAAGGGATGTGATACCCAGAGTCCTAGCCTCTCCCTGTCTACACCATGCTCCAAATACCTGGAATCACAGAACTCTCTACCCAAAAGGTTCCAATCCCATTCCAGAATCTGCCTGGGGTCCTTTCCCTGGGTCTTTGTGTCTGAGAGTTGTCCATACAGTTGGTGTGAGAACCACTGGGTCTGAGGGATGGAGGGAATACGGATGGAGCTTGGATTTGTTGCCTAGGGTATCCACACACAGGTGCCCAAGGGCCCTCAGGGTAAAAGACAGAGCTGGAAATGGGGTAGTGAAAGAATTAAGGAGGGTTACAGGCCTGGACCTGAGGGTAGTTTCTTTGAGGACATTGTTTCCAGCCTGGATCTTTAAGGAATCCAAGAATTCTAAACTTGAACCTGGTAGTTCATGTTATTAGAAGGTATACTTGTCAAAATAGAAAAATAAAACATAGTTTATACTCTTTGATAACTTAATTGTAAGTTTTAAATATTTAGACGTCTGGTATGTGGCCTCCATTTGTATTCATGCTCAGGTCTAGCAAATGTTAGGAATGGGTCTAATAATGATTTCTTGACATCTTTATCTCCCTAACTGGGTTGTAAGTTTTGGGAGGGCTGGGACTCCTTTTAATATTCTTAATCTTTTTATCTGTAATTCTTTAAAATATATTTGTTGATATAAAGAATTATATTCATAATAGTTTATGAAGACAGGAACATGTATAACACATTTTAAAGAATGGTATCTAAATTGGTTAAAGTAAAAAAGAAATCGACTCTGCGATAACTTCGGAAAATGATGTGTGGTACAATTGTTCTCAGACAATAAAAGATCAATACATGATTTTAGAAGAGAGTATAAAAGGTGCAATTAATTAGATCCAAAACAGATTCTATGCCTCCAAATGCTCTAATGCACTAAATCTATAGCAGCCTATTGTAAATAAAATCTACAGTACCTTTGAATGCATATTTATCCACCTCTGTGAAAAGAAAAAGGGAAAAGAGGTTAGCAAGAGTTAAACATAAAGAAGATAGCCACTGTTTTACACACACTATTTTACCTAATCCTCAGAACAATGCTATGAAGCATGTATTATTAGCTATGATTTATAGATGAGGAAATTAAGATTCAGCAAATTTCACAATTTGCCCCAGGCTACACAATGTGTAAGTGGCAGAGCCAAGATAGGAACCCAGGTCTAAAGGCCATAATCTTTTGACCAGAGCTGGCAAGCATGAAGATGAATTTGATTTTACATTGTCAACCATCAAGACTTGAGGTTTTGGTGCCCAAAGTATTGAGTCCACATTGATAAACCAGCCTCAGTCTTTCAGTAAACAATGTGCATGTGCACTATATACAAAACACTGGGTGAGGCACTGTGAAGAGCTATGAAGTACATACGTAAACAAATAGATATATACACATGCATATGTGTGTATATATTCGGCTATTTACCAATAATTTACCAATTATTCGGCTATTAATTGGCACCTATAATTAATTAATTAATTAAGATTATATTTTTTAATAAGAAAGAGGCAATAATGATGAAAATCAAATGATATCAGCATATAGTTTCCAAGGTATATTCTGGTGTTGAAAATCAGTCAATTCAACCTCTTATCCCTGCCACATGTATAGCTTCATGACTGGATGAGGATAATTTCATCTTCTCCATGGTAATCTTGGGTACCATGATATCCTCAGTCATCAAAATCTGAGCTGTGTTGACCAAAACTTACAGGGGTAGGAAACAGATTCATAAATACATTTGAGGGAAAGGATTATAACAAAATAAAAAGTTTTATTTCTCCTTTCAATCTCACCCTGACTGGGTTCTTCATTCCTTGGTTAGTTTTCAGGTGTCTAGTAAGAGTGAAGTATTTCTCTCAAATTTACTAACAAAATGCCTTATAAATCTTTATTATTATTCTCATCTCAGAGTTGCACATTGTAAGACGAAGGTGTGAGAATACATTTTCAATTGCTATGTGGCTATTGACATTGGATCCCTATGTGTGGCTATTGACATTTATAATAATTTATTGTTAAATGTCATATCTTTTCTTAAAAAATGAATTTTGCAATTTGATTCTTCTAAGACGCATTATTCATGTATGAACATGTCACTTTGGGGATGACAGGAATGAGTTTCCTGCGTTCATGGCACATCTCCTCGGGTAGAAGAGTAAGCCACTTGTTCCTTGAGATGTCCAATTTCGTAATTAGATCCACTTACTCCTTCAACTTGTCTCATTGCTCACCCTCCCCATCCCAACTCCTGCACCCTCCACTGGAAGTTGTCTGAAATTCGATTTCTGGAATGTAATTTCTTTAGCTTGGATTGTATTAAAATGTAAATATAACTGAGAGTGGTAAGAATGAGTGAATAGGCAAATGAATGAAAGGATAAAACTGCTATTAATATGAGTTTCAGATTTTTTCCTGAGAATTGACCTTGATCATGAGGACTGAGGCCTAGGGCCAATAAGACTGCAGAGATTAAGAAGGGGAAAATCCCAGGGGATAAGGATTCACATAAAAGGTGGCTTAAGGATTGTATAAGAAGCATCTAGCTATTTATTCAGTTTTTCAAAAGTCCTAACCTAAGTGACCATTTGTATTCCATTCATGGTTACAGATTGAACTTTAATTCTGGCAAACATATGCAATTTCTTACAGGAGGGAACAGTGGGTATTTGGACAGAGAAATCTTCAAGTATTGGCCTCCTGTTATCCTGCTCTGATAAGCCCAATGTCTCTCTACCTAATTTTTATCCCTTCTTCACTGGAAGGATACAAAGTCCTCTGATATTTCTCTCGTGGGTCCAGGAGGGAGCATGTTGAAGGGAAAGAGTACAAAATGGAGGAGTCCTTGTAGTGTCATCTTCTTGAAGCTTCTTCTCAAATTCTTCTTGCTCCCCTCTCCCCATGTCTTTTTTAATATGGGTTTTTCAAATAGCTTCTCTCTCAAAAAAGAAACATATAAAATACAAATAATCCAGATTTAAATTCACTTAATAGACAACCTTTCTGATCTGATGGCTTATTGAACAATGTGACGATGAGCATGTCTTAGTCAGCTTAGGCCACTATGACAAATTACCATAGACTGAGTGGCTTAAACAATAGATGTTTAATTCTCATAGTTCTGGAGGCTGGAAACACCAAGATCTAGGTACTGACAGATTCAGTTCTTGGTGAGGGCTCTCTTCCTAGTTGCATGCAGCCACCTTCTCACTGTATCTTCACATGTCAAAGAAAGGAATCTATGATATCTCTTCCTTTTTTTTTTTTTTTAATAAGGGCACTAATGCCATCATGGAGGCTCCATCCTCATGATCTTATGTAAACCTAATTACCTTCCAAAGGGCACATCTCCTAATGCTGCTGTTACTATTATTAATAGGACTTCTTTCCTAAGTGTTGAACCATATGGATTTCCACATTTCTTTTTCTACTCTCAGCATTTAATGGTAGTTTGGATACCTACAGAATGATACTGTGCTACGGATTGTGTTTTTAGTTCATCTTCTAAGCCCTATTTATTTCTTCTTTTCAAAATCTCCTCCCATTTTGCTCTTTCTTTTCTATTTATTCTTAAATTAAATCTGTTTTCTATATGGAACAATTGTCAGTCTTGACTGGCATTCTATTTAATACAGTGTCACCAAGAGAGAATAAGTAATGGATATGGATTTATTATCAAAGAATCTATTTAATGGAATAGATTTAATGGAATCTACTTAAAAGTTTAACAATAGCATTTAAAAGCTTAAATAGCCCTGAAAAGTCATTAATCAATTCAACATACTCTCAATGTACAGATGAGGACGCTGCAATCTAGAGAAGTAAAATAAGTTTCAAGTGTTCATATACCAGGGCTAGAACTTGGTTCTCCAGGGCAATATTCTTTGCCTAGTCATTATTGCAGTATTCTTTTTCTCCAGATTTTTTTTTTTCTCTTTCAAGTTTGACTCCCACTTCCATTAGGAAGCATTGAATTAAATCTGAGATTTAGGTGCAATTCTGCTTGGGTAGATCATGTTGGACTACATTAGTGATGAAAATGAGCACTTGTGTGTGCCTTGGGCTGAAAATTAGTCAAGGCTAATGGAAATCATTCACTGGACCTAAAAGCAATTTAGCATTCTTTTCTTTTTGCTCTGGTTTTTAAAGTAATCTGTATATGTGGAGAGTTCTAAGTGGATCTTAAAGAGGCAGGTGTTTATATTCTCTGAAGCCACATGTAAAAACACTCTTGTTTTCCATGGGCTTGGGGTATGAGATACATACACCACACACACACATATACATTTCTATTTAAAAATGTATATGTGTATGTGTATGTATGTGCATGTGTGTGTACTTAAGATGTCACGGATTATGTTTGAATCAACTTGACTCCAACTGTATGGGGTACAGTGGAAATAAAAGCTGGAAGAGATACGTAGCTCATGCAAACCCGCTTAAAATTAAATTTGGGTGGGCCAATTATCACTAAACAAGGATTAACTGTGTTGAATAGGTGTTGGTTTCAGTCCCATCTTCCCTCTTACCCTCAAACCCAAATTAATACTTCATTTTTGAATTAAGGCTATATAATAGATTAGCTTTAATTTGTAATGATTAGGGTAGGGACTTTGGAGCAGGGATCTAAAAAGCATTGCATTTCAGAATTAAATGTTCAGGAAATATCAGTACAGCAATTGTTTAGAGCCTGACAGATTTGGTGGCAATTGCAGAATGCTAATTCATATAGATAATTGTCCAATGGTAGGAGATGAATGTAAAAGTTATTCAATTAATTAATTTTTCTTTTCATTTATTTCTGATCTCATTTTCTCCCATATCCTGCTTGCTTACTGAGTTCCAGATATATTGACCTTGTTACTGTGGTATGTGCCATTCCTTTGTCTGGAATACTATTGCTCTAGAAGGTCACATGGCATGTATTCTCACATTCTTTAGGCATCTGCCCAAGAATCACATCTTCAGAAAAGCCTTTGTTGGTCATATTCTCTGAAATAGCACTCTAACGCTCTTAATTCCTTCTCCCTGCTTTACATATTTTCATAGTATTTATTGCTAACAATTTTTAATACATTGGTTTGTTCATTTGCTTTTGTCTGTTGTTCCAGTAGACTGTAAGTTCCATGAGAATGGGGACTTTGTTTTGTTCCTTGCTTGTCCCCAGAGCCCAGAACAGTGGCTGTACTAAAAGCTTAAATTTTTTTTTAAATACATGACTAATTTCATGAGCAAATATGATCTATTTCACCTTCATGGAGCACCTGCCGCATGCTGCAACATGTGCCTCTGAAGGGGTCTGGGTTATAAGCTGGGTTATCTATTCTTTTTCTAAAACTTCTTTTTCTTTCAAAGAAGTTGAATCTGAAGAATTTTGTAACTTTGGATTCAGTTTTTTACTATCAAATTAAAGCTAAAAATGCTGCCAGGAAGGAGGGAAAGCCAGATTGGAGGGGGAGGAGGCGAGAGGTAGAAGAAGGGGAAGCAGAGAGTTGGGGGAGGAGATGGCTGAAAGATCCAGGAAACCTGAGGAGAGGCAACAAAAACCAATTAAAGTTAATGAACTACAGCTAAGCTTTTTATTTTAGTTTTTTTTTTCCCCCTCACAGTATACCAGCCCTAACTTGGAATTATTTTTCTTGGAGAGACACTTTCAAAAAGTAGATTATTTCCTTCCTACCCCCATGTTCAGCAAAAATAATATAACACTTTAATCAACAAAAGCATGAGGGTATGTTTTGTGCAGCTATCTAGTGGATTTGTCACTTGGCCTTCAGCCTTGGTTCTACCACCTACTAAATTCTGGCAAAATCCCAGAATGTCACAAATTCTGTTCTCCTCTATCTTCACATAAGCTGAAAGTCAGCCCTACTGAGTAGTTATCTGGAGGCAGGAGGCGGAGGTCCAATTGTAGTATCTAATATTAGAAATAGAGACGCCTCCAATGGTTTTTGGCAGACTGAGCCTAGAAAGAGTGGCTCTGGCTCTCCCACTCAAACGTCTTAAATAGTTTATATATCTGTTTGATTAATTTGGCTGGAAACATGATTGCAGTTAATGTATTAGGTATAAAAGTTTAGAGGAAGATTCTTATCTCAATGATACCCATTCTCTAGAATAACTTATTCTATCAAACCAGCTATGTTTAAATGACGAATCCTAATGATAATGAAACACCATCTTATGTTTATTGAGTGCTTTTTTATTATCCACAGAAACCCCCCAAATTTTGAATATGAATGAAATATACTTCACTAACATTTTCTATTCATTCAACATTTTGGCAAAAATACCACATTCAAATTTATAACTCCATTCTATAATGCAAAAAATGGTATAAATTTATCTAAATTACTTCAAGGCATTTAAAATCTGAGCTTCTGACATGCAGCATTTGAAGTACATTTTCAAATACTCTGCTTTCACAGTAATCCTGTTCTCAACTTCTTGCCTTCACCTCAAGCTTGAAACCATAGAATTTTTGTCTATGTTCTTTCACAGCTCCCCACTTCATTCCATTAATTCCTTTTTGGATTCCTAAATGATATAGAATAGTTGTCTTCTCTCATAGAATTTAAGAATCATAAAAGTAAGAGTGGCCTTACTGAATATTTGGCTGAATGTTAACTTGTCTCTCCATCTCCCCAATTTCTTCTCCTCTATGTTTGACAGAGGCTTCAAAATCCCGGGGTACTCACTGTTGCTTGAGGAAGCCCATTCTTTGCTGGGAAAGTCTAATAATTAGAAGGTTGATTAAAAACACATATACTATAATTTCTACTCATTGATCTTAGCTCATTTGGTGATTCATTTACTCATTCATTTATTCATGCATGCATTCAAAAATCATTTGTTGAAATTGTACCACATAGAGAGGCTATACTAGATCAAAGCCTGAGAGTATCACAATATTAGTCTATTCGAGTACATATTACCTTCCTTTTTAGAGTTAGAAAGAAAAAAAACCCCTACATTTGTAAATATAAATATCCCCACTTCTACTTATCCTGACACAATATAATTTTAAACTCTATTCTGTTTCTGGTCACTCTCCTCCAGAAAAGCCTTTGTATGTCAATATCGCACTTAAAATATACATTCAAACATGAGTGGGTTTTTTCACATTTAAAGAATAGTAAAACTGTTACCTCCCACATTTGAACACATGCTTTCTCTTAATATAAAAATATAAAAGTGGGTTTTTTTCCTTCATATATATTTCAGTGTTGGTCACCATTTACTTTTATATTATCTAAAAACTTTAGATTTTGAAATCAAGATAAAGTACAATTAGGTCAAGAATTCTCTATCTTGCATTTGTATAGTGTGTATGTATGAAAGAGAGAGAAAGACGGAGAGAGAGAAACTAAGAGATATTAACTCTCAACCTTGTTTTTTACATTTTTCCATATTAAAGTTATCTTGTCAAAGAATTATTTTTCCTACCTATATAAAGAGTGCTTACAAATAATGTAAACAACATGAACATACCACTTACCAATAGAAAAAGAACAATGTCTAACAAACATACATATTCAGCTCTCAGTTATAATAAAAATGTAAACTAAAACTTCAATAAAATACAACTTTTTTCCTCACCAAATTGCCAAATGTTGATTAATTTGTTTTCAAATTTTGATTCAATACTCATGGTAAAGAAGCTAAATGTATTCATTTACTACTTGTCTAGGTACAAATATAGTAGTTACAGACTTTGCAGAAGCCAATTGGAAAATATAGAGGAAGAGGTGATCATTAATAATATTTCTTGGATAATATTCTAAAGAAACAAATGAGAAATGGGATTAATTATTTATGCACATAACTGTTTACTATTACTTAATGACAATAAAATTTGAAAGTAGTTAGACACCCAATATTAGAAAAATGGCTAAATGAATCATATAACCAGTGAAACACTGCAGTTATTTACTCCCATTTCAAAATATTTAATAACATGGAAGACCCTTTCATTATAATCTCAAGGGAAGACAGTGAGGTATTAAATTATATCTAAAGTGTAACTTTCATGAGTTCAAGTGTGTTTATCTGTTCTATTTATAGCTGACTGTCTCCATTGCCTAGAATATTGCCAGGCACTAGCAGGCATGCTGTGCATATATGTTAAACGATATGATGAATGGATATACAGTATGTTTCCACTTAAAAATACATGTACACACATACACACAATATAAGAAGAAATATCATCAAAATATCAGCAATGTCCATCTCTTGTGTGTTGGGCTTTACAAAACATTTTTATATTTTAAGTAGTTTCAAAAATTTATGTAACCAGACAAAGTTTACTGAACCAATAGCCTTGTTCTCTTTAACAATAATTCCAAAGTGTGTAAATATTTTTTATTTGTGCTTTTGTAGTTCAATTCTGAAGCCATCCCTGATAAATTTAGCATATTTGCCTTTCAATCATACACTTTCTGAATAGGATGGAATCTTATACAGTATTAGATCATTCCCTTGAATACACTTGGGAACAATTATCTAAACTATTTTAAACCCGCTTTCTATCAACTGTATTAGAATGTGGGAATCAGACCATCGTCTTCTATCTTGTTCATGATGATTTGTTGTAAAATGTTGTCAATAGCTTCTTGGTAGCATAGGAGCAAAGGGAGAATTTCCCTTTTGCCCTCGGAAGGTTTGCTGAAAAATCAGCTTACGAAAGACAGATTAATTGAAGAAGACATAACAAATTTGTTTGATCATAGTTCTACGTGACATAGGAGACTTCAGAATGAAGACTCAACCCCCCAATGGGGTACAGAAGCTTTTGTACCATCTTGAGTTTACAGAAAGAAGGGGACTGGGATGCTGGCAAAACAGGATATAGGAGGGGGGAGAAGAGAAATTCTGTTGAGGAGCAATAAATGATAACAAGGGAGAATTCAATGGGCTACAACATACCATGCCTGGGAGAAAGTCTGTTGGACCTGCCGAAAGGACAATGATTTGTAAAAGAAGTCTGTCCAGGTTTGTCAACAGACTTTAGTCTTCGTTCCTGTGATACGGGTTCAGTTCATAAAAACTTAGGGAAGGTAATTGTTTTCTTCTTTGGAAGGTCCGGACTTTAGGGAGATAAGGGAAATTCAGAGAATAATTTTATCCTATGCTTTGGGAGAGAAGGGGCTATAGAGTAGGGAAAATCAGAAAGACTTTGAGGCTTTTTGTTTTCAGCTCAGCACATACAAAACGCTGTATTTGGGGGTTAGTGGTTTCTGAGCCCCCGCAGTAGCGTAATAGAGCATGTATATAGATTTCATCCTGACTTGTATGTCTAGTGAGTTTCTCAGAAAAAGAAATAAGATTAGTTCAGCTTAGTTTGATTTTAGAGATCCTTGCAGCAATTGTCTCCTTTTCTTAAATTTTTATAATCCAAATATTTGAAGATTTTTAATCAGTTCCAGAAGTTTGTGTGTATTAATATAATGTCAAACTTAACTTTCTCTTCTTTCCAGAATCTGCATTTTTGAATATGGGTAAAACATCTGCTTGTCTCCTGAGTAGCAACTAGGACCTCTCCCTGATACTATTTATCTATTTGAATTCACCAAGAGTAGACATGCTTTCACGTCTGCAAATCTTGAGTAAGTTGCTTTTCCCAGATAACCTTAGAGATATCATTCACTTTCCCTGGATGTTGTTCATTTAGCTTTAGATGTTTAAATACATTTTAAATGGTAATATGCTTTTTTACTATACTTTTGCATTTTTTATTTTCTGATTCAATGCTTATTTTGCATTTCCCAGTAGGAGCTCATTCTATGGGTTATGGAGATAATGCACAGAAAGGATTAAGACTCCTTTGTTCTTGCTTCCCTATGAAAACTGACAATAACACCATTACCTCCTGAGATTATTCTTTAATACCCCCACACAGCTAAATTTTCTGTGCCATCTCCTACATTTCTACCATATTGGAGAGACGATATGTTTTCTTTTAACTTTCTATTTTGAAATAACTTCAGAATTACAGAAATGTTGAAAAAAAAACTAGGTCATTAAATATGAAATGTCTGATTTCGAATCAAAAGTGTAGTTTATTATATCTCAAACGAGAAGCAGTACAATTAATCAAAGTATGTGCTTAAACTATCAACACAGTTTTGCCACCTTAATGGTAGCTTGTTTATGCCAGCAGTGAAGAAGCCTGGAAAGCTAGTGGTGATGAAATTGTGAAAGGTGTTTTCCACAGCTTCTTGAGAGTTGAATATTTTTCCTTGCAAGAAGTGGTGCAAAGCCTGCAAGAGGTGGTAGTCAGTTGGTGCAAGGTCTGATGAATATGGTGGATAATAGAATGTTTCCAAGTTCAGCTTCCATACTTTGAGCAGCATTGCTTGTGCAACATGTGGTCAAGCATTGTCGTGAAAGAGGATTGGCCTGTCTCTATGGACCAATCTTGGCTGCTTAATAGCAAGCATCCTCATTTCACACATTTGGTTGGAGCAGACATCTGCTGTAATCGATTGACCAGGTTTCATGAAGCTGTAGTGGATACCACCAGTGCTGGACCACCAAACAGATGCCATTCGCTTTTTCTGATGAATATTCGGTTTTGGACTGTGTTTCGGCACTTCATCTTTATTCAACCATTGTGCCGAATGCTTGTGATTGTCAAAAAGAATCCATTTTTCATCACATGTAACAATAGGATGTAGACATGCTTCACCTTTATGTCGTGACAACAAAGAAAGGCAAACTTCAAGACCATTTCTCTTCTGACATTCATTTAATTCATGTGGAACCCATCTATCCAGCTTCTTTACCTCTCCCGTTTGTTTCAAATGGTCCAATATTGTTGGAATAGTAATGTCAAACCTTACCGCTAACTCGTGGGTGGGTTGAGATGGATTTGCTTCCTCCACGGCTTTCAGCTCATCATTATCCACCTTGGTCTTAGGTAGCCCATGTGGTTCATTTTCAAGATTGAAATCACTGGAACGTAACTTCTCAAACCATCACTGTGCGTTCATTAGCCACATCCTCCCCAAACACCTCATTGATATTTTGAGTTATCTGCGCTGCATTGGTTGCATGACAGAACTCACATTCGAAAATAACAAGAATTTTTGACTTAGCTGCAGTTTCACAAAAATTGCTCTTAAAAAAAATCTGAAAGATAATCAGAAGCCAGGACGTGCATTTGAAAGATTGAGGATGTGCCTTCACAATAAAAATAAAACAAAAGTGTCAAAGTGAAACGTCAGAGACATCAACTGTCAAACTTAGTACTTAAGGAAATCGGACATTTCATATTTAATAATGTTGAGAATGTTTAGTAATTAACCTTCGTTTAAATTCCCTAAATGAAAACCCCACTTCCAACCCCCTTTCTTAAGAGTTTTGAAAGTAAGTGCAACTAAGCTGCCTCTTCACATCTAAATGTTTCTGTATTTAAAACAAAAACAAAATTCAATTCTTTTATACGGCCAGAGTATAATATAAATCAGGGAATTAGCTTTGAGCTAACATTATACTCTAGTATTATAATAAAACATATAGTAAATAATAGTAAAGAAACATATTCAAATTTTGCCAGTTATTCTAATAATGTTTATAACAAAATGATTTTTTTTCCTGCACCAGGATCATGTTGTATTTAGTCGCCATGTATCTTTAGTCTCCTTTATTCTGGAATAGTTCTCCAGTCTTTCTTTGTCTTTCACAACTTTGATATTTTTAAAGAGTATAGACTAGTTATTTTGTAGCACGTCCTTAAATTTTTTTTTGTCTGATGTTTCTTTACGATTAGATTCCGGTTATGCATTTTTAACAGGAATACCACAAAAGTGATGTTGCGTCCTTTTCAGGAGGCACATGATTTCCATTTGTCCCATTAATGGTGAATTAACTTTGATGATTTGGTTAAGGTGGTGTCTGCCAGTTTTCTCTGATACTTACTATTTCCCCCTTCATAATTAATAAGTACCTTGTGGGGAGATACTTTCAGACTTTGTAAATATCCTGTCTCATGAAATATTCACCCTCTAGTTTTAGTATCCATTGATGATTTGTGCCTGAATCAAATATTACAATGATTATATCCACATGGTGAATTTCTGATTCCAATTATTTTTACATTCTTTAGTTTTCATTTTTCTATAAAGATGAGCTATTCCTTTTCCCCTTTTGAATTATATATTTACTTCTTCATATTATAATGGCCTCATGCATTCTTATATTTATTTCATTCAATGAGTTATAAAGTTACTAAAGTATTATGATTTATTTTGATGCACAATTTGTCACAGATTTGGCCAATGGGAACCTCTTTGAGCTATTTTTGTGTATTTTAACATGTCCTCATTTTGAGGGGAAGAGGGTAAAGGGAGCGATTTTTTTGTCTGGACTCAAAAATGTTTCAAGTGCATCTTATATTTTTTCTAGACCAAACCCTAACCTCATCCAATTTTTCCAAGAAGTAGTCTTTCCCTTTAGTATAAAATGATGTTTAGAAACCAAGGTGTGGATGCCAGGTGTGGTCATTGCTCCTAAAGTATCATTGTTTCTAGGCCATTTCAGGAGACACACATACAATATACGTATATACACACAGCTGTATCTACTTCATTAACTCTCTGTCTATCCATCTGTGAGTTCATGTGGACACCTTCAGTCAGAGTTCCTCCCACTCTTCCTTCTTTACACAGTTGTAATTCTCTCCTCTGATAATGAGACATCTGTCTGGCTGCCTATGTTTTGGTATGTTAGAAAAGACCTGCTTTCCTACTTGAAACCCTTGACAAGTGCTAGGTTACAAATTAAATCATTTAGGATAGGGTCAAACAAAGTGGTCATAGTATATTGGAGACAGTTATGGAGAATACTGAATTTCTTGAATATTTTCTCACTTTCTTTTAATATTAATATAATATATTGCCCCCCCCTTACCCCTTGGGTTTTTAAACATCCACACACTTAGATTATTTTAAAGAGTATCTTCAGATGATAGTTTCACTGTTACCACTGAGGGTCTTTGTCTATTGAGTAGCTGATGTGAATCTTTGACTGCATTGGTGTGCATTGAGATCAGGAGCCGTGCGCCAAGGGCAGGCCGGAGGACCAGTCCAACCTAGGCACAGCAATAAGGGGATCCATGTCTGTAAAGAATTTAAAAACAATAATAAAGCCAAATAAAATCAGCCTGATTTGTATTATAACTGTGCCTCAGTAGTGTTAAATCTTTTAGTGATAAAATAATTTTCCTTGCTGTGGTGGAATGCTCCTAACTCATCTTGACTGGTATATCGCTCAAGGTCAGTCAAAAATGATTCAGCTGATACTACATGAAAATATAGCTTGACTGTGGCATTGTCACCATGTTCTTCCACGTGCTTTCAAAATAATGTTTTGTATTTATTGAAATTTCCTTGTGAAGAATTCTTTTGTAGTTACAATCTCTTGTTATCAGATTTAAGATAGTGAATAAATTGCTACAATTATCATTTCTCAAATGTGACCCTTTTAAAAGAAAAATGCAGTCTCATTACTCATTTGGATGTACATCCTTGAACCCTAGTTTGAGAAGGAATGATTTCAGAAACATGTTTAGTCTTTAAAAGTAGCTTGTTCAATTGTGAAGGAAACTTCAAAGAAGTTTCTTTATAACTCGTTAAGTATTATTTTAAAGGTTATCATCAAAATAACAGATAATATACAAAAAATATTCTTATGGACCTTTCTAATTCTCAAGAATGCATTCTCAGATCCTTGTCTGAGAGATCCTGGGCTAGATTTTTAAATTGTCCTCTGTGTCATTCAAAGAAACATCGCACACATACTTTTTTCTGGAAATGCTATTGGATCTAAGAACATCTGCAATAGTCTAAAACATGTTTTCCCCAGCATTTTGCTTTAATCTTTCCATAGATATGAGATATGCTCACAGATTCTGTGATATATTAGTTAATGAACAAACACAATTTATGCCTATGTCTTAAGTAGTGTCAATCTGAATAGAAAATATGTTAATTTGTTAACATTCTTATATTCTTCTTTTAAAATTATGAAGAGTTCCTGAAAAGAGATTGGGTCATGACAGAAACCATTTTTGAGCAAGTGCCTTTGATCACTAAAATTTTGGAAAAGATAACCCTAACTAATTGTAAGAAGCAGGTCCTATTACTTTAGAAAGCGACTATAGGAACAATATCTAGAATCTGACTTCCAGATAGGAAACAAAACAATTTCAGGTTAGAAGAATAGTTACTTCCTACACTATGAGTTGGAGAATTAATATTTAAAATTGGTTGACTGAATTACCACAAATTTAAACGTTTTTCTTCCTTATGCTTTTAGGAGAATAGAATTCTCTGAGGCTATCTGGGACTCTTAACTGGTTTTTGCAATGGGAGCAAAAATGAATGATTGTTCTATTTATTGGTAAAACTTATTAACTGAGACATTTCTAGTTTTAGAATTTATTTAATTTGATTTCGATCTATCTCTATTCAGAGACGGAGCTTAATTTGAATACCTATTTAAAATGGAAGTGTACAGTGTAAACTCTTTGTAAGATTTTTAACATTTCTGAACTATACTTAATTAAAAACTTTGGAAGACTTTACAACATTGTTTGGATGCCAATGGGTGTCCTTAAACCAAATTCATTTTAAAATAAGACTGCATTTAACTCAAAATATTAAGCACTTCAAAATCTCTACTAATTCTGATCAACTCTTCCTTAACAAAGTCACAGCATACATCTTTTACTGCCTGAAAATTGGATTCCAATCTAATTCTCTCATTAACTAGCCTTATGAGGTTGAGGAATTTACTTAACCTCTCTCAATCTCAACTTAATCTTGTAAAATAAAAATATTAGCTCCTCCTCAGCCCACCTCACAATATTATTGAAAGATCAAATGAGATTAGTGAATTTGAAAATGTTTTGTAATTTGCAAAGCATTATGTAAATTTATGCATTATTTTAATTTTTGCATATACAAAATATTTTAGGGACCTGTCTATATTTGAATTCAGTACCTACTAAAACTGGTTATCTAGAACAGTATTTTTCAAACTTGAATGTGCATCAGAATCACCCGGAGGGTTTGTTAAAGCACAGTTTGGTGTGCTGGTTCCCTGTGTTTGGGTAGATCTGGAATGTGGCCTGAGAATCCATGTTTCCAACAGGTTTCCAGGAGATACTGCAATTGCTAGTCAAGGAAACACACTTTAAGGACCACTGATCTAGAATTCAGGGCTATATTTTCCCATATGTAACAAATACCTAGTAAACAATACCATTGAAAATACTGAAAATAAACTACATTTACCTCATTAAGTACTTTCATTATGCTTTTCTCCTTAAGTTTTAATCTTCATTTCCAGTAAAATATTAGCCCTATTGAATCAGACTTGAAGGTATTAATATTTTATGATAATCTTCATTATATTTTGTGCTATAGCTTCTTAGCTCTGATCATGAGACCATGCTCAATTGAGCAGATTCCATGGCTGAGAATATTTGTCCCAATATTTACTGCCATCTGAACATGGTGACTCTATAAATAGGTACTTTACTTCCTTTGTGCGTTTGCGATTTTTTAAATTAAAAAGGAAAATAATAAACATTCGGTCTTTTCCAAAAAGTCAGATACTCCCCAAAAGAGATGATTTAAATCAGAGAGAATGGCAGACCTCTGTTATTTAGTTTCCTACTCACATGCAAGGGATATATATGTTGTGAATTAAGTTATTTTTCAAAATATCTTGCCTTTTTATACTTTGGGAAGTCCATATACATTTCAATAAATCTTTAGACAAATTATGGTAAATCTCTCTGAAAATAAACTTGCCATGGGAATAAAAACTATTACTAGGGAAAATTTTGATGACAAAATAAAATTATATATACTTGAGGCTATGCAAAATAGAATGGGAGCATGTAGAAATGATCTACTTTGATTAAGGTGCATTGACCTTAAAATATATGGTATGTATTTTCCTTAAAGTGACCCTAAATGTACTGAGAGCAAAATGACTTGGATAGTAACTTTGGTTTAAGTTTTCTATTTAAAAACCAGATTTTAAGATCAAGGCTTTAGGGAAGTTGGCTAAATTAGATGATTTCTTTTTTCCCTTTTATGTGTATTGTTTTACCGGGGACAGATTCCTTCTTAAATTAGACTAGTTCTTTTCATACAGTGTCTTCAGGAAGTAGAGTTGGACCAAATGGCAAGAAATATCATCCACAGAGTTTATGCATGTTGAAATGCGTGGCTGAAAGAAAAATATATTTTGGCTATTTTTATGGCTCTGTAGGAAAACATACCTTTCAGTTCTCTACTCTCAGCATGAATCATCAAAGGAAGCTGGAAAAAAGTAATGGTCTAAAAGTTTGCAAGTCTTCACAGTGTATGTGATTGTCTCTTGAAGAAGGTTATGTCAAGGTGGTTTGGCTCTCCTAGCACATGGCCACCTCATGCAGACGTTATGTAAAACACCTGGAACATAAAAAACACATTTTAAAAACAAACATTGGATGAATTTTGAAAGTGAATTTGACTTCGCTTCAGGAATCATATTTCCTAGACAAGAGGCCTAGGTTATTGTAATTTGGCCAAAACAGAAACCCAGCTTTATTTTTAAGAAACCTCAGACTGCGAAGATTAGAATCTGGTAATTCATCTTTGTTAAAACACTTTTGAAATGGTATCAATGAAATTTTATAACTATCCTACTTTAATCTAGGTGAGGAGTCACCAGACAAGCAATACATTATAATTTGAATTGTAAGTTGATAAAATTCATCTTCAGAGAAGATTTCCTCCCATGGTTTATGAAATAGAAACCTAGTTATTATAGATCCAAACCAATAATATCCCTAGATTTCTCTTGCTGATAAAACTATCCCCTTATTCCAAGGGCCTCAACTTAGTGAAAGTCTGCAGTTGAAAGTCAAGAAATATGTTGAAACCCAGGATAATAAGCCATGTTTAGAATGCCAAATAGAATTACACAAAAGGTACAAGCCAAAGAATCCATGCAGAGTTACAGAGGAGGAGAATCTGGCCTGCGGCTCAGGTTAGAAAGCAAAAAATGAAACAGAAAAACAAATATCATCTGCTGTGTGATAATGGATAAAGAAGTTTTGTAATGGTAGCAGAAGAGGTTTTTATTGTTCTCATTTAGACATTGGGTCCAAGATGTCCAGTCTGTTTTTTCATATTTTTCAAATCAGGTGTTTATTAACCCATGTTAACAGACTGGCTGAATCTAACATACATCAGTCTTTCCTGTTGGATTCTTTGAATAGAAAAATCTGACTCAAAGTTGAGTTTGTGTTTTATAACTTAATTTCTTTACAATACTTTGTGGAACATTTGTAGTATCTCTAGGCACTAACCTGGTACTTAAATAACACCCCCCCCCCCCACAGAGAGATGGTTCCTTTCTATATGTGTGACTAGATATTATATCTTATGATATATCATTTGAAATCTCACAGTTTGAGCATATGTCTGCAATTCCTCTTCTTGGAGTCTTTTTTTTCCAAATAATTTCTTTTTTAGTTTGGATTACATGTACTATTGCCTGGTTGACAAACCAAGTGACTCAGAAAGACATTTTTCTTGATTACTACGTAAAGATGGATAGAGGTAAATGATTCACACACTTGTGTTCTGCCTTTGATGATAAATGTCAAAGATCCATTTTTGCTTCCCTCTCTGTGCAATAATGGTAATGACCATCAACTTTCTCTACTTAGAATTAACTTTCAAGGCAATTTCTTTGGAATCACAGCTACCGATTACTGAAACACTATTCATTAAAGTATAACTAAATTGGTTTAGGAATTAAGTTCAATTACTTGAGTGGTAAAATTTTGGTTTTACTTCTTTATGGTTACTTATAATTTAGTAGATGTTTGTGAAAAATAAAAAACAATTCCAAAAGTTGGTTTAAATACCTCCACTGTCAGTAGCCTCAAATTTTGCCACGTGGGCCATTAATATTCTAAACATTAATTACATCAAATGTAAATGGGTTTCAAAGTTTATTCCAAACTGACTGTGTAATTTCCATTTCTGTCTATTTTTCTGTGTGCACTAAATTGGGTTGATATATACACCTCTGTTCTCCTTACATTTATATTAAATCCCCTAATTGCAAAATTTAAAATTAGACCTGTCCTATTTTTGATTGAAATGTCAGATTCTTAGGAAGACACTGGCCTAATGGGCCTGTTAGTAATCACTCAGTCAATCAATACAAGTCTCCCCTTGTTTTTATCATGTCAGTTTAATACAGAATATCAGACTTTTCCCCTTCTTTGAAGTTCAGCAGCCCTTGCAGGGTGTTCAATATTGATCTGTGCTTTGTTTACCTTCTCCTTGTGGCATTTGAGAGGGGCTATGAAGTAATGATAGATTGTAATCCCTCAATTGTGGTAAGAGTGGATTAGGTTTTAGCCAATTACTGTTCTCCTGACACTAATTCTCAGAGGGCGGGGCTCATCTGGTGAGGTTTTCTCAGATCCTGCCAATCATTGTCAGGAGCTTTTAAATAGAAACACTTTTCAACACTTCACAAGCTCCTGAAAAAGACTTGTACATTTGTCTTTTGTTGTCTCTTTAGTTTTCTCACTGCTAATGACTACTGCCAAGAAGTATAAATGGAATGGCTCAGCTAAGAGAAGAATCTATCTGCGGTTTGAGAAGTCTCTCGCCCTATGACAATTTTTCTCTCATTTTGTGATTGAGTTGGGACAGAAAGTACAAGATAGGGAAACAGAGGCTCTCTTTCAGCTAATACAGTTGAACCACAATAGAGCAGTTGATTCCATAAGACAAGTTCCCTGACTGTCTTACTGCTTGAGATCTAGAAATTTAAACTGTTTGGGAAAGAAGGTTTACACCTGCTGAGATTAAATACGAATGTTTTGAATTCTTGAGAACAGGTCATATCTGCCTTCCATAATTTATGGAAATAAAAAGCAAAGTGACATCGACATTTTGGAATTTACAAAGGACCAAGGTTATAATATTAGCACCCGTGAAAAGTAGGATAATGAATTAGTACCCGTTTGGAGGGGCTTTCCTGGTTTTGTACTGGAAGTCCCATGTCCTGGGAGCCCCTCCATCCAGGGCAAACCAGAACAGTTCGCCACCCAAGAAAGAAATATGAGAATACTAGAGCCACTTTTGATTCTTTTTATTTCATTTGGTTTTTCTTGAATTAAGTGTTCAGATATGTGCATTAAGAATTTCATTATTGTATGTTTATAAGTTCACACATGTATTTCATATTTCCCTTTTATTCAATTATTTTTTTAATGATTTGGCAGATGCATCGTTGGAGAGGAGAAGACGTACAGAATATTCAAAACTATGAACTTCAATAACCTCTTTCATGGGGGAGATAGAACAGTTCACTTTCACAGGGGATTTTCTGAATGTAGGTCAAGGCATACTTGAACTTAGTCACTGATATTTCCACAATCATGCTTAGACACATATTTATTTCCTTAAAATCAATGTTCTGTAATCTGACCTGCTACTGGACAAAGGGAGTTATGAATTTGTCTTGAGAAATCCATGAAGTGAATGATCCACCTTGAAAGTTGATTTTATATCTCTATCGACATAGATGATATGTAGCTATGTTTACAAAAGTTGGCATATATGCAGAAACCAAGATGGGAATTTTAGTCTCTCTGGAATTTTGCTTAGATCAATTTAATAAAATATTCATGAAGATACATTTTCTGTGTTGCTCCTGATTGGCCCAAATCGAGTTGATGCAGTATATTGTTATAATGGTAGAGGAACTGAGCAATCAATAGTGGGGAAGTATTGGAGTACTGATATTCAGGGCCACATAGCCAGGACTCAGAAGTAAAACTTGCTTAAGATTGTGTCTTATGTGAGGCTGTCAGCATAAGAATGGTGGGGGTGGTAGGCCTTCAAATTTCAAATATCTATGGTAAAGGTGGAGAAAGAAATAGAGAGAGTTGAAGTAAAAAGATCCTTTAGTAAAATAGTTCCTCCTTAACCATGGTTTTATTTCCATGGTTTCAGTAACCTGAGGTCAACCGTGGTCAACCTCAATCCAGTTTTCTGAAAAGTAGGATAAAGGGGAGAAATGAGATATGAAATCAGAAAAACAGGATGGGTTTAATAGTGAGAAAGATTTTTAGTGACAGAGGATGTGGAACTGTAGGCAATGGAAGACAACGGATAGATTTTAAGAAAGAGAATGGAGATAACGGAAATGGAGAAAAAGAATTAGATCAGAGTCACTGATGGGCTCCACTCCATAGCACTTTGCACCTTATGGCTTGTGGGATGAAGAGAGAAGAGTTGGACGATTCTAAGTTTTGCAGATAAATGAATGAGAGAAGAATGACTGGTTCACATGAGTAGAAATGTTAGGGGAAAGAATAGATTTTTATGGGGAGATGGGTGTTGAACATGTGGAATGTCAAAGGGCAGTAGGGTAGTCAGAGGCGGCTATCTTGACAGGAGCTGGGGAGATAGCTGTGCAACTTTTTTTTCTGAACAGAGACAAATTCAGAAAGACAAGAAATAATTTCTTGGGGGAATATATGTGAATATATATATACACACACATACAAATCTATTTAAATACATATTGATATATATAAACATATATTTGCAGCTAAATTGTACATAAGCATTCTTTTGCTATTTTCTTACTATTACAGAAGGATTTTTGTTTGTTTTTGGCTATTGTTTAAAAAATGACACAACTACACTGAATATTTTGTGGGTTTTGAGAACAGGAAGTGTAGGGACAAATAATTTGGAAAATTTCCCAGTGTAAATTTAATTGGCATCAAAGTTTACTCTCAACCTAAGACCCACAATATCAGACCCCTTAGAAGAGACTAAGGTTCTGGTTAAAGCAAAGAAAGGGTGGTACCATTAGGACTGCTGGCTGGGGAGAGGAGGTTCTTGGTTAGTTGCAGAAAATGTGCCAGCATGGTCAGAGATGGGAGGAGCTTATGGTTTCAGAATACTATGTAAATAACTGAAAGGCACTTTTCACCTGCTAATAAACATAGTATCAAGAGGCAACATACTTGCTATGTCACTTTTCTAAGAGAAGAACAAGCGTGGAGGTGTCTGGAAATCTTTATTTCAGGGTTGTTTTTCCATCATGTCTTTGCAACATACACTCTAATGATTTCTGTATGAAACCCTAAATATATCCTCACCAGCAGTCACCTCTGTAGCTAAGCCCTATAGCAGTGGCATATTTCCTACCTCCATCAGTGGCTGCGATGATGGAGGAACTCTTGGTTAGAGAACTGTATCAGAAAGGATAGGCTAGTCCATGCTGCAGTTACAAATACACCCTGTAATCTCAGTGGCTTAACACAACAAAGCTTGGGGAAGGGCAGCGGGGATTCTTCTCCACGCAGTGACTCAGAGGTCCTGTTTCACTCCATTTCATGCCTCTACCATCTCATACATTGCTTCCAAGGGGGTCACCAAAGGGAAAAGGATTTTACAGGAGTCACTATACTCTAAACTGCCTCAAACTGAACGTGATTCACTCCCTGCTTATAGCTCTTGCAGGGCAGAACAAGTCAGGTAATTCTAATCTAACCCTAAGGGAGGGTGGAAAAGGTAGAGGATAATATGGATATTTGATAATTAAATGTTTCTGCCGTGGTCTAACCTTCCAGTCACAATATATCCCCTTGTTCCTTTTATCCCCTTTATAAAACAAACTCAACCCCTTCCCAGGGGTTTAATCTAAAATGTGTTCAGTCATTGAATCCAACTTAAAGTCCAAGAACTCTGGATTCATAAGAGCCTCTGAACTAGGTCCAACCATGTCTTCATTTTTTCCAACATCCTATGAACTTCAATGACAAATTGTATCTGTCTTCCACTCCAAACACAACAGTGGAATACTCTAATTAGGAAAAAGAAAGGATTGGAAACAGCCCACAGTCCTTGATGCATAGCAAATCTGAAGTCCCATTGCACAGATAAGGTGAAGTCTCCCTATCTTGAGGGGTGAGGGGGTGGGCAGGGAGTGGGTGGGAGTTTCCTTAATTAAGTCATGATTGTGCTCTATTTCTCTGTCCATTGTTCTCAGTGGTCCCATGTGAGTGGATGTTGAGGAATGTGCCCTTTTTAACTATAGCACCTTTTTCTCGGCTCACTTCCTGCTCATGGAAGGCTGGAGGCCAAAGAGTTGTTTTAAGTCTTGAGCAGAAAGATGATGTCTCAACCGGTCATGTAGTTTCTTTGGCAGTGCAGTTGCTTTACAAAACCGACAAGTTTCAAATCTATATGCTCCCAGTGAGTTTTGTATTTCAGAAGCCCACCCAAAATTCGTTTTTAGACCTTGTCCTTTAATGTGCTAAATGTCTTTGCTCTTAATACCTTTTTCTCTTTCAATTTTATAGTGGCTATATTGAGGCTATTAGGCTTGAATTAAAAGACCATATCCTTAATTTAATTTTTGGAATGAATCATCTTATTAATTCAGAATGTTTGTCATATCGTAAATTAAAGGATGAACATGTTTACTGATATAGATTTTGGAAGAAACAATGAGGGTAATGACAGAAACATCGAAATCATCTACTTCTCTAATTCTCAATGCCCTGTAGGAGAGATTGTTGATATCTGGATACATTTCTTATTTTCATAAATTGGTGGAGTGGGAGACGGGGATGCTAGTGCTACTGGCTTCTAGTGGGTAAAGACCAGGGATGTTGCTAAACATCTTACAATACACAGGGCAGCCACACACAAGAAAGAACTATCTGGCCCAAAATGTCAAGAATGTCAAGGTTGAGAACTTCACCTCCCAACACACAGACTCAATTCTAGAATCACTGACCTTCTGTTACTCCAGAAGTTTTCAACAGTTTTTAGATAGATTAACAGTGCCCTTCGTTTTTTTTCAGTTGTCTTTGGAATACTCAGGATTGAGATTCTTGAAGATAAAGTCATTATCCAATGATGGTTCCCTATCTTGGAGGAAACCAGCTATACTTATTTTATAGATATGTGATATGCTTCCTTAACACAATCCTAAGCCCATAGCAGCTATCTAACAATATTTGTAAATGAGCTTTCTCTAGTATTTCTTGCAATAAAAGGGTGGCTTCTTCAGTACATTAACGTAAACTACTTACCCTTTAGAATAAATAAGAAGTCTAAAAACTTGACCAAATATCATCTTTCTGGAGGCTGAAAAACTTAAAGGTAAAATATTAGAAATATAGGCTGGGTGTCATGGCTCACGCCTGTAATCCTGGCACTTTGGGAGGCCAAGGCAGGAGGATCGCTTGAGGCCAGGAGTTCAAGATTAGCCTGAGCAAGAGCAATATCTCATCTCTATGAAGAATAGAAAAATTATCCAGGTGTGATGGTACGTGCCTATTGTCCCAGCTACTCAGGAGGCTAAATCAGGAGAATTGATTGAGCCCAGGAGGTTGAGATTGCAGTGAGCTATGATGACGTCCCTGCGTTCTAGCCTGGGCGACAGAGCAAGACCTTGTCTAAAGAAAAAAAAGAAAAAAGAAATGTAATTGATCAAATGTTATAGTGAGTATAGGCAAGAGTAAATAACAGAGCAAAAAGTTATACAGTTTTCATGAAAAGCAATATTACAATTGTGGTCCTAGGAAGTTAGTGACATTTTGACATGTTTTTGCATCTCTATTCTTGAAATTGTTTTGAGCAACTGATTATTAATCAGCATTTTCTTTCAGAAGAACTAATATTGTTGTGGGGGATTAACTTCACTTTGGAGTATACTACTTACTGAAAAAGACCAAAAAAAGCTATAAAATTAACTATATTCTACTAATAAGTTATTGCTTAGAATCACTTCATCTTATTTGCAAAAACAAAAAATGCTTTTTGAGTTAGAGGATTTATATCCTATCAGTCCTATCATCCATTATCTATACTTTCTCCATTTTTATTATGCGTGTTTTCTTCCAGTGCTCACCTTAGTTGAAAAGAGAAGGAATTATTGAACAAAATAACAAAATGCTCTTTGAATAATCTCTCTGCTCCTCAAAGCACGTCTTCATAATAAGCACAAACTTATATATTATATTTATTTTTCAATAAATATAAGGGGAATATATTGCAATATGCTACATTTCCTGTGCTCCCTATGTCTTGTTTCCATTTTGCCTGTTTTGATAGTTTTAGATTTGAGGCACATAAATTATCAGTTATTTTAAATGGTATATTATAGTCATTTCGCAGAGAAAAAGAAATCAGCCAAAAAAATAGAGCGGTTGTCCAATTTCTTATAAAACAGAATGTAACAAGTAAAATCCCAGTTTATTCACCTTGTTCTCTGCCCTAACATCAAACTATTCTATTCTATGCCTTTTTTGTAATTATGAGTAATACCCCAAATATTTTACAGCACAGTGATGAGTCACAAAGAAGAGAAACTATAAATACTTTTGTTCTCGAGAAACAATGAAGCTATATATTCTTTTCACATTCTCCCACTTCATACGCTGTTTTATCTAAGGTTAAGCTTTTTAAAAAAACACCTTTCTCCTACTTTAATCATTCCAATCTCCAGTACAAGTTATGTTTTCTAGTAAACTGTTTCATTTTATCTGATGCTTCATAAATGTGTCTAAATCTAGCTCATCATGCACTACTAGCTACACCTAATCATACACACAGCTCTGAGTTACTCCAATCCTATTTAAAGAAAAAGAACAAAAAATAAGAATGGCAGATGTGTTCATAATTAATATCCTACTGGGTTAATCAGCAGATTCTCAGGAATGCTATGAGACTTTTGATGTATTCAGAAAATCACTGCCTCGATCTATAGACTCTTTAAACACACACGTACAGCAGTTTTTGGAAGATGCGATCCTTGCAAATATGGTAGTCAATAATCCTAAGTCACAGACTTATCTCTTTGGATAACCTAATTCCTTGCTTGATTTTGTATCCTTCAGTGAGGCAGTTATCATTCACATTTATAGTCAATACTATGTGCAAGTGTTGCTGTTTACTAACATCATATTCAAAATTTCTTACACATATTTCAAGCAACTCAAAGTATAGCCCTTCTAAAACTGACTAAATGCAAACAAGATAGGCATCTCTTTTTTTTTTTTTTTTTGGAAATGGATATTTCAGAATTGTTGAATTGTTGATCATTCCTGTGCTTATGAATGTAGGGACATAAGAAGCATGGTAATTCATTGAAGGAGAAGAAGGAGGAAGAGTGGATTGCGTTATTGGAAAAACTCAGTCTTTACATTGAGATAACCCTGAGATGTAAGCTCAGTCTCCTGCTGTGCAAATCCAGCAATTGCCTAAGAATTCTGTCTTTGGTTAATTCATCTACTAATGTGGAATAATACTACTTCTGTCTTACAGTTTGAAATGTTGAGATTAAGCAGTGCTCAGGACAATAAAAAGTACAAAATTTAAAAATCCTATTTCATGGAGAATATGGCACTCTCATTGTAAAAACACTGCACTGTATAAAAGGAAAAGTTTAGTTATATATGGGTTGTACTTTGGTTTTGAAGTTGATGTATTCAGGTATGTGCCTGGCACAAGGGGGTATGCATTAAATGTTGAATGAGAAAATTCTGATTTATGAAGAAATCTTGGAATTTAACTAGGAATTTAGTAAAAAAAAAAAAAAGAATAGGAAGAGGTTCATTACCTCTCTCTTGACTATCTTTAGATTTAGGATTGATACAGTATTGTCTTTAAGTAGAAGGATAAACTATATGATCATTTTAAGTTTATTATACCTTGCTAATCATGTTTCGAGTACTCTCATTTTGTGTTTGATTAGTTAACACATCACCTTCACTACAACCTAGTGTTTCCATTGAAATGATATAAAAGTCTTTCTGAATAATAGAATTTACATCATCTCAGTCCCTGAGGGGACCAGGGACATAAGAAAATGAAGGATTGGGCACTTACACCCTACCATGTTTGGGAATGGGACATGGCACAGGCCACCCATGTGTCCCTTGCCTGGCAAGTATTTCTATGCCCAAGGGAAAGAGACATTAAATAGCAAATAAAGAACATTATGACAGGTTAAAAGTGAGATTGAAAAATAAAGCAAAACAGGTTATATTTTAGTACATTTAACTGCATTTTTTCCCCAGATTTTTTAAACAAAGAGGCTCCACATTTCCATTTTGCATGAGGCTTGAAAATTATGTTTCTGGTCCCTGTATATGTGGTTGAATCTTCAGATACTTCGTGATTCTGCCTGACCTGCCTGTGCCTTCCTTTGAGTTTGCATATGGTAGAATTAGTCCTGTCACTATGATTCTGTCTGTTTGACAAGCTTCTTTCTGTTTCCTACCTTAGGAACTTTATACTTGCCATTGCTCCCTTGCAGTACACCCTTCCTCCTTCTCGTCCTTCATTTCTGAGGGTATCACTTTGTAAGACAATCTCCTCTAAACCATCTAACTGAAGGAGCACCTAATACTCATTTCTATCACACCTCCCTCTTGTATTTTTTTCGTATGACTTCACTACTGTGTGCTTATTTTTTTATTGATCATTTTTGCTCAATGGGATGTAATGTATCATGAGAAAACATTTTGTTTATATTACTCAAAATGATACACCTACGCCAGTGAGTAAAAGTGGTCCCAGTGCATAGTAGCTACACAATAATTTGTTACTAAATAAATACACGCTATTCATTCATTCTAAAAATTTATAAAAGTTTTACTCTGGCAAAAGCCCTAGGATTTAAAGGGGATATTAATATGGCTGTTCTAGGGGGCTTCAATCCGGCTGGGAAGATGGAAGCAGATACATAATTAGAAATTGTACATAACTTTAATTATTAAAAATGAATGTGAATTATTTAAAATTAATGTTATAAAGTATCATAATATTTCTTGCATAGCAATAAAATAGAGTGGTTTAGAAAAATTTAGAGCACACAAGACCAGGGAAAATCCAGTTTCTGTATGGTTGTGTTTACATAGAGGAGGTCAGATACCCAAGAAGAGTAGCCAATGAGAGACTTAACTATGGGAACTTGGGTGAGGGGAGGCACGGGCCACAGTTTTTAAGGTTAATGGCAGAGGAATGGTTAAACCAGGAATAGTTTCCAGAATTGTATTCTGGGAATCAGAAGAGAACAAGTAAATTGATCCCCAAGAATGTGGATAGAGTTTCAGCCCCTAGTTATGTGAAAAATAGCTCAGTTATTAAAGGTCAGTACTTGTCCCAAGGCCATGGATGTGTTTGCTATATGTCAGTGCTTAAACTGTACCAAGCTTAGCCTTGAATTCATCTCCCAGACCTCCATGATCCTTCCCTTGATCCTACCATAAACTCTTTGCTTTGGAATTTATTCTTACCTTCTTTGTAGTTGACTTATTCAGGTTGTCTTTTTGGTCCTAAGCCTTCTTCCCATCAAAGATAGCTCCTTAAGTTTCTCATAGATCCATAGCCCCTATTGGTCTACAAGTCTTGAGGCCCTGAATTCTGATGCTGGCAATAATACCAGGTTTCCTTCTGCTCCAGGGGAGCAGCATGGACACTGGAAGTTTGGCCAACATGTGAAGCAGTAGACACGCAATGATGGTGAAATTACAAAGGCTGGATTTGACATCTATTTTTAAGTCCAGTTGAATACAGCAGATAAGTATCAGATTTTCGGAGGAACATCCCTCAATCCAGAATTTTGGAGTCACATAAACAATAACCTGGGTTATGACCAGCGACTCCAGGAAAAAGAAAAGTACCATATATTCCGTTTTGGTTTTAGGCATTTTCTTAAATCAGGCTCCCTAGAAGTAGAGCTTCAACTAAGACAATGCCTGAAACTAGAAAAGGCAGTCTGTGGTTTGAATGTTCCTCCCCTCTAAACTCATGTTGAAATTCAATTGCCATTGTAACAGTAGTAAAGGGCGGAACATTTAAGAGGGATCAGGCCATGAGGGGTTTTTCTCATGGGTGATATTAATGCCATTGTATTAACAAAAGGGCAACTTTGGCCCTCTTTTTCCTCTCTCGACGTCCTTTTGCTCTTCTACCATGTGAGGACAGGGTTCTTCCCCTCCAGAAGATACAACATTCAAGTTGTCATCTTGGAAGCAGAGACTGGGTCCTTACCAGACACCAAATCTGCCTGTGTCATGACCTTGGATTTTCTAGCCTCCGGAATTGTGAGAAAATAACTTTATGTTTTTTATAAATTACTCAGTTGGTGGTATTCTGGTATAGCAGCACAAAACGGACTGAAACAGTATATGTGATCAGGAGAAATCCATACCTGAGAGAGGAAGCAGGGTAGGGGAAAGGAAAAAGCTAAGCAAAGACTTGGTTTCAGCTATTTGACCTCAGCTCGATCCCACAGGAAAGCACTGAGCATAAATGGCATCACAGAGTCTGCCTTGAAGAAGTGGGGCTTTGTACCCCACATTAGTTATTCATTGGCTCAGGGGCACCCACTCTCAGTCATATCAGTGAGGTGATTAGAAGACCCTGTGGGATTGTCTGTCTGAAGAAGTTGAAATATGAGCTGTCAGCAGCAGCATCACAGCAGGTCAGGGGGATCCCTGAATATCTGGGAGGGATGCTAGTAGTGGCTGCAGTAGGGATCCAGCTGGTAGAAGTAGATACAGATGGATAGGAAAATGATTGCAGCCGGAGCACAGAGTCTTCACATCCTCTGGTAGTTGTCCATTTCAGAACAGCCAGAGTATATAATATTATAGGAATAGAGCAGGACCATGCACATATTAAATGCTATAGAGAGAACAAAGAAAATAAACTAATGTGCTTGGGCAGGTAAATATCGGAAACCTTTAAGACTCACAGATTTATCAGGTTTGTAGGCCCTAATTGCGATGCCTTAAGGAGAAAAAGGGTAATGAGAAATAGAGGGAAGGAAGCAAGAAATCCAGGAGAATAATGTCTAATGATTCACTCATGTATTGAGCATAAATTTATAGAGTTGAGATCATTTGAAATTGCTGTGATCCCATGGCATCACATGGCATATCAGTACTAGCAGAAAATTTATGTTAGATTTTCCTTGTATCATAGACACTATTTATTACTTTCATATATATTGCTTTATTGAAATTTTGAAATCTCTTTGAGTAGAAGAACTGTGAGAAGATGCACACAGAAAGAAGTTCACCCCTGAGAAGAACAAAAGGAATTCGTTTCAGAAAACTTTGGCTCTAAACGAGCTGTGTAAAACATGTAATTTTTTTAAAAAAATCACTGCCCATTGGATGAGGAACAAGATGTTTCTTTGTAGCTCCCATTCAAATGGACTGTTCTTATAATGATTGCATTAGAACTTTCAGAAAAAGAAAGTTAAATCATCATAGACAGAGGAATAGGTTTAAAGGATACACCAGCAGAACATAAATCTGTTGATCATTTGATAATAACTGTGACAAGTATTCGTAACATTGGACATGAAAGCAGCACGTTTTGAAAGATACACTTTGGATGCAGACGTTACGGGTTTAAATGATAGCTGTGTGACCTTGGGTAACTTATTTAAACCCTGAGTTCATTTCCCTAATCTGTTCAATGATTCTTGAAAACAAGTTTTGTTTTTTTTTTATTATTCCAGGGTTTTGTGAGGGTACAAACATTATAGTTACACTTTATGTCTTTGCCTCACCCAAGTGCGGGTTAAAGGCATGCCCTTCCCTCCCTTTAGTGCTCCCGGTGTCCTTTAGTTGTAGATTTGCCCCCCCATCCCCCTAATCCCTAGAGAGTATTTCTGCCATGTGAAAACAAGTTTTTATGAGGATAAAGTGACACATACAAGGTCTGTCTGGAAAGTATCCAGCCATTGTTAATAAAATGAGAACAGTTTGTACAACATTGACATGACCTGGCAGCCAAGGCGAGTGGACTGTAATGCGCATGCGTGAGCAATGACGACGTCACCGTACTAGTCAGTGGGGTGTTAGACGCCATCGAATGAGCATGGGCACTGTGTTGCCCTTGCATTCAAAATGACTGTGTGAGTAGAGCAACAAATCTGCATCAAATTTTGTGTTAAGCTCAAACACTCCTCCACAGAAACTACTCAGATGATTCAGAGGCTTTCGGGCGAGATGCAATGAGTGCAGCGTAAATAAAAGAGTGGCACAAATGCTTCAAAGATGGTGGAGAATCTGTTGAAAGTGATCCACATTCTGGAAGGCCTGCAACAAGCAGAGCACCTGAGAATGTTGAACGTGTACGGGGTTAGGTTAAGAGACACTGGGAGAACTGTGTGAGGTCCAAGGTGCCTACTTTGAAGGGGACTGAGGCGTCATTGTCCTATGTACAATGTTTCTTGTATCTTGTATTAATATCTTCTTCAGTAAATGTCTCTATTTTTCATATTACATGGCTAGAAACTTTCCGGAAAGACCTCCTACATATTATCTGACACATAGTTAGATGCTCAGAAATTGTTAGTACTCTTTCTCCTAATCCTCAAAACCTGAGGTTTTGTCTGTTTGTATGTGCCATGTTTGCTCTTACTTGACCATCCCAATTCTGTTGGTGGCAGGCGATACACTGCAGCAGAAGATATCCTTCCCCTTGGAATCGGTGGCTTTCAAGTGGAGGATGAACAAGAATAGATTCTTTAACACCCCTGGGTGGTGTGCTAGTGAGTGAGCAAATGAGAGAGCAAGTGGATCCAGGGTACCCAAAGGTTAAGGATATAATAAAAAGCACTATGATCCCCAGTGAAAGAGCTCATAGAATAGCTGCTGATTTATACACAATGCATCGTTTAAACGTAATACTAGAGTAAAAAAAAAAATGTAGACTTACATGTTATACAGAGTTTTCTTTTTCTCTTGAGAGCTAAAATATATGATATAATCTCTAATTATACCTTGTCATTTACACACAATCTTCAACAAATTTATTTCCAGCATTTTTATACAAGGTCTTTAATCTTATTTTTTCCTCTTCATAATTGAGCCACAGTTGACTGGGTTTAAATCTAATAAGAGCCTGATTGGGGTTAAAGACGTGCCCTGATGGGAATGCCTAATGATTTCGTCTTTGTTTCAACTGTATTAAGCTTATGAGACCTATGATTTTTATCACTATTATCAGCATTTTCAATGTTCATTTTCCACTCATTTTGGCAAAATAATAAGGGCAAAGAGCAAAAAATATTCAAATAATTATATAAAGCCTGCTCTTACAGACAAAGATGGCATGACTGCCCAAACAGAACTCTTGGCTGTCAGGCGGTGCCACCACACATTAGTGCAAAATGTTCGTTGATCTGCTGATGTATGAAAGTCTGGATTTGGCATACAAAAGGCACTTTGGAGTGTCGATGTATAATGCATGAAAGTGTTGGCTGTTCAGAAGCTGAAAATATGAAAGTCAGGGACAGCCTGTATGTATATGAACAAAGAAAAGGAGACAGATATAGTAAACCCTGGCTGACTTTGTTGTAGGTGTTAAGCAAGACTTCTGAGTGGAGGTAGTTTTGAGTGTAGTCCTCGAGGTGAGTAGACTTGGACAAGGGATTGACCCGTAATCTAAATGTGCACCCATCTTGGAACTGTCAAAGAACATGGTGTGTTCAGGAAGGGTGAACGCAGAACATAGAGTATGGGAAGAGACTTAAGAAAGCCAGTTTGGGAACTGAGTTTGATGAACCCACATGACATGTCAAGGAGTTTGTAATTTATTTTGTAGGTCAGCAGGACTTTTTGTGTTTTCAAAAGTGAATTGATTGGCATCATTTGAAAAGTCAGATGGCTTTAATAAAAAATCCAGATTTCATGCTTTTCTTAAGAAAAAGCAACACTGAGTCTTCATTCCTATGAGGCAATAGTTGACCAGAACAAGGCTGCTTCCTTCTTTCTGCAGGGCTTCTGCTCCCCGTATTTTTAATTCCCCTTGGCAGGCGTCACTCATCCCACGGCCAGCCTGGCCCTGGTAGGCATTTAAATTGCTGGGCTCTGAATGTGACGGGGAATCAGCAGAGACTTACAAGAAAAGAGTAACCAGAGAAATTCATTTAAAAGGTTTTTCATGAATTGGGTACTTTGTTAGCCTCTATACATTAGAAATACTGGTCTGGCAGCCTCATGGAAGATGGTTTGGGCACGGGTCTGCTAGTGAGAGGGAAAGAAACTGGGAGGTTGTTTAGAAGTTCCAAGTGAGAGGTGGAGAAGCTCTGACTGTCTTCTGTATTTTTGTATACCCCACAGCAATAGATATACTGGCTTCAAAATAATAGGTACTCAATAAATGCTTGATGAATTAACATATATGCTAATAAACATTTAATTATTTTGTGGCCTTTTTCATGCAGTCTTTGGGCTCTAGTTCATCATTTGCTGAGCACAAGTAAGTGAGTAGAATTCAAAGACAGCGCCAAGTAGAGACTAACACCAGAGAGTTTGTTTAAGTGTTTTTCCATGTTTGATCTGGTACAGATTGATTCATTGTTAAGTCTTCTCCAGTTTCTAATTCTATGCTGATTTCACACAACATTACCTTCAAAATCAATTGTATTAAATATGTGAACATTAATAAAATCACTCACTTTACATTAATGCTTTTTAAATAAAATATTGGGTAGAGTCTAAGAAATATTTATAAAATATAGGTAATATATGAATAATCATAATTCAAGGAATGCTATGTATGCATCACACAATTACAAAATGGAACATTATCATTTCTTTGAACCTGTGCTCCCTTTTTCTGAATCCATTCCATTTCCATGTAATGCAGAAAAAAACCACCACTTCAAAATCGTTCATAATTTCTTTGCTTTTCTTTATATTTTTTAACCACGTATTTCTAATACTAAACCATATATTGTTTGATTTTGCATGTTGCCTTTAAGTCTCCATAAGTAGAATAGTACTCTGAATATTCAGTGACTTACTTTTTTCACTCTGCATTAGGTTTCAGAGGTGTAGACATACTGATGCAGGTAAATGTAATTAATTGACTTTCCATTGCTCTCCAGCTTTCCATTCTATAATCAAACCTTGATTTATTTATCTATTATATTCTTAAGGGATACTTGCTATTATAAATAGTGCTATTATGAATGTTCTTAATTATATCTCCTGGTGTGTATACACATTTCTTTAGGATTTAACCTAGAAATGGAATTTGTGAGTCATAGAAATGTATATATTCAAATACACTAGCTAATTTCAAAATGTTATCCAAAGTAGTTTACCAACTTACACAACTACCAGCATTATATACGGGTATCAATATTCTACTTTAATCACATGAGTGCCAACAGTTGGTGTTGTCAGACTTTTAAAATTTTTGCCCACTTAGTGGGTGTGTAATGCTACCTTATTGTAGTTTTAATTTACATTTCCCTGAAAACTAATGCAATTAACCATTTTATCATTTGTTTATCTATTTGAATTTCCTCTTTTGTGAAGCATCTGTTCAATTATTTTGCCCATTTTCTATTCTGTGTTTTCTTATTTATTAATAGGAGTTATTTGTAAATTCTGGATCCTAGTCCTTTTTTATGTATGTTGAAAACATTGTCTCTTCTTCTCTGGATGGTGTCCATTGTTTAACAAAACTGCTTAATTTGAATGTAGTCCAATTTTGAATCTTAACTTATATGGGTTGTACTTTTTGTACTGGATCACAGAATTTCTTGTATGAGTGAGTTTATAAAAATATTTTCTTTTGTTATAAAAGTTTTATACTTTTGCTTTTCATAGTTAGGTCCTTCATACTATTGGACTAATTTTTTGTGAAAGGTGTGAAATAAAAATCCAGATTTATTTTTTCCATATGGATAACCAATTACCCCAGCACTGTTTGTTGAAATAGTTTTTTTACCACTAATCTGAACTATGACCTTTGTCATAAACCAAGTTTTCTTGTATGCGTGAGCTTTTTCTAGACAATTTTGTTTGGACTATTTTTCTATCTCTGTGGCAATACCACACTGTCTTAATTTCAATAATTTAAAAATAATTCCTGAAATCTGGTAAGAGTTGCACTCCAATTTATTATTCAAGAGACTCTTAGCAATTCTTAGACCTTTAGTCTTTAATTTTTAATCAGCTTGTCAAGTTCTACTTAAAGAAAATCTATTTAAAAATTATTTTAAATTTTGTTGATACACTTGAGGAGATTTGACATCTTTATGATTCAGAATCCTCCAATCTATGAATATCTCTTCATTTATTTAACTTTTCTTTAATTTTAAATGTTTTATAATTTTTTGCAAATTTTTGTTAAATTTATTCCTGACTTCATGTATTTTTATAAAACATTAAATTACACTTAAAAAATTTTGTACATTCTAAATTTGTGGCTGGTATGTAAAAGTTTAATTGATTTATGTATGCTATGTTGTATCTCACAAGCTTGCTAGATTTGCCTACTAATCAATTCTATAATAATAATATATTTATCAGTTTTCCTAGGATTAACATATAGGCAATAATATATTGATGACGTTAATGAAAGTTTTACTTTCTAATTTCCAATGCACATACTCTGATTTGTCTTGTCTTACTGTGCTGGCCATAACAACTCCTACAGTCATGAATGCAAGTGATAATATCAGGAACCCTAGTCTTGTTCCTGATGCTTTAGGGCAAGTTTTCAATATTTCACTATTTAAGATGATGTTTGCTATAGGTTTTGTCTAGTTACCTTTATCCAGTCAAGGAAAGTTTCTTTCTATTTCTTACATGCTAAGAAATTCTGCTGTGTTTTCTTTATCTAGAAAAGTCTTTGTGTCATCTTGTTCTCAAGAGATATTTTTATGGATAGAATTCATTGTTCACAGTTACTTTTCTTAACACATTGAATATATAATTCCATTGAATTCTGGCTTTGACTGAGTCAACTATCACCCTATCCTTCACTCATTGGAAAATAACTTGATTTTTAATTCTTATAAGATTTCTTTTTTTTGTCATTGGTGTTCTTTAGTTTCACTGTAGTGAGACTAGGTGAGAATTTCTTTTCATTTATCTAACTTGGGAATTTTGAGGCTATTTGAATATGTGGATTGATGTCTTTCATTTGTATGAGATAATGCTTAGAAATGATCTGAAAAGATCATTAATATTGCTCTACCTTAGTTTTCTTTTTCTTCTTCTACATATGTTTCTATAAACTCAAATCTTAGATTGACTTTTTTAGAGCGTGCAAGTTATGTGAATTAGGCTGCAACCCCATGTGGAAGCTGGCTCTTCTTTATATTTAATAAATGGTTTTAACTTTGCCTTTACTATGAAGATTGGATCTTTGGGAGGTCATAGATATTTAGGGATTTTTCTCTTAGACTCCTCATCAGTTTATTAATTCCATTATTATGTATCCCTGATCTATTATTAAATGTATCCATTGAATTTTAAATTTTAATTGTATTTTTTATTTCCATAAGCTCT
>NW_012147189.1:4580077-4608383 GCF_000956105.1 Propithecus coquereli | reverse complement strand
CTTTCTTAAAATATTAGATGTACTTATTTAATATTTTATTTTGATAAATCAATTTCTGCTATTTTATGCTTGTTTTCCCATTTGGTGTCTCTTTTCTAAGGAGAGGGAGTGGGTAATTGAACTATGCAATTTGAACTATGCAATTTGAACTATGACCTTGTATTTTTTAGAGTATTATCTGTGGAGAATATTTCAGCCCAAGATGAAGGTAAGTGCTCAAGAGAGGATTTCCATTTTCTTCTGTGTGGCATCTGTGTGTATTACCTATTTTGGAGCCAGTGTAAATTTAATTTTTGGCTTGATATTTTCAGAGTACCTACCCATGTGAATTTAGGCTAAAAACTCATATGAAAACTAGCTTTTGGTTATGAAATTTCAGATTAATATCTTTAATTCCACTTTTACTATGAAAGTTGGACCGCTGGCATCACAGTTTTTTAAGGATTTTCTCTTAGACTCCTTACCCTGGGCAGGCTTTGGTCTTTGTGTCTTGTCCTTTGAGATCTAGAAGATCATGTAAAAGAAAGCTTCAATCCCTCAGGATGAAATCTAGCTTCAATAATCCTCTTAACACTCTATTTATTACCTTCACTTAGATTTTCATCTTAAGATTCTTTATTTTCTCATGAATTAATCAATTTAAGACAATATCTTATCCGACATTTTCAGAAGTTTTTCAGTGGGAAGGTGGATGGGCCATACTGCCAGAAATGGGATTTTCTTTTTGACCGGCAAATATTGATGTAAAATATAAATGTAAAGAAAAGTTATCATCAGTTTTAGTATTTTTTTTTATAATGGGGATATTCTCAGCACAGGCAAGCTAGAGAGGGTAGTGATTACTGACTGTGTAGAGTCATATGGGACAGAGACCAATGAGAGCTGCTCCTGTGGAAAAGGTAGTCTCAGTGAGGTCCCAAGAGAGTTTTACTGTGCAATGTCTAAAATAGCAGGCACAAAGTCAGCATGTGTATCCCAGATAGGGTTGCTGGGTAAAATCAGGACATCCAGTTACATTTGAATTTCAGATGAACAATACATTTTTTAAAACATATGTTCCAATATTCTCTTTCATCCAGTCATCTCTTATGCCAAATATCTAAGGTGGTATTGGATATGGTGAGGTATATGATTCATAAAAACCCTACTGTGACTAACAGAAAGCCTCAGAGAAGTGCTCTTCAAAAACTGAAGATGCTGATTCAGTAGGTCTGGGGTGAAGCGTGAGATTCTGCATTTCTAACATGTATGGGTTCTGCTCCATCAACATGGAAACTTCCCTGCAAATCCAGGAAATGTCAAGCAATAATCTCCCTTCAAAAGACAAGGACTTCCTGCTGCTACCTCCTGAAACTTTCCAGGCAGAATTAATTTTCTCAGCTTCTGAACTTTGTAGTTAAGCATGCATATAATATCACTGATAAAATGTGGTTACGTGTTTGGTAGGCCCAATTCTTGTAGCATATTCTCAAAATACCATCTCACCATTTAAAATGCTGAGATATTAGAACCCATTACTATTGCCTTGACTACTTTATATAGATATAAGTAGTTCAGGATACTTCACAGATAACCAAATAAATACCAGTTTGGCATATATGATATGTTCTGAGCAAGTCAATAGAAACCCTAAGGGGAAGAGTTAATTTGGATAAATTAATTTCCATAGGGTTAACAGCTTATTCCTTTATATGTCTTTACATTTCAGGCAGAATTTGAACTAGTGTTAGGAAACCCTGTAGCCTCTATTATACCAATTACATTGAGGGAAGTTTTATATCTGTTGAATTTTCAAGTGAATTGCATGTAAGTTTAAACGGGGAAATCGTAGAGTAACAGAGACAGAATAACAGAGCAATACTAGAATAATTTCTATATATGTTTACCTCCCTTTCTCTCCTAACCTCTGACCAGTTCCAGACTACATTATAAAAATGGATGGGAATGACTAGAATAAGTGGAGTAACTCTCTGGGGTTAGGTTTTTCAATGTTTTGGTAGAGGCTTGATATGTTCTCTTCATCCTTTGGAAAATCTGTTTTCAGTTTTTCTATGAGATGAGTGCATCATTCAAATTCATGAAGAGTTAAGAATGTTCAGAATGAACATGACCAATGAATATGAGCTCTCTATCACCTTATCATCCTAGCCTTTTTGGTCTATGTGTGAATTTTTTTTGAATTTTAAAATTTGCTTCTATTCTCATGATAGCTCAATATTGATCATTGTTTGCCATTATTCCTAAATTTTGTTCAATTTATTTCTCCTATAATTGCCATGAAAATAAATACGGATCACGATATATTTAGAAAGCAATAATTTAAAAAAATTACTTTTTCCTAATTCATTAAATGTCATTTCTTTTGCATGTGAATGGTTATATCTCATTAATGGCTTCTGTGGTGTAACTCTGTAATTAATATTTGTATATTAGCTACAGTATCTGTTCTTATGGAAAAAAGAATTGTATAGTATAAAATTGAATGTTTTAAAGCATTCAAGTAAACCAAAAATATTTCCTCAAAAATGTGTTGAAAGGATCTAACAATCCAGCATGTGATTTTAATTAATGTCCAAGTAACTAAAAATGTATTTAGTTCATAAAGAAAACATATTGACATCTAATTATGGATCATAGAATTTGGTGCAGCAAAACTGTAGTGCATCTGTTCAGTGAAAACATAATCATGGAGAATACGAAATGGCACAATATATAATGAAAATTTGAAATAATGCACAAATAAGACCATTAAAAAATCACAGTGTCAAACCAAATAGAGTTGGGATTTAGCAAGAGAGGATTGGTAGTTCTAGATATACCGATAACAGACATTGTCAAATTCATACAAAACTTACTATGCGAATGTTAATGGTAGTGCAACAGAATATTTCCTTTTTCAATGGAATTCAAATTTTTGAAGTAGAAGTGGGAAGTTGGCACCATTAGCCCACTTTCATATTTTCAGCTTGATATATATGTATAGATTGAATTAAGGATTATCTTTTGATAAATCATTTTTTTAAATTAATGATGACAAAAACTAAAAAATATGAGCAATGTTGACTTTGTCTTCATATATCACTGGCTGAACCTCTTTTTCCCTGTACCTATTGATTTAGCTTGGGCCCTCATTCCTTCTCACCTGGGATTTCAATAGGTTCCTTAACAGCCTGCTAACTGGTTCACTCGGTTCACTTGGTTCATAGTGGATCCCAGACTTTCTGGTCTCTTTCTCTTTCAACCTGTTCTATAACTTACAGCAGTGGTTCTCAGACTCAAGCTTGCATGGAAATCATGTGGAGGGCTTGTTAATACACAGAATGTTGGGCTCAAGAGGTTCTAATTCAGTTGATCTGGGAAGAGACCTGAGAAATTGGATTTCTAATGAGTTCCCAGGTGATGCTGATGCTGCAGGTCCAGAGATCACATTTTGAGAACCACTGCTTGGGAGACTTTAAGTCACCTTAAAGCCAGTCTTGCCCTAATACTCTCATTTTCACAACCATTTATTAGCTTCCTGTCATCTGTAGGATCAAGCTAAACGTAGCAAAGTATTTGGGAATTGTTATCTTGTCTTCCACATTCCCTAAACTGTCTTTTTTGTTCATCTCCTAATTGTCTCTCCCTGGGCATTTGGTACTTGCTTTCGCACATGGAATAACCAACTCACTATTTTCTATATTTGCCCAGATAGTTTCCTACCTTCATCCCTTTGTTACATTATTTCAGTCCACCTAGAAAGCCTTCTTCTATATCTCTATATTTCAGTTATTCACATTTCAGTGCAAATGTTACTTTCCCCGCGAAGCATCCCTGATTCTCTCTCATTCATGTAGGTTACAAGTAATGTCTCACTTCTCTGAACTCTTTCTTCATTTTATTTATCTTACACTAATTTCTGCTTTCTCTACCTTTTACTATTTTTACTTGAATACATATCTAAATTCTTCCGTTAGCTTGTAAGGTATTTCAGAGCACATCTTGAGTTTTATCATCTTTTCTAGTACAATGTCTTACAAATAGAAGTTACTAATATATGTGTGTGGATTTCTGGTGTGCATATCATCATCATAAAAATGGCAATGATAACGATAACAATAATAACAATAACAATAATAGCAACAATTATCTACTGGACTCTTTATGAAGCTAGGCATGATTCTATCTTCATACATATTATTTCATTTAACTTCTTCATTATCCCTATGAGATATTTCCATTACCATCTTATAGGTTAAGAAACTAGGCACCAAGAAGTTAAGTAACTTGTCTATAGTCACACAGCCAGTATGTGGACTGTTCGGGATAATGATACCAAGCAATAAGTCTCAAGAGTCACTGCTCAAGTTATTGAGCATTAAAAATAAGGATGTTTATTGAAACTATATTTCCCTTGTTATATTTAAAAATAATAAATATACCTCTTTGTTTACTGTGTCACTTTTCCTCATCTTAATTTTTATGCTTTTAAGCACAAGGGGTTATAATTTGATTCATCATCATTATAATTATTTCAACCTTTTAATATTTTTTTTAGCTACCACTCTATTATTTTCATGGGCCAATCTATTTAAAAATATGTACAAAATATAAAATACAATAATAAAAGTGATAATTAGATGAGAAATTTTCCAGTGCATATGTATCATTATGTGTGCTCAGACTGAATTGCTACAAGGCAGTCTGAAGTCAGATGAGTGCTTCACAGATTGGTCTGTGCTATCTATTGAGCAGGTTTTTCTCTGGTTAGTAGGTTTCCACAACTATGAGTTTTCTGATAACTCAACATCATTCAGAAAGCATGTTGGACATCATTGGGCCCTCCATAACTTAGAATGTGTTCAAATGTAAACCAAGCACCTGGTCATAGGGGGTAGGTAGGATGCAAATATCAGTATTCTAAAATCCTTTTGGAAAGAAATATAACATTAGAACAAAACAAAACTTTCAGAGCTCTAAAACCAAAATGAATAAACCCTTGCTCTTGGGACCCTTGGAAACCTGGAACCATTCTTTGGAGCACTGGTTTGGATCGGGAGTAGAGGGCCTGGGAAAATTAGTGGAAGAGAAGAAAAATTTTGGATCATGGACACTTCAGGGGATTGGAAGTTTGTTGGGTACTCAAAAAAAGAGGATTTGAAGAAGGGAAGAACTATGTATGGAGAAATTTGGAAAAGAGAAAGATAAACTGTCGGCACTCCTCTCTCTTACTTTGTTCCCTCTACTGGCACTGTCATAGGCCACTTAAAATCCCACTGTCAGGCAACTCTATGTCATGCAATAGATGACTTCCAAGACATGTAAATTGAACAAAATAGCATAACATCCTCAGGTTGATTTTTGGTCTCCATTTCGCTGCACCCTGCTGTAAGAAGGCTACATACATCACATGGGTTGTTCTGCAATGTTCACCCTGGATTTCTAATTGCTTAAGATGTTTTGAATATCATCATTCACTGTATCAGATTAATAACATGCCAAAGAATAGAGTCCCCTTTCCTGACTTCAGGAAAAATTTCTTCTTAACCATCCTCTCTGCATACAAATTTGAATTAATTCTAAAGAGTTCCATATTGAGAGAGTTTAAAACTATTTTCCTCCTAAAACTTATTTCATTGTATAACAACTCGCTTTTCTGTGCAGACATCCTTCTTCAGATCTAATCTAAACCCTCTGTACTGCATTTTATTCTTTTCCTTTTGTTCTGGCTTCAGCATTCAGAAGAACAGATGGCCGTCTTCTGTCAGTACTTTAAGACTGTTTTTAAGAAACATTATGCCTCCATCGGGTCTCACTTGTTATGGCAAAAGTCCTACTCAGGACGGAAGTGGGCACAATCTTGCAAGTCAGCAGGTAAGTCTTATCCTCACTTTCAGTGATTTTATATCTTTAATTTTTCTACTTTTCTCATCTATGGCCAACAAGCTTCTAATGTATAACTGTTAATCTTATTCACACTGAGGTGTAAATGACTACTACGAGGTAAAATGTAAGCCCCAGGGCGGGGGCAAGGGGAGAGGGGATCTTAATTTTAACAAAGAACATTTCTTACATTTAGGTTTCAATTATAGGTTACAATATCTAATTCGTAGTTATACTAGCCATAATTTATAATCTAACTTATAGTTACTATATTTATAAATTAGACAAAGGAAGGTGAGGAAATTAGTCAACATCACTAAAATCATTCTGCGTGGGCGACTGCATAAAATGCCCCCCGTGCCTGGCATATCACCCCTCAGTTGTCATTCCTTTAACAAATAATCATTGAGCATCTAGCATCCGGCGCCCTGGGAATCCAGCAGTGAATTAGACAACATCTTATAGAACTTACATGCTTTTAGGGGTAGAAACACAATAACAAATCAACAAGAACAAGAAAATGCCAGGTGTGAGAAATGTTTATACAAAGAATTAGAAGGGGTGATAAGAGACTGACAGTTTGGCTACTTTAGATTTGGGAGTCAGGAAAGACTTTTTCTGGAGAAGCTGACATCTGAATTGAGATCTGAAAAATAAGACAAAGTCAGCCCCAGGCAATGAGGGGGAGTAGTACTCCAGGGAGAGGTAAGAGCAAGTGCAAGTGCCCTACAGATGGGGCTAAAGCTGGTGTGCTAGTGGCTGGCTCTCACTGGAAAAGGAGTCTGGACAATGAGGTTGGAGAAATAGGGAGGGACCGGGTCATGTGGGGCTTTGATACGACAGTGTAGAAACTTTACATGTTATTCTAAGTAGGGTGGGAAGCCCTGGGAGCTGAATCCGATTTACATTTTTAAAATATCATCATGTCTACTGTATGTCACAGCAGGATTGCAAGCAGGAAGACCGTTAAGATGCTGAGGATTCCAGGTCAGAGAAAGCAGTGACTCAGGATTCGATGGCAGCGGCTGAAACACAGAGAAGGATTTCTTTAAGAGAGAGGTTGTGAGGACTTGTTGATGGATCGAATGTGAAGTTTGGGTGAAAAAGGGCAGTAAAGGGTAATGCCCAGGCTTAAGGCTTGCCTGACTCATGGCAATGGTTTCTTTATTATTAGGGAGAAACTTAAGGATAAACAGATCTAGAGACAAAACCAAGGTTTTATAGCATAATGTACTATAGTAGTTAAGGGCATAGATTTTGAGGTTAAACATACCTAAATCTGCTTACTGGCTTAGGTACATTCCAACTCTGTGATCTTGAGCATGAATAAAGATCAATATAAGCATAGGATTGTGAAAATGAACAAAATAAACAATCATAAATAGCACTGGTATAGTGCCTGGCACCTCAGTGTTACTATCTAAATTAAAGATTAGAATTTGAAAATTATTTTTTCCATTTTATAAATTTTAATGTTCTTGGTTTATATTTTATGCTACTGCCCCAAAATATCACCCTCCATTGCACAGTTCAAAAATCAGAAAATGCTATTGTTATTGTCTAACCAATTCTTTAATTAAAAAGGTTGCATTCCTTTAAATATACCATAGTATGCACATACCTTGTTTTATTGTACTTTGCTTTATCAATCTTCACAGATATTGTGTTTGTTACAAATTGAAGGTTTGTGGCAACCCTGAGCAAGTCTACCAGCATCATCTTTCCAACAGCATGGGCTCGCTTCATATCTCTGTGTCACATTTTGGAAATTCTCGCCGTTTTTCCAATTTTTCATTATTATGTCTGTTATGGCCATCTATGATCAGTGATCTTTGATATTGTTATTGTAATTGTTTGGGGGCAGCACCAATCACATACATATAATACATCAAGTTAATAAATGTGTGTTCTGACTCACCAGCCATTCCCCCTTCTCTCTCCTCCTCAGGCTTCCCTTGTCACCGAGACACAACAGTATTGATATTAGGAAATTAAAAACCCTGCAGAGGCCTCTAAATGTTCAAGTAAAAGGAAGAGTCACTTATCTCTCATTTTAAATCAAAAGCTAGAAATGATTAAGCATAGTGAAGAAGGCATGTTGAAAGCCAAGACAGGCCAAAAGCTAGGCTTCTTGTACCAATCAATCAGTTAGCCAAGTTGTGAATGCAAAGGAAATATTCTTGAATGAACATCCTGAATGTTCTTGAAATTAAAAGTTCTACTCCAGTGAATATACCAATGATAAGAAAGTGAAACAACCTTATTGCTGATATGGAAAAAGTTGTAGTGGTCTGCATAGAAGATCAAACCAAACACAACATTCTCTTAAGCCAAAGACTAATCCAGAATAAGACCCTAACTCTCTTCAATTCTGTGAAGGGTGAGAGAGGTGAGATAGCTGCAGAAGAAAAGTTGGCAGCCAGCAGAGATTGGTTCATGTGATTTGAGGAAAGAAGCTGTGTCCATAATACAAAAGTGCAAGGTGAAGTAGCAAGTGCTGATGTAGAAGCTGCAGCAAATTATCCAGATCTGGCTAAGATCACTGATGAAGGTGGCTACCTTAAATGACAAATTTTCAGTGTAGATCAAACAGCCTTATATTGGAAGAGGATGCCCTCTATGACTTTCACAGCCAGAGAGAAGTCAATTGCCTGGCTCCAAAGCTTCAAAGCTTCAAAGGACAGGCTGACTCTCTTGTCAGAGAATAATGTAGCTGGCAACTTTAGGTTGAAACCAATGCTCATTTACCATTTTGAAAATCATGGACCCTGAAGAATTAAACTAAATCTACTCTTTCAGTGCTCTATAAATGGAACAATAAAGCCTGGATGATGGCACATCTATTTTCAGTGAGGCTTACTGAATACTTTAAGCACAATGTTGAGACTTACTACTCAGAAGAAAAGATTCCTTTCAAAATATTACTGCTCATTGACAAGGCTCCTGGTCATACAGGAGCTCTGATGGAGATGTACAAGGAGATTAATGTTGTTTTCATGTCTGCTAACACAACATCCATTCTGCAGCCCAAGGACCAATTTTTTTTTTTTTTTTTTGAGACAGAGTCTCACTGTGCTGCCCAGGCTAGAGTGCCATGGTGTCAGCCTAGCTCACAGCAACCTCAAACTCCTGGGCTCAAGCAATCCTCCTGCCTCAGCCTCCCGAGTAGCTGGGACTACAGGCATGTGCCACCATGACCGGCTAATTTTTTTCTATGTATTTTTAGTTGTCCGATTAATTTCTTTCTATTTTTAGTAGAGACGGGGTCTCGCTCTTGCTCAGGCGGGTTTCGAACTCCTGAGCTCAAACAATCCGCCTGCCTCGGCCTCCCAGAGGGCTAGGATTACAGGTGTGAGCCACCACACCCGGCCCAAGGAGTAATTTTTAAGACATACATTTTTTAAGGTTAGAGCTGCCCCGGACAGTGATTCCTATGATGGATCTGGACAAAGTAAGCTGAAAACCTCAAAAGGTTTCCCCACTCTAGATGCCATTAAGAACATTTGCAATCACGATAGGAGGTCAAAATATCAACATGAACATGAATTTGGAAGAGGCTGATTCCAACCTTCATGGAAGACTTTGAGGGGTTTAAGACTTAAATTTAGGAGGTTACTATGGATATGGTAGAAATAGAAAAAGAACTAGAATTAGGGGAACCTGAAGATGTAACTAAATTGCTACAATCTCATGATAATACTTGATGAGATGAGGAGTTACTTCTTATAGATGAGCAAAGAAAGTGATTTCTTAAGATGAAAACTACTCCTGGTGAAGATGCTGTGAACACTGTTGAAATGACAACATAAAATTTAGAATATTACATAAACTTAGTTCATATAGCCATGGAAGGGTTTGGGAGGATTGATTCTGATTTTGAAATGCTATCAAACAGCATCACATGCTACAGAGACACCTTTCGTGAAAGGAAGATTCAGTCGATGCTGCAAACTTCACTGTTGTCTTATTTTAAGAAATTGCCACAGCCACCCCAACCTTCAGGAACCATCACCCTGATCAGTCAGCAGCCATCAACATTGAGGCAAGACCCAACAACAGCAAAAAATTACTCACTTATGGCTCAGATGATCATTAGCATTTTTTAGGAATACATTATTTTAATTAAGTTATGTATTTGGGTTTTTAGACATAATGTTATTGCACACTTAATAGACTACAGTATAGTGTGAACATAACTTTTATGTGTGTACTGTGAAACTAAAAATTAGTATGACTCGCTTTTTTCCCAAATTTGCTTTATTGTAGTGTTCTGGAACCAAACCCACAATATCTCCAAGATATGCCTGTAATATGTTGCTTTCTAATGGTCAGTTTGTCTACTAAGACTCATAGATATTCATATTTTTGTCCAGTACAAGCATTGTTCATTTTTACATCTTTTGCATCCTATGTAGTTTTCCTAATAAGGACTAAGAACCAGCAACTATCCACTTTATTAATATACTTTTTATGTTCTATTTAAAATTGTCATGATATATTCCGACCTTTAATGTACATCACTGTTCTATAGTTGATTTGGTGTTTTTATCAAATTTAATTCAGAAATATCTTTTGCATTTTTCCAGGTTTCAGATGAAAATGGAATTCTAAATTCTGGACTTACTATCATGGTGCATTTCTTGACGGGAGTATAGTAGGAAGAATTAGAAACAGGAATTTTTTTACAGTTATGAAGGACTGAAAAAAATCCTTCTTTTTAGGCCTGTGTTATGAGAAGTGGGATAGTATACAGCTGAGAGGGACAGAGCTTGGGATAGCACTAAGGTAATTTTTTAACCATCACATGTAGCAATAAAATTCTTGTTGGTAACAAATCTGTTTAAGTTTAGGACACCTATAATTGGTATATGCTATTGATTGGCAATATTCTGTGATTCCACATAGCTAACTTGAACTTTCTAGACAGATGAAAAAAGGATCATCTTCACTGATTAGGGGCATGCAAACCTTTAAAGACAAATGCATGGCGATCTAGTACTTTGTATCAAAGTTGCCTTTTTTTTTCAAGTTTATTAATGAAAATACTGAAAAGGAAGAATCAAGAAAGAAAGATAAATAGTTTTCTCTTCCTCTTAAATCATGCTCTTAAGCATGGCCCATTAATTTCTAGCTTGGTGGTAGCAGTGATGATGCAATACTCTTGTGAGAATAGCCATTGCATTCAACACATTTAACTCATTCACGTTTAACTCATTCAATATGATCAATTTATCAATAGGAATGAGCCTACTATAGAAATAGACGTATTTGATACTTAATGTATATGCCTTTTTGTTGAGGTAGGAAATGATTTTGGGGGACTAACATGAGAATTTCTGAACAAAGGTGGAAAATGCAAAATCCCCAAATAAGCAAGAGGTATTTGTGGTTAAAAGCGTTATAAGGTCCAAAATTCTGAGGAGAGAAATAATTTTATACTTGCTTCAGAGAGACACTATTTATCTCTGTTGGCCAACATACTTTGAAACAACTATTTGGTTTTAATGGATATATATCTTGCCACTGTGCCATCAGTAATTTGAACAGCTTGAAATACTGTATGTCATCTTACATTGCTTTCTTTTTGTAGCAGACACAATCACTGGATTGTTTTTCATTGATTTAAAAACATTGACTTGCTGAAGTATGAGACTGTGTGCAGTCATAATTCTTGTCTTTTCTTCCTCGGCAAAGCCTGTGATAATTCTTTGAGTTTTAAGCAGGTGTCATGCATCGGATCCAAGTGCTTAATAAATGCACCAGAAGTATATTTTCCTTAAAGCCTTGTGTTTATCCCATTTTCATTTATCTTGTGAAATATCTTCAAATGCTTTTCTGAAATCCTGGGAAAGAGCAGGTTAGCATTTCCACTTGGCAAGCAGAACTATAAGTGTAAGTCTCCCCTGACTAATATGACCTTAACCAACATTAGTGATTCCCAGCCTGCATGCCAAGGGCCCTTGAGGAGTGAAGAAGTTATTGGATGGGGCCCATCAATCCATATGTGCACTAAGCATTTTTTTTTTTTGTATTCTGAATAAATATGTCTAACATAAAAATGCACTATGTTTCTTTCTAAATGCATATAAATGCTGCTGTGATCAATAAAATACAAATACATTTAAAAGTAATCCTGAATTCATGGTGGCTTTTTGTTACATTTTTTCAAGTAACATATAGTCCAACTGGATTACCTATATTTTTTGCATTGTAAGTGAAAATGCTCAATGCGTACATTTTAAGAAAAGATGATGTTATTAACCAAGGTACTGCACTAAAACCAAATTGAAATAATTTTTGTTATATATTATACTAATATTGTGAGCAGGTTACCAGCAATTTCACATTCACTTTGATCAATAATATACTAATACATTAATAATAATATAACTAACAATAATCATAATAACTGTTATATTGAGTATAGGCAGTCACTTCGTGTTTACACCAATGTTGTGAAATTATCGTTATTATTATTTCCGTTTCACTAGGGGGAAACCAAAACTCAGAGAACTCAAGAATATTGCCTTAGCACTCACAGTTAACTGGGCTTTAAATCCCAGATTGGCCATCTGACTCCAAACTCCTTGTTCTACTTCACATTGCAAAGCAATATGACGTGTAAGATAGCCATAGCAATGTTGTGCTTGATTCTAGAAGGCATTGATTCATTCAAGGGATGTGACTGTCTTCCCTAAATTGTGTTTAATCTAATCAATTATGGTTTTTCAAGAACATTTATTCTAGAAAGACTTGTTTGCGAAACCCATGGAAACACAAGAATGCGATTCCAATCAGACAATTACAAAAACTACCCCTTACTACCAGCCACCACCTACTAGACATGTTCAATTTTGACCTACTGTTTTAAATATCAAGAGAGTCCAAAAAAAATAAAATAAATGGGAAAACCAAGCAATGATTTGGAAATTTAAAACAATATGGAAGACAAGGAGGAAAGAGCTACATTCAGTTCATGGATCTTATAAACTAAAAGATATAGGTTATTATCAGTTAGAGTACCTGGAGGTTTCCAGTTCATTTTTTTATTCCTAATTCCTCTGGCGAACTAGGTGCTAGCCTCACTCACCCCCTCTCTTCTGCATCCTTCTTCTCATTATTCTCCCTTCCACTGTGGAAAATCCTACTGTTTGTTTACAATCCAGAGTTTTAAAGAGGCTGAACTAAAATTGGCTGCTTCTGGGACATCCCTGCCAATGGATAGGATCCAAATTGGCTCTGCCATGAAGAGGCAGCTATGCCCACATAAGGATATTTTGGCTTAGTGCTTCTGTCGTCTCATTGCCAGGCAGACAATCATCCGTGAGTGGGAAAATATAGCCAGGGCAAATGTTTATAGCTAGAGTGGTCAGCTGGTTGGAACACTGGTCTGAAGGAAAGGCTATCTGGATATCCTCTTTTAGTTCCTCATGGGAAACACTTAATAATGTTGGACAAATCACTTAGTTTCTTAGTCCTGAATTAAATGGATGAGGACCACAGTACGTATACCTCCTGTCTACCCAAGGATATTTTTAAAAGTATTCAGTTTATTTCTTCCGGACTTGACTGCACTGAAGATAACTTTCTTTTCTGATACGAGAACAGGGAAATAACTCTTTCTCTGTAGCTTTGCTCATGTTACAGTCAAGTTCAGGAGAAAGAACAATTCTCCCATTTCTAGGAGAAAGGCTTCCCTTTAGATGCTTCTCGTGGGGCAAACACATTACCTGAAGATGGGAAGACAGGGTGTGTGTACAAAAATCACATGTAGAAAGCATATGTGTAAAACATAGACATATATACAGTATTTATGTAAAGATGTCTTTATCTAGACATTTCAGCATAGCTCCTAGTTAAGCCACAACTTTTATAACAGGAAAGCAAATCAGATTTGACTACATTGGCTGTTTAAGTGAAGGAGCCACACAGATGGGCCAGAAGCACAGACAAATTGCTTTTGGCTCTGCTTTCCTTTATAACAACATCAGATATTTTTAGTTTCTTTTTCTTTATGCGTTGTGCATGTTTCTGCCTCATATAGAAAGTCATCGCACATTGTCTTCATCAGATTTGCCACCCTCTACTAGTAGGCCCATTTAGCATTTCATTTACCTTTAAATTTCTGAAATCTGAAGGTATCACAGGGAAAGTCCATTGTTCAGATGCAGATAATGAGCAAGTAGAAATAGTTTAATGTCATGGAAATAGTTCTTATTAGTAGAAAAGAGAAACTTATATTTTGGACCTGATGGCAGAGGAATATCTCTGGTTATCGCAAAGTAAATTTCTAAGCTGGATGGAATTATACAAACTTCAGTTTCAAGAATTAGGCTAAATGTTTTCTATGACAGACCCTGTATTAATGTAATGAACTGAGAGTTTCATTAAGAATAATTACATAGCGCCCACATGGACCTTTCACAATTGGCCACTTTGTTCTCATGATCAATCTTAAATTTTCAAGTAAATGGCAATAGCTGCTATTTCCACATCCAGTTTCCTTGTGATCATATAGTGTCAGATTAGAAAGAATTTAGTATTGTACAGTTTCCATTAAGTATTCCAGCAGGCTCTTGTGAAATAATAATCATTATTACTCCCATTTTACTAAGAGGAAATCAAGACCCAGACAACTCAAGAACATTGCCTAGGCACCCACAGTTAACTAGTAAATGATGAGGCTTTAAATCCCAGAAATTGTTATTATCCTCCAAATCTGGTCTATGGGCAAGGAATTACAAACCTGTGACTCAGTGTAACAATTTCTCTAAAGGTTAATATAGAGCTATACATATGACCAACCAAATAATTTCACTTCTAGGTATCTACTCAAGACTTTTGTTCCTATACAGACTTGGCTACCCATGTTTATAGTAGCATTATATGTAATAGCCCCAAACTGGAAACAATACAAATGTCTAAGAATGGAAAAACAAACACTACATGTACTCACCATTAAATTGGAACTAATTGATCAACATTTATGTGCACATATGGAAATAACATTCATTGGAAATCAAGTAGGTGGGAGTGGGGAGAGGGGAGGGGTAAATTCACACTTAATGAGTAAAATGCACACTATCTGGGGGATGGGTACACTTATAACTTTGACTCAAATGGCAGAAAAGCAATTTATGTAACCAAAATGTTTGTATCCCTGTAATGTTCTGAAATAGGAAAATAAGGTACAAAATAGATGGATTTTTAATGTAAGAGAATATAAAAAAATTTTAAAAAGAGCATATGGTATAGTCATACAATGGAAAACAATTCAGTAGTTTGTAACTTTTATACAAACTACTTATACAGGATACAACAGAATAACCTCAAAAGCATTTTGCTAAGTGAAAGAAGCTATCTGTTTTTATAGCTTTATATCTATCTCATTTCAATTTTGCATGCTGTAATTTCAGGGAAATTGGGGTGTGCATGTGTGACAGCTACCCTCCTTCCCAATGTTCCTGTTCTGATAGAATTTTTCTGCTTCTCGAATATGCCAAATTTATACTGCGCTCCAGGAAATTTTTTTGCACACGCTGTAACCTCTCCCTGGAATGTTCTTTCCCACCATGCTTCTCAAGACTTGCTCCTCTTCTTTCAGGTTGCTGCTAATTTTATCTTCTCAGAGAGAGCTTCCTGGCTTTGTAAAGAAGATACTCAGTTCCCATAATATTTTTTGGCCCCTTGTGAATTTCTTTCATAGCGTTTAACCCAATTTTGAGTTAGTTTCATTTATATGTGTGTGCATACATGTTTATATGTATATTTTTAATCTCTTTCCTAATAAAATATAAGCCTCATAGTTGGATGTATCTCAGCGCCTGCTGCAATGTGGATATTTAATATTTTTTGATGAATGAATGATTGAATGAATGAATAAGAGTATTTCTTGTATTAAACCATGATAGGTTAGAAAAATGCTGAATATTTTAGTTGGGTGTGCATTTCAGTTTTATTTAAGGACTTCTTGAGTCATTAATGGATTTTTCTCATCTAACACATACTGGTATTCATGGGATTATTCTGGAATTTACCTGATATTCTGAAGATCTCTCAGTGTGGGTGTAAGTTTTGACTGACAGAGGATTCCCAGTGTCTGTGAGGGTCAGCATAACTTTCCAAGATCTGTCTCCTAAAATCTTACATGATCCTGGGAGGCATAAAGACTAGAGATTTATTTAGTGACCTGGAATTACCATTTGCTAAATATTGTTTTTGATATCTCATCAAGTACTTTTAAAAACCTGTTTTTACAATTGAATCAGACCTTCCAATTTGGGAAACATAATGCAGAACTAGTACATGGTCAAATATGCCTAAATAATGAGGCTTCCTCCAAACCTAATCTTCCTCTCAGGAAGTAGCTTACACTCTGGAAAAATCTAGCTCATTACATAATGTGACAAAATAATATGAAATAGTTTTAATAGCTACAGTTAATACATTAAACATATGGTTTCTTCAATAATTACTAATTTTTACATTTCTCACTACTAATTACAGTATTAAATCATTCACTCCTTAATTTGTTCTGTCATATGTTTTTATTTATTCCACACCGAATGGTGATAGAGTTGAGACTTCTGCACTTTTCCCATTAACTTAACATCATTGATATAAAACTGCTATCTGTTGTAGTGGTTTATTATTGTATTATTCTTGGTGACTTAATGTTCCTGTGATGATTGCCTCGATTTAGCCATTCCAGATGTAAAATAGTTTCAAAGGATGTTTTAAAATCTTATGAAGATTGTTTTGTGTAATTGCAACCCCATTTTGATAACTGCTGGTTATAATTGCCAATCCTCCCAGGCTGCTTGTTTGTTTCAGGATAATTTTACTAAGACAGAAGTGTGTGGACAAACTGGATCGTTGGCATGTGAAGAATCAAAAGATCCCCCCCAGGAAACACCTTTTGTACCGAAATGAATGGAATGAGTAACTGCTTGTGACTTTAAGGTGTATAAGTATGTATTAAGTGTCTGCGTCTCTATATAAAGCAAGTCAGGATTTGTGGGGAATATGGAAGTAGAAACATGGTAACCATTTTAAGGAATTTCATAAAATTTGTGTATATTTAAGATGTGCAAACTGATGATTTGTACATATACACTGTGAAATAATAAACACAATCAAGCTAATTAACTTATTCATCACGTCACTTATTTATTTATTGGGGGAATTGGGGAAATGAAAGTACTTACAGTCTAATCTGATAGCAAGTTTTTAGTATACAGTACAGTATGGTTACCTACAGTCACCTGCGCTATACATAAGATCTCTAGAACTTACTCATTCTGCATAATTGAAACTTTGTGCCCCTTGAGCAACATCTCCCCATATTCGCCTCCCACAGCTCCTGGTAACCACCATTCTACTCTCTGCATTTATGAGTTTGACTACTTTAGATTCTACATGTAAGTGAGATTATATAGTATTTTGTCTTTCTGAGTCTGTCTTATTTTGTTTGGCATAATGTCCTCTAGGTCCACCCATGTTGATGTAAATGACAGAATTTCCTTCTTTATTAAGGATGAGTAATATTTTATCTACCTATCTACCTATCTATCTATATGCCTATATACGTACCCCAGTTTCTATATACATTCTTCCCTCACTGGACATTTAGGTTATTTTCGTATTTTGGCTATTGTGCAAAATATTACAATGAACATAGAAGTGCACATATGTCTTTAAGATTCTGATTTCAATTTCTTTGAATAAATATCTGGAAGTAGGATAATTCTATTTATAAGTTTTTGAGGAACCTCCATACCATTCTGCATAGTGGCTGAACCAATTTATATTCTCGCCAATGGTGTACCAGGGTTCCCTTTTCTCCACATCCTTGCCAATACTTGTTATCTCTTGTGTTTTTAACAATGGCCATTATAACAGGTGTGAAGTGATATCTCATTGTGGTTTTAGTTTGCATTTCTCTGCTGATTAGTGATATTGAACATTTTTAAAAAATATATTTGATTGTTTTTGTGTCTTCTTTGGAAAAATGTCTTTTTAGATCCTTTGCCCATTTTTAAATTGGTTTTTTCTTCTATTAAATTTATGAGTTCCTTATATATTTTGGATATTAACTCCTTGTCAGATAAATGGTTCATAAAAATTTTCTCCCATTCCGTAAGTTGTCTTTTCACTTTGTTGATTGTTTTCTTTGCTGTGCGAAAACTTTTTAGTTTGAGGTAATCCTACTTGTTTATTTTTCCTTTTGTTGTGTTTTTAGTGTCGTATCTCCCAAATCATTGCCAAGACCAATGTGAAGGAGGTTTTCCCCCCTGTTTCTTTTGAAATGTTTTATAGTTTCAGGTCTTATGTTTAAGTCTTTAATCCATTTTGAGTTGATTTTGTGTATGGTATAATATAAAGTTCCAAATACTTTCCTTTGCATGAGCATATCCAGTTTTCCTAACAACATTTATTGAAGAGATGATCTTTTTCCCATTGCGTGTTCCTGGTAACCTGTTGAAAATTGGTTGATCATAAATGCATGGGATTATTTCTAGGCTCTCTATTCTATGTGTCTGTTGGTCTATGTAGTTTGTGTGTCTGGTTTTATGCCAGTACCACATATTTTGATTATTATAGCTTTGTAGTATATTTTGAAATTAGGAAATGTAATGCCTCCGGGTTTGTTTTTTTTGGTCACGATTGTTTTGGCTATTCAGGGTCTTTTCTGATTCCATATGAATTTTAGGATTGCTTTTTCTATTTTTGTAAATAGTGCCATTGGATTTTGATAGAGATTGCACTGAATCTGTAGATTGCTTTGGGTAGTATGAGCATTTTAACTATTTTAATTCTTCCAATACATGAACATGGGATATCTTTCCATTTACTTGTGTCTTCTTCAATTTCTTTCATCAGGTTTTAGATCTGTCACCTCCATGGTTAAATTTATTCCTTAGTATTTTATTCTTTTTGATGCTATTATAAATGGGATTATTTTCTTAATTTCTGTTCCAGATAGTTCATTGTTAGTATATTGAAATGCAACTGACTTTTGCATGTCAATTTTGTATCTTGCAAATTTACTAAATTAATTTATTCTAACAGGTTTTTAGTGGAGTCTTTAGGGTTTTACATATATAAGATTATATCATCTTTGAGAAAATTTTATTTCTTTCTTCCCAATTTGTATGCCTTTTATTTCTTTTTCCTGCTTAACTCCTCTAGCTAGGACTTCCATTACCACGTTGAACAGAAGTGGTGAGAAGTAGACATCCTTATCTTTTCCCTGAGCTTAGAGGAAAAGCTTTCACTTTTTCACAAATGAGCTTTTAGTTGTAGGCTTTTCATATGTGACCTTTATTATCTTGAGGTATATTCCTTCTACACCTAACTTGTTGAGGGTTTTTACCATGAAAGGATGTTAAATTTTATCAAGTGATTTTTCTGCCTCAATTTTTGTCCTTCATTCTGTTAATGTGGTGTATCATGTTTATTGATTTGTATATGTTAAATCACCCTTGCATCCCATAGATAAATCCCTACTTGATCATGGTGTATACTATTGGATCTGGTTCAAGTATTTTGTTGAGGATTTTTACTTCTATGTTCATCAGGGATATTGGTTCACAGTTTTCCTTTCTTGTTGAGTCCTTGTCTGGCTTTGGAATCAGAGTAATGCTGAAAGCCTCAAAAAATGAGTTTGCAAGTTTTCCTTCCTCTTCAATTTCTTGTAAGAGTTTGAAAAGGATTGGAATTAATTCTTCTTAAATGTTTTATAGAATTCACTCATGAAGCCATTTGCTCCTGGGTTTTTTCTTTATTAGGAGGTTTTGATTACTGATTCAATCTTCTTACTTATTATTGTTGGTCTGTTAATATTTTCTGTTTCTTCATAATTCAGTTCTAGGAATTTTTTTCATTTCTTCTAGCTTATCAAATTTATTGGCATATAATTTTTCATATTAGTGTCATGATTCTTTGTATTACTGTGGTATCAGTTGTAATGTCTCCTTATTCATTTATAATATTGTCTTTATTTAAAGTTATGATTATTTGTTTATAATGGATTTTTCCAATAATTCTAACTTTTAAAAATTATTCATAGTTTTGTAGATTTTTACATCCAAAAATAAGATATTAAACAAATAGGTGTGTGTGTGTTTGTGCATATATATGTATGTATATATAGATGAAATATGCATTATAGGAATATATACTCCTATAATAATTCCTAATTACTATTTATAGAAATATCTATGTGCATATATATGGAATATATATTATAGGAATATATATATTCATACACATAGTACAGAGAAAATAATATTTACAAGTTTTTCCTTGAATGATTCCTACATCAATGTAAAAACATTTGGAAAAATCAGGGAAATATATCTATTTAAAAAAACAGTGTTTTGTATTTATCCCACTATTGATGTTGACTTTTTAGGTATGTACTTAGTTGAATACTCTGAATGTTTTTCTGAGGATGCCCCTTTGCAGTATCTCCACATTTTTTGACCCCATTATAGCATGTTTCCATGTTTTATTTGAATAGGCTCTTCAGTGTTGATATTTTATTGGCAACAGACTCTACTCATGATGCAGTGTAATGTTATTACATAGAAGACAGATGAGGATGCAGAGTGCTTTCCTACAAGTGTGGCAGAATTGAGCAGTGAGTTTATGATGTAGAAATACGACATTTGAGTCTTAGGAGGCTAGACAGTTCAAATGTGCTCTGAATACTATCAAGTTAGAAATTTTTTTTCCTCTCATACCTCTTGTACTACTAGGTTCAAGATAAGGTGGTGTCTTCTTTGCTTCTTATTCCCACCTTCCTTCTTAACACTTCCCAGCTTTTGAAGATCCTACCATGAGACTATCCACACCTCTCTCCTTGTTGCAGTCATGTACAGAACTGCCTCATCCTTGAGTATTTTACTTTCTGTCTCACAGTCATTCTTATCAACACTACTCCCTGTCTTGCTTCTTAGTGATCTCCTGATCCACATAGATGATACTCCCAGGAATTGAACTTCTTGACTTCATTAATCTATTCCTCTACCTTACATTAGACATCCACTTCCAAGGTCATATCAATTATTGCATTCCTTCCAAAATCTCAGTTTTAAGTATTCTACTTTCTGACTACCTTCTATCTTTCTTGCTGGTAACGTAACTCCAAAACAACAACAAAGAAACAAACAAATCCAACTGATCCAATCGTGCTTTCACTGTCCTCCCTTGTTCCCTTTCACATTCTCATTTCCCTTCTTAAACAGTTTAGGTTCCATGGTTTTTAATTATAAAAGTTACTTTGCATATGCCCTCACTTCCCTTGTCTGTCTCTTTTTTACTAACATAGGAATCAGGATTTAAACCCAATCAGACTAATTCTAGTGTTTGAGCTCTTAATCACTACGGTATACATATATTACCTCATTTGAGTCTTACAACACACCCGTAAAAATAAATCAGAAAATAGAAGCTTGGAGAAGTAAAGTAAATCTTCTAGGATCACACAGCTCATAAGTGGTGAAATAATATCTACACTCTGCCTACTTTGTGCCTACACCTAAGCAGCTGAATTGTCTGGGGGGAAATCCATGCTGGCTTGTGTCACTTTAAATTCATGACCATTTCAACTAATCTTTTAGTGCTGTCAGGCAGACCTACACTTCCTTAGTCTATTTTATTTTTCCCAGTATCTCTACTGTCTTCTCCAGCCTCGCCCCTTTCCTCATTCTCAATCTGTTCTGATAATGCTGAGTTACATTGCACTGAAATTATAGAAGCAATCTGAAAAGATTGCACCCAGGGTCCCACTACCACATCTACCACTGCATGTGTGTGGAGAGCCAGGTACTTAACCTTACCTCTCTTTAATGTGAACCTGCTGACTGTGCTTCTAAGCATATCCAACTCCTCCAACGTTCTCTAGATCCAAGTTCCTCATCCCTACCTTTGTCTTTGTTGTGTCACTAACATTTCCCTCTCCACTGGGTCATCGCTACTGCTATAATTTCTTCCACTAAAAAAAACCATTAAAAATAAATAACCTCTTTTCTGATTCCATGTTCCTCTCCAAGTTCTTTTTCATTTCTCTTCTCTCTTTCTTTACAACATAAGCCTTCAAAAAAAGAGCTGTTGATATTCACTGTATCTAGGTCTTCTCCTCCTATTTTCTCTTGTTCCCATAGCAATAGGATTTTAGCCCACTCACCAAACGTAGCTCTTATTTAAGTTTACCAATGTTTTCCATTTTGCTAAATCCTTGGATTCTTGGTCCTCGTTTCATTTGATACAATCACTCCTTCTTTCTTAAAATAATTTCTTCACATGTCTTAAAGAGCATCATTCTTTCTTAGTTCTATTTCTACCTCTCTGACCACTCCTAAATATCAGAGTGCTTGAAATCTCCCACTTCATACCTCTTTCTTTGTCTATCCACACTCTTTCCCTTAGCTATATAATTCAGTCTCAAAGTTTATAGAACTCCATCCTTCTTACTGCCCAAATCCAGTCAAAATATTTGCAGTCATCTTTGATATCTTTCTTTCTTACAAACGTGGAAATCAATTTATATGGATCTCCTGCTAACTTTATGTTAAATATATAGTAAACATCAAGAATTTGACCACCTCTTATGTCCTGCACTACTACCATTCTTGTCAAAGCAAATGTAATCTCTCGCCTGGATTATTGCTATAACTTCCATCTACCCTCCTTGTTTTCACCTTTGTCTTCCTACTAGTGGTTCTCAACAGAGCAGCCACATAAATCCTCTTTGTAAAAATCTTCCAATGGCTTTCCATGTGATTCAGAGTAAAAGCCAAAGCCCTATTGTCTTAGTCTGTTCCTGCCGCTATAGTAAAATAGCTTAGACTGGGTAATTTATACATAACAGAAATGTATTTTTCGCAGTTCTGGTGGCTTGGAAGTCCAAGATCAAGGTGCCAGCAGGTTTAGTTTTCTAGTAAGGGCTGCTCTCTGCTTCTAAGATGGCACCTTGTTGCTGTGTCCTCAGATGGCAGAAGAGCAGAGGAGGCAAAAGAGCCTGGCTATTTCCCTTTAGCTCTTTTATAAGATTATTAATCCCATTCCTGAGGGCTCCATCCTCATGACTTAATCAGCTCCTGAGGCCTCCACCTCTTAATACAATCACATTGGGGTTTAAGTACCAACATATGAATTTTGGAGGGACACATACATTCAAACCATAGAACCCATGAAGGCCCATAATAACTGGAATGTGCTAGCTCATTCACCAATGTTATTTTCTATTATTTTATTCCTTATCCACTCTGCTGTACACTGGTCTTCCTTGTTGTTTCTGGAGCACGCCAAGCATTCTTCTGCCTCATAGCCTTTACCCAGGCTTTTGCTTTGACCTATAACTTTTTTTTTTTTTTTAACTAAATACCCACATGGCTCATTCCCACACAACCATTATTTTCTGGGAAAATGTCATCATATCAGTGAGACCTTCCTTGATGACTCTCTATATAAGAGACTTCCTCCGGGCTTTTAAAATTTGTAGTACTTGTTAACATACTATTTATTTATTTTTAAAAACTTTTACCACCAGTAAATATAAAATTCACGTAAATATGAACTGTTTTGCAGTTCACTGCTTTTCTCCAGCATGTGGAACTATGCCTAGGACAAAAAGGTATTCAACAAAATATCTGTTAAATAAATAGATGAATGAAGGAGTTTGGAAAATCTCTTATATCAGACAACCTAACTCAAGGATAAAACCAATGAAGTTATTTCCTTGGCAGAACATTCAGCAGGACTAGAGAGATTGTTAAAAATAGTGACTACATACAATTGAAAGAGCACCATTTGAGCCATTGCAGCTAAATGCCATGAAGATGATACAGAAAACAGATAACTAGAGACTGGACATAGATACTGCCGATAGGAAGCTTACAACTCAGTACAGGAAGCAGTGTGCTACAGGCAGAAGACTATGTAGAAATAACCGTTGTATGATCTAAAGTATATTCATATAAAGTGAGAAGTCAAACCAAATGCTATGATCTAATTCTTTACAAAACTGGATCTCACAACATATGAGTTATGAGAAAGTGACTTTTGTTTAAGCACTAGAGTTCAAAAAAAAGTTTCATAACATCGGGGTCATATTTTGAATATTAATTGAATAATCTAGAATACTGACATGAAAATATGAACTAGAAATTTATAAAAATCTATTATTAGATGAGTAAAATCTTATGCAGCAATCACCAAAACTCACCTAGACCATTAAGAGAGGCTTGAAAAACTACTACTGTATTTGCTATTGAATGATGTTATGCCCATTTTTACTATTTTTGTGCTAAATTTTTTTATGAATGAATTATTACAAATTTATGTTCAAAGTGGCACAATACTTTAAAGGGTTTCATTCAGCCTAGAGCTCCAAGATGACTTGTAGGGTGTCATGCCTGGTCTGTATCTTTGGATATCATCACTACCCTCTTGGGCTTGACTGTCAGGTTGTCCGCTGTTTCCGAAGTCATTTGGTCAATGACTTGGCCTTTGAGTTTCCTTTGCTCCACACTTCTGTCTACCAGCATCATTTACTCCCAAGCTGTCTCATTTTCTGAGAACTTCAGCTTGCACAAGAGCCCCATTTCTCCCCTCACTGGAGGAGAGAGGGCGGGTAGCTCATATAGACATGAGAGACTTCCTCCAACTTACAACTTGCCATTCAACTTTGAGTCCCTTTGAGAACTTTTAACTAGCCACAAAGAGTAAGGTAAACATTGCTTTGATAGAATTGTTCTTTCTTCTGGGGGAGGCAACAATTTTATCAATATATGTATCTGCCTTACTAGTCATTCATTAAATACTCTTATTGTGATCACTCCACAGGTTAAGAAATTCCCATAGCTTTTTTTTAAACCATAGATTCTATTTTTCAATCCTAATCATCTGTTTTTATTAAATAGACATTTTATGAGTACCTTTAATGGACACATAAAAATGAATAAAACATTTTTCTTGCCCTCAAGGAGTTTTTAGGTTTGGAAGAAAGACAAAAATGCAATGAATAATTACAAAAGCAGTAACTATTATAGTACTGAATGTATGTACAGAACACTGGAGAAAGGAACAATTGATTAAAATTGCCTGATGTAGACACAGAAGATCTCAGAGAAATGGCATTTGTACTGGCTAATGGAGGGTGAGTTGAGTATTGTTCTTTGAATTATTTCCCAGTTTTCCATACTCCTTACTTATAATAGTGGATGTGACCAAAGGCAACATGCTGGCATTTGTGTACAGAGATAATTACATTTGGTTTTTTTTCCAATAATAGCCCCAGGTCTTTTCTGCTCCAGATCTTCAGTGGTTCCACTTATGACCCAATGGCACAAATCTGCATTGTGGCTGGTGTAGCCTGTGGTCAGAAAAAAGTAAAAATATAATTTATTTGTAACCCTAGATTCTTTCTTTCTCTCTCTCTTTTTATTTCTTTTTTTCTCTCTCTCTTTCTATTTCTCCCTCCCTCCCTCTCTTTCTTTTCTTTTCTTTCCTTTCCTTTTCTTTTCTTTTTTCTTTCTTTCTCTCTCTCTCTGTCTCTCTCTCTTTCTTTCAGATGGAGTCTAGCTCTAAATCCTGGGCTCAAGTAATCCTCTTAGCCTCCCAAGTAGAGGGAACTACAGGTGCATGCCATCACATCTGACTTCTTATTTTGACCCAGAGGTTCTCACACATGACACACGTAGAAATGCTTCTCCCCCTTGAGGTGCCCTCTCATTGATGGAGCCAGGGTTCTGAGCAAATGCTGGCTTGAGAGTGACAGCAATTACTACACTGATTTGTGTCCACTCAAAAGAGCATATTTGAATGCTAGTGAATGAGCATGTGTGACAAAGAAAATTGCTTTAATTTATTAAAAAATGTAACCATTGCTGAACTATGGAAACTTATTATTATGAAATTACTTCCAACATATGTCTTGACTGATCAAGATAAATTATTAAGCTACAGCACCATGGTCTTAAACAACTGTTATATTCCATGGACCTACTGACCTGCCAGAACATATAAGACTGTTTCATGATTTTTGAATTTATGTTAATCTTTTTAGAGGTAACACAATGTATTGACGAGAACATGATATTTAAACTCAAAGGACTTGGGTCTAGTTCTATGTTCCAAGATGTATCAGTTACATAATATTGAACAACCCACTAAAAAATACTGGTCCTCAGTTTATAATAATTATGTGTGCCATGGGATTGTTTAAACTACCAAGTACTCAACGGTTTTAAGTTATTATTATTACAACAACAGTATCAATGAACAGTGCTTGTCTTTTTCCATTTTTCTTTCCTGAATAGAGCTAACTCCACAGTACTTGCTTTTTCTAATTCATCACTAGCCTCTCTGGTGAATTGGAAATTTTACAGTTGGGTAGTTAGGCTACAGTTTATGACCAGGGGACTGCTGAATTATCTAGAGAATTTCAGTGTTGAATTACTCATTATTTCAAGAGGATTTTCTAGGTTTTAAATTTATGGGTGTGGTAAATGAGAAAGAAGGACCAGACTGATTATGATTTCTAAAGAGAAGTAGAAAAGGTAGAGGAGAGGGGAAGAAGACAGCAGGGAAAATAAAACATCTTTAGATAGTATAAGGAAATATCCCCAAGGGAGAAACTGAACTGATGGCATACATTTGCAGTTAGATGGCCCCATGCCACTTCTGTGGAGAAGGAGGACCAGCTATACTCTGGTTACTGCATGCCACCCGTAGGGATTAAGACTCTGCACACTCCTGCCACTGGTTCCAAGGACGGCTGCTCTGAACACAGCCAGCACAAGACGGGATTCGCAAAGTTTGAACTTCAGATATGGGTGGTTGCATGAAACTAGATTGTTTGCTCATTCCATAAATACTTATTTCATTCCTACTATGTGACAGGAATAGTAGTAGACAAAACACAAAAATTCCTATCCTCAGGGAGCTTATACTACAGAGAAGTATAAGCCTTTGCTGGCAGTAACAATCCTTGTTGTTTCACTAGATTATTTTTTATTTATTTATTTTTTTGAGACAGAGCCATGTTCTGGTGTCCCAGTTAGAGTGCAGTGGCGTCTACCGACTACAACCTCAAACTCCCGGGCTCCAGCGATCCTCCTTCCTCAGCCTCCCAAGTAACTGGGACTACAGGTGCACGCCACCATGCCTGGCTAATGGTCTTACTTTTAGTAGAGACAGTGTCTCACTCTTGTTCAGGCTGGTCTTGAGAACTCTTGAGCTAAAGCAATCTTTCCACCTTAGATTTTTATTTCTTCTCCCTCCCATCTTCACTGGATTGTTGGGATTATCAATATAACAACCTATGAGCATTCTCATTGTATTTCTATTGATGCAGATCATCATGTTGGAGGCAGCTTGGTGTAGATGTCATCCTATCTGTCACTAACTAGGTATAAATCTTAAGCCTATCACAAAAATCAGAGTCCAAAGGAAAAGATGAGTCCTTTCAACATTTATATTCCCTCCCTTATTCTCGGTTTATGTGATGTATGTTCTATCAGGCGAAGGGGAGGAAGTTCTCTCCTCCTGAAACTAACCTCAGCATAAAATCACACCTCCTTTTGAAGCTTGCTCTCATTTCTTTGCAGCATGAATGGTGGGCACAGCCAGCATTCAGGCTTCTGTAGCACCCAGAGTCTGTTCAGTCAGACCTTTTCGGATCTGAAATCAGGACATGTCACTCTGAGAATAATCTGTTACAAAATTGAAACACAAGGCTATTCAGTGTCTCTCAGGGCGGGCTGCTCTACCAAGTTTCGGATCAAGTGTTTTGGCTAATGGAACACAAAGCAATTTCCACTTCCTATGGAAACAGCAAGACTGTATCTATTCAAATATTAAAATAGTTCAAACAGTTTGTGTGGTAGAGCCTTGTAGATGTCTACAATCTCTATTTCTCCTTTTTCTTTGGTAATAGAACATCCAGATTATAGCTGGACACATAGCTGCCCACATCCAGGCAACATTTTCCAACTTCTCATGCAGTTTAGCAATGTTAGGTCAACATGTCTGGCTAAAGAGACATAATGTGAACAACTTCTAAATACCTTTTAAAGAACGGGCATGCTCTGTTTTACACCTCTCCCCAACATTTTCATCTGGAATGAGGACCTAGTGGACATGGTGGTCAGCCATTTTCAGCTGCAGGCAGGCAATGTCCTGGTGAGTGGTGAAGCGGAAATAAAAAAGGATTTGGGGTCTTTAGCTCTGCATAGCTGCCACACCAACCCTGAACTACCTACCCAGATCTTGATTTCCTTTTAAAACTCCTGAACTTTATAACCTCTTGTTTCAATAGCCTAACCTATATCCCAACTAATACAGAGATAAATGACCCAGGAATAAATAGGCATAAATATGTTACAGTATCAGTAACTTTCTTTGACCTTTCACTGCAATAGTATATTGCAATAGT